>NW_028227260.1:115234460-115771960 GCF_978045245.1 Mus caroli | reverse complement strand
AATTAGAGATGGAAAAACTTGAAATGTTTCTATGTTGAATTTCACATTTTGCTGAAGCCCAGTAAAGGGAGAAGCTACTTGCCCCAATGAAGAAAGCTAATAGCAGAGCCACATATAAGTACCGTCATTTTGAAGACACTCTTGAGCCAATCATGTGGGAGGAGGAGGCAGAAGATTCAGACGTTCAAAGTCAGCATCTGCTTCACAATAAATTCCAGGTCAGACCTTGTCTCAAGAAAATATGCCTGAAATTTTTCTGTTTAGGTTTTTTTTTTTTTTTCATGACTTCAGGTTCCCGTTCTCTTTACATGAAGTCTGCAGTTGGGCCAGTCTCCTTTGTTGAACATTTGTTCCATGGCTGGCTATCCTTTGAAGTCTTGCCATGGGCATCTGAAGACATCTCGCAGAGGGGCTGCACTGTTTGATGATATCTTGCAGCAAACCCAGACACTGTACTTTGATGGCTTCTGAAAGATGAGTCCTCCCTCCTTTGATGACATGTAGCAATGGAGCCATTTTTGTTGTTGTTGTTGTTGTTAATGTCTTTCAGGGGAGCCTGCTCTGATGATGTCTTGAATAGAGTCCACCCTCTTATCGAAGCCACTTGCTTTAATCTAGGTGTGGTGGTACATGCCTTTAATCCAAGAGACAGTGCCAAGTAGATCAAGGTCAATCTACAGAGCAAGTTCCAGGACAGCCAAGCTTTGGCAGTGAGGGAGTTGGAAAACAGAAAGCTGGTAATGGAAAGTGTGTGTGTGTGTGTGTGTGTGTGTGTGTGTGTGTGTGTGTGTGTATTTGGGGGGGTGGAGTCCAGCCCCAGCAAGCACCAGAACGCTGCAACTTTGGCCATGTGGCTCTGGCGTTAGAGTCAAAAATAGAAACGACTACTGGGACAATTAGCACTGGTTAGCTGGAGCTATTCTGAGAGCACAAAGAAGCTGTATTCCAGAGACAGCCAAGGCTGTACCTTGAGTGTAGCTGACTTGGTAATGTAAGTCACCCAGGTTGTGTTTGAACAAGCCTATAGGGGTCATTGAGTGAACTGTTGTTTGAATATGCTTGGCCCAGGGAGTGGCACTATCAGGGAGAGTGGCCTTATTGAAGTATGTGTGGCCTTGTTGGAGGAAATATGTCATTTTGGGCATGTGCTTTAAGAACCTTGTCCTAGCTGCCTGGAAGCCAGCTTCCTCCTAGCTGCCTGGAAGACAGTCTTCACCTGGCCACCTGCAGAAGAAAATGTAAAACTCTCAGCTCCCCCAGCCCCATGACTGCCTGAACACTGCCATGCTCCTGCCTTGATGATAATGGACTAAACCTCTGAACCTGTAAGCCAGCCCCTATTACATCTTGTCCTTATAAGAGTTGCCTTGATCATGGTGAATACTTCACAGCAGAAAAACCCTAACCAAGACACATAGTATCCAGCTGTTGGTATATAAATGCTTTGTCTTCCTTGGTGATTTACAATTTGAATTGGCAGTAGAAGACATCAGATTTCTTTATGAGGTCTGTATTTAGCAACAGTAGGGGTAGTAGTCCCCATTGTGCCACACTCTGTCCTTCTCCTGATCATTGTTTCATTATCAAATTAATCCTGTGAGGGAACCACTAGCCAACAGTTACATGCCTGGTCCAGGCCACTGCCATTTCTTGCCTGGATTAATGCAATGTTCTAACTGCTTTCTCAGTATTTCCTCTTAAACTTCTTTATAAAAAGATTGTTTTTATTATTTTGAAGTGTGTGTGTGTGTGACTTAGAACTCGTTTATCCTTCCCCAGCCTTCCTTACTGGAGGATTGTATTTGTAAACTTAGGTAGATGGAAATGGAAATTTTGTTATAGCAATGGTATTTATTTCTTTGAACTCTAAGTTACATAGAAATGATATCATGTGCCATACTAAGTTGTGGGGATGGCTGCTGACTATGCTTTTCTCTTGTCAATAATAAAAGGGGAGGGGACAGTGAGATTCTGCATATTCTTTGCTTTCTTGAGCAGATAGATTTTGGGAGATCTGAGGCCATAGAAGAATGGGCTGGGAACTGATTCCTTCACAGCTATTTGTTTCTAAAGATGTATGCCTCTTCAGAGGAATATGTACTCAATGTTCTTAGCTGGGATTCTTGGATTTCAGTGTTTATCAAATTTTCTTGTAAAGGCTAAATATATACATTCCAGACCCTGTTCCCAGTCATGCTGAGTTTATAGCTCTGTTGTTAGGCCCAAGACTCTCCATTCAGAGCAATCCCTTTCTTCCTCTATCTTCTACAGGTTGCCTGTGCACTGTGATAGTTTAAATTCAAATATAAAATGCAGGGGCCAGTTTGCCTGCAGGGTCAAAGCATGCACACAGTCCCAACTACATGGGGTCCATGTTCTTAGCTCAGGACTCATGACAGGTCTCAGAATGAGACTAAAGTGGCTGTCTAGATGGGCCAATGTCACACTGATATTCTTTCATGTTAGTTACTGACCCAACATACCCCTTAACAATTTCTTCTTTCATCATTACCACACTTTTCTCTTCTTGCTTGGCAGAAGAAATGTTCTCCATGATTGCTCATGTGGGATGATTGGTCCATAGGTAGGCCAAGAGTACTGTGCACCTTTGAAGAATGACTGTGTTCAGTGGTGTGCTTGCTGGCTGATGATACTTCAAAACTGCAAAATAGCCTTAGTTGAAATTTTAATGATTATTATATATTTTTATTATATTCAGTTGCTTGTGTATATATGCGTGCACATATGTAAGTGTGCGTTATGTGCCATGATCTGCACATAAGAGGTCAGTGGACAGCTTCCAGGAGTTGGTTCTCTCCTTCTACCATGTAAGCTGTGGTACTCAAGACTTCATCAAACTTGGTGGCAGATACTTTTACCTACTGGGTTATCTGGCTGGCTCCCATAATTACATTTTTATATAGCAACAAAATATAAAGGCAACACTCATCACATTCTAATTACGTTATTATACTATATTAAGATTATTTACATTGACTTTATTTGGTCAAAATATTTTAACAGTGTGCTAAGCATTGTTTGCTTGAAATTGGACATTGCGGGAATATTTATACTGTATAAACTGGCAGATAAAACTAGTCTGGTTGTTTTTGGTTTGTTTGTTTGAGAGCCCACTATTATGCAGTATTGAGTAGCACACTGCTGAAGAACTGTAGGCCTTGGGACATTTTGGTTTTTATGCAAATGAGTTAGCTGCTTGAAATTCTATTCCTAGTTCACAGATTCTTCAATTTGAGGGTGTGAAACAATTCCCTAGAAAGTTGTTGAAAACAGATCCCTGCCTCCCTTCTCACTGAGATTGTGATTCACCATGTCCCAGGAATCTAACAAGCCCCCCAACCACCATGAGTCTAAAGAGCCTGATGCAGACAGAGCACCACTTGAGAAGTCCTCATTAGACTGAGAGGACCTTGAAAAAGGAAAAACAAAATGTCCTGTACTTGTATAAATAATAATGTATAAAACTGAAATGCTTTCATATCATTGCTTATATTTATAAGCTTAAAATAAATCATTTCCCAAAGGAGAGGCATGTACAATTGCTGGACTGAACCTAGCTCTCAATGGTTTATTTTTTTGATTTAGAAAATGCTCATGACAAGGTAAAAATAGAAGCCAATGAAGTCAGTTTTTCTAACCTTTTTTTTGTATTGCCATACACACTATTGTGTATTATATTTGGCTTGGGCATTTATTGAGTGCTTCATACTTCTAAAGACTTATGATTAATTTTCAGATACTTTCCTTGGGTGAAGTCCATCTAGAAAAATCAGCAACTATGTAGGATAGTTCTCTTCTTCATCCCTTTCACCTTGACACACTGTGGTTTTGAAGGCTTTCCAGAACTTTCCACTCCTACTGCTGCCAGTGTATGTCCCAGTTGCTGCTACTTCTGCAGTCTGCTGCATCCACTCTGCTCCACACCTGGGGCTTTACATTTACTTTACTTAGAACATCATCAGGACCAGGTAAGCATGCCCTTAGTTTTGCTGCACTCAAAATTTACTCTGAGGAAGACTGTTCTGATTAAGGATTCTGACTTAACCAAGATTAAGTTCTACTTAAGTCTTCTTTGCCCAAGTGATTTCTTTTCTTTTTTTTTCTTTCCTTGAGACAGCATCTTGGCACATTGTACAAGCTTGCCTCAAACTTATGGTCCCTGCCTCAGTTTCCTGAGTAACTAAAATTATGACACACTTGGATGCATAGCCTTTTAATAGTTTCTTACTGATGTTTAAATGTTTAGAGAAAAGGTTCAGTTCTAGTTTCCTAAATAATATTTTTCTTTTTAAAATATCTAAGGTTAATTTCATGGTTTAGTAAAAACTTAATTTGAAATCTCTTCAGGCATCAGAAGATATGGGCAATGTATCGCTGCTATTTGGTTCAACTTCTGGTTGGTGCTGATCCTAACAGAAGTAAAGCACAAGCATCCCTACAGGGGTCCTCCCTTCCTTCTCATTCCCCTAAGGTATTTTGCTTTAGCAGCTTTGCTAATGGTCTTCCTAATATGCACTAACAGATTTTAAATGTCACTAGTTAAAAGAATTAGGACTTCAAACTAGGGATCCCAACGCCTATGCAGGAGAGTCATATAATCTAGGATCACTACTTTTCCTTAAGGGTTTGTGCTTGACACATCTATTTTAAAGATCGACACAAAATCACTGGTTAGTGTGTGTATGTCACATATGTGGCTTATCTTGTTGCATAGGCAAAGTTGCTGTGAATATAGGCATCAACTGTGATTATGACACATTTGTTTATAATAAAATGACTCTGTCTGCTAAAAAAAAAAAATCACTGGTTAGAAATCATAGAAGATACATTACTTCTGTCTTCCATTGTTACCATGATATAGACAGGTAGATATTGAATGTTAGAAGATTGTCTAAATTGTGCCTATAAGATGGAATATTTATGTGCCAATGTCTTAGATGAGGTTTTACTGCTGTGAACAGACACCATGACCAAGGCAACTCTTATAAGGACAACATTTAATTGGGTCTGGCTTACAGGTTCAGAGGTTCAGTCTGTTATCATCAAGGCAGGAACACGGTAGCATCCAGGCAGGCATGGTACAGGAGGAACTGAGGGTTCTACATCTTCATCTGAAGGCTGCTAGCAGAATACTCACTTCCAGGCAGCTAGGATAAGGGTTTTAAACCCACACCCACAGTGATACACCTACTCCAACAGGGTCACACCTTGTAATAGTACCACTCCCTGGGTCAAGCATATACAAATCATCACAGCCATGAATATATGTGCAAAATGCCACTGATATGTAGCATAGTTATTATTCCACTTATACTGTACACTCATATAAGCTCTTAAATACAAATGTACAAAATGAAGTTAAATATGGAAAAAAGTAGGGCAGGAGAGGAGCAGTTAGGAGTGTTTGCTGCTCTTCCAGAAGACTGAAGTCTTTTTTCAGCACCCATGCTGAATGTGTCACCAATGCCTTTAACTCCAACTCCATCTAACTTCTCCAGGATTCAGCAGATACCTGCAAATATTGGTGTGTACACATGTGCGAGTTCATGCATGCACACACACAAACAAATCTTGAAAAATACTAAAATGGAGGCTGAAGAAATGGCTAAGAAGTTAAGAGCATTGACTCTTCTTCCAGAGGTTTCAGGTTCAATCCCCAGCATCCACAGAGTAATTCCATTTCCAAATGGATCCAACACTCTCAAGGCTTCTGGAGGCACTGAATGCATGTGATGCATATATGTGAGGGGAAATACCTATAAATGTGAAATAAAAATAAATCTAAATAAAAATTAAAAATTCTTAAATAGTAAGGCTATCTTTGAATGGTATTTTAGGTAATTATACAGCTGTTAGGTAGAAATGCAAAAAGTCAGAGTTGAGAAGAATATCTTGATAGATTTTCAAAAAAATAAAAATAAAAATAATATATGACCCAGCAGCTCTACTCCTATGTCATATCTAGGAGAAATGTAAATAAGGGTTCACACAAAACAAGTTTACATAAATGATCAGAACAATATTATTCATAACGGCCAAAGACTGGAAATAACTTCTTACCAACTGATGAATAGATAAATTAAATGTGAAATAGATCATTACTTAAAAATTAAACAGAATTATGTACCAATCCATGCTATGGCATGAAAGAAGCTAAGTGCAAAGGGCTGCATATTGTTTTATTTTTCTTACATAAAATGTCCACAGTAAGCAAGTCTCCATAGAGACAAACCATTTATTGGTTGGATGGTAGACAGGAAAAGTGGCTGCTAATGGGTACTGTGTATCTTCTTGGAATGATGACAATATTCTAAAGTTAGAAGCAATAGTTACACAAATCAGATTATATGCAGGAACTGTTGCACTGGTATATTTTACTAGGGTAAATTTTATGGTGCATAAAAACAAATCCTGAAAGTTTTATAAAATGCACTTGACAGAATGACTTGGGATTTGAGGCATTTATTACATGTTCTGTATCTGTCTAAACTCCTCATAAACCCTGACATTTTATGTTGTGCATCTGCTGCATCTTTGTCTGATTTAGATATATTACATATACATTTTAGATATATTACATATACAGTCTTACACATTGAGCCAAAAAAGCAGTCACACACCATGTAGCTGTACTTGAAAATGTCCAACTTATCATTGTTACTACAGATTCATCCATCAGTTTTTTTGTTTGTTTGTTTTCTTTTTTTTCTTTTTTTCGAGACAGGGTTTCTCTTTGTACCTCTGGCTGACCTGGAACTCACTCTGTGGACCAGGCTGGCCTCAAACTCAGAAATCCGCCTGCCTCTGTCTCCCAAGTGCTGGGGTTAAAGGCATGCACCACCATGCCCGACTTGTTTTGTTTTAAAGCCAAGTATGGTGGAGCATGCTTGGAGGGTCAGCAATTTGGGGGACTAAGACAGAAGGATCATTTGAGCTGTAGAGTTCAGGCCCACCCTGGCCAGTATAGCAACATCCTGTTCTTTATAATTGTTTGGGATACAGCAATTGCTTGGGTTACTGTTCTAGACCGGATATAGCCTTTAAAGCAGAAACTAAATTAAAAATGAGGTTGCAGGGTGGGCCCTAACTCCAAGCTGAATAGTGTCCTTATCAAAAGGGAAGATTGGCACATACAGAAAGATAACTGGGGCTCATATGCACTGAAAGAGGTCTGCTTGGAGACAACAGTAAGTATTTACTTGAAAACCAAGGATTAAGGCCTCAGAAGAAATTGAACTTGCCACTGACACCTTGATCATAGACTTTAGTCTCCAGAAAATTAGCTTCTGTTGCTTAAGCACCTGAAATTTGTGTGTGTGTGTATGGCAGCCCTGACATATGAGTATAACAAAGTCATTGCAGTCAACCTAAGGCTCCTTCATACGTCTTATCAAGATCTATATGGTATGAGTAACCATGGGCAGTACTGTACCCTGAACTTGTAGGGTATCCATTACAACGTTCACCTTCCTATCTTTTCACCAGGAGGGATAAATGCTTAATTATAGAACTAGATTCCTATTTAACCAGATGATCAACACCATCCCCACCCTCTTGTACACTTTAGCCATGGCATAGAAAGTAAGAAAATCATACAAGATCCTTTTCACCATGTAAATGGTTATTCTAGGAAGTGTCTTTCCCCAGGGAGATCTGCTCAAGGTCTCGATGACATAGCGTAAGTACTTGCTATTGGCTGAATGAACAAAAACCCAGTGCTATAAAACTTCTGCAGGTCAATGTTTAGATATTTGAATTTAATTTATTAAGTGCTGCTGATTTAAAATAACATATGACTTTGTAGATCATCAAATCCCAAAGGGTTGCATTAGAGCAGCTATTCTCCACTTGTGGGTTACCACCATTCATGGCAGTAGCAAAATTACAGTTCTGAAGTAACAATGAAAAGAAGTTCAAGGTGGGGATCACCATAATATTCAGAATCGTATTAAACGGTTGAAACATTAGGAAGGTTGAGGAACCACTGTGTTTGAGGAACAGGTTGTTTAAATGAATATTTATTTATTTGGCAAAATGAAAAGATTTTAATTTGTGGCTCATCATTAGAAAAGGAGTAAGCTGGGCAGTCCAAGTTTTCCATTGAGTGACAATTTAGTAGACTTCATTGCTCACTTGTGTGGACTTTCTGATTTGACATTTACTTACCAGATTCAAGCAGTTCACCTCCAGTATTATTTTTAATAACTCAAGGTTTTGTAGCAGAACTTAGTGTCCAACAGAAACCATGCTGTCTGCTAAACATTATCCTGACTGCAAGGCTTTTCTTACTGTTAGTGGATCGATAATGACATGGCACAGCTGTTATCACCATGGAAACAGTACCCAGAGCCTAGCAGAGGAAAACTGTATATGGCTTTTAAGCAGGGATGTGTCAGCTTCCTCTGGAGCATGCTTTTTCTTCAAGTCCTGTGTGTTCTAGGGTACCAGCAACCCAGTGAGGGTTCAATACTGCAGATAAAGTCTAGTAATTAAAAGGGAATATAAATAGAGAAAAAAGGTTCAGTCCTTTTGTGTGACAACGTTGTTTCCTATTAGGGTACAAGTTGGTAACCTTGAAACTGCTGAATAAGCTGTGTTGGGACTGAACAAACATAAAAGTTAGCAGTTTTTCAATGTTAAAGGAAGAGGTTGCAGATAAGGAAGGAGAGGATGGCTATAGTGATTTATGCACGAAACAACTCTAATAGAAATTGTCAGAAATATTTATGTAAGTGTACTGCTGTGTGCATATATACACAGATTAGTGTACACACCTAAATATCATTGTCACATCTACTCTGATACTCTATGAGAAGCACATACCTAGCTTGGTACATAGTGCACTCTTTTTAAATTTATTTTTATTTTTAAAATTATGTTTTATGTGTGGATGTGTTGCCTGCAAGTATGTCTGTGTACCACAGCTATGCAATGCCCATAGAAGCCAGAAGAGGGCGTTTCATCCCCTAGGGCAGGAGTTACAGACTGTTGTGAGCTGCCAGGTGGGTGCTAGGGATGAAACCAGATCCTCTAGATGAACAGTAAGCATCCTTAACTACTGGGCCATCCATCACTCTAGCCTCCAAACAATACCTTTTATTAATGAATGTGTACACATCTGATTGTAGCAACTATCTAATATTCCAAGGCAGATTGTAGATAATGGAATCAATTATGACTTGAAAGATCAAGACTGAAACAACATTTAATTTGATCAAACAAGGCTTGTCCTGGGCACAGTAGAGTGCCCATCTTCAATCCCAGCACTGACATGGCATCCACTGGTGAGTCTCAAGGTTAGCTTAATCTACATATCAAGTTCCAAGCCACGGGGCAGGGGAGGGGGGCTACATATTGATTGAGAACTTGTCTCAATAAAATAAGCAGAAAACCAAAACAAGGCTCATAAATTTATGGGAACTTTTCTACAATCTTCTCCTTTCTATGCTACTAATCTTGAGTTAACAACTTTTTTCCTAGTGTAAAAAATTATGAAAAATGAACTCATTTAAAGGGAAATGTAAGGTTATTTTTTTTATTAAGAAAAGATGTCACCCAAAAGATCTATGAATGTAGCAATAGTCAGGTTATTTATGGAGTGTTAATTCCATAAATAGATTCCATAAATTCCATAAACTCCCTGGGAGCAGGGAATTTCATTCTGTAGGTTTTTCATGTTTTAAACATTTCTAGACTTTTTAAAAATTTGATTCAATATTTAATTGTAAAGATCGAGGGACCCAAAGAGGACAGGCCTGCTCAACAGGAATACCAACAGGGTCAACTAACCTGGACCCTTGAGGATTCCCAGAGACGGAACCACCAACCAAACGGGGAGCACTCTCTGGGCTATGTCCCTGAACCACACATACGTAGGTCTTCATGCAGGTCTCCAAACAACTGGAGTGAGAGCTGTTCTTTAATCCATTGCCTGTCTGTGGATCCCATTCTCCTAACTGGGCTGCCAAACAACTGGAGTGAGAGCTGTCCTTTAATCCATTGCCTGTCTGTGGATCCCATTCTCCTAACTGGACTGCCCTGCCTCAGTGGAAGAGGAAGTGCCTAATCCTGTAGCAACTTGATGTGCCAGGGTGGGGCTGTAGGTGTGTGTGATACCGGCAGTGTCCTTTTCTCAGAGGAGAAGGGAGAGGGAATTGGGGGAAGATCTGTGTGAGGGGGTACTTGGAGGAGGTGGGGGGCTGATATTGGGATGCAAAGTGAATAAATAAACAAAATTTAAAAAATAATCTGAAAAAAGGTGCCTACAGGGCCAGAAAGGAGATGGTCTATCTGTAGCTGGAGTCACAGACAGTTGTGAGCCACTCACTGTGGGTGCTGGAAACCCAACTCAGATCCTCTGCAAGAGCCTTGTGCACTCTTAACCATGAGCCAGCCCCAAAAGTAACCCCCAGAACTGTGTCTCTAGCTGCATATGTAGCAGAAGATGGCCTAGTCGGCCATCATTGGGAAGAGAGGCCCCTTGGTCTTGCTAACTTTACCCCAGAACAGAGGAATGCCAGGGCCAAGAAGTGGGAATGGGTGGGTAGGGGAGTAGGGGGGAGGATCTGGGCGACTTTTGGGATAGCATTTGAAATGTAAATGAAGAAAATATCTAATAAAATATTGTTATATATAAAAAAGAATCTCGCAAATAATATTTCACTGCAACGGCCACCCTACAGAACAGTAAGTGTCCAAATGGAAACATCAAAGAGATGGAGAAGAACAAAGGAGGGGGATGGAATTGAGAACAAGTTGCCCAACTGTTACTACTCAATAGCATTAGCACTCAGGTCCTGTTCTTGTGCATGAGACCTGTTTCCCACTAAGTCTTCTATATTTGGTTTCACAGAATGCCACTAGCCATGTTTCTGAGTTCAGTCAAGTTTTGAATGTGCTAGAAGGGAGACAAGAGTTCTAGACCCTTTCATAGGCATTACAGAGATCTCTAGGAAGACTGAAGACCAGAGGAGGAATCAACCTTGAAGCTCCAGGCAGGAATCAGAGAAGAGGCAGGGAAGGAGAAATTACAGTGAATGGCTCCATCTAGTGGCCCCGCTACTGAAGCGCTCAGGATGATCATGGCATTTCTTTCTTTCTTTTCTTTTTCTTTTTTCTTTCTTTCTTTTTTTTTTTTTTTTTTTGGTTTTTCGAGACAGGGTTTCTCGACAGGGTTTCTCTGTAGCCCTGGCTCTCCTGGAACTCACTTTGTAGACCAGGCTGGCCTCGAACTCAGAAATCTACCTGCCTCTGCCTCTGCCTCCCAAGTGCTGGGATTAAAGGCGTGCGCCACCACGCCCAGCATGGCATTTCTTTAGTTTGGTCTTGAAGGGAAGTCAGGGAATTTGAAGGGGAAATAAAATGCACATTTATTGAGTACATCTAGTAGCTAGGTCTCATGTTTCAAACACATGTAATCTCACATTAAATGTTTATATTTTTCTTTAGACATTTCCATATTACATATGAAGAACAGATGATAACATAGGATAAATACGCCCAAGGGATGTGCTACCAGTTAGATAAACCTAAGTTTATCACTCTAGAATCTGCTCTTCCCTAAATCACGTCATTTATAGAGAACTTCTAAAACTCGCTTTAGGGAGGAGTCATTCAACTGATTTCATATACATCTATCTATCATCTATCTATCTATCTATCTATCTATCTATCTATCTATCTATCTATCATCTATCTATCATCTATCTATGTATCTATCTATCTATCATCTATCTATCTATCTATCTATCTATCCTATGATTGAATTGAAAGCCTTGTACATGTTAAGGAAGCACTTAACCACTGAGCCATATCTATAGCCTTGCTTTTCTCTTTCAATCAGAGTTTTCCAGACTGGAGTGGAATTAACTTGCTCTGTACTGCAGGCAAACCTTGAACCTATGATTCTACTGCTTGAGCGGTAAACATTGGTGTACACACCTTGCCCGGCTTCTTTGTACATATCTTGATGCTTCCTTTGCAGACATACTTTCTAACTCATAATTTCTGTGTATTTACATATTACAGCAATGCCAGTTGTTTGTAAACAGCTAGCTTAACCTCTTCTGTAAGCACCTATATAACAGTTATCAGCAAACATTGCTATATCAATACCTTGATTATCTGCAGTTAAAATACCCACCAAGACAGAAGTACCCTGAAATAAGTCAGGCAAAGCCAAGTGCAGTGGTGTACACCTTTAATCCCAGTGTTTAGGAGGCAGAGGCAGGAGGAACTCTTAAGTTTGAGGCCAGCCTGCTGTATTTCTCTACATAGTGAATTCCAGGATAATTAGGAGTAAACAGGCAGGACTTGTCTCAAAAAAAACAAACCAACCAACCAAAGTCATCAGTAAGCTGCCTCAGAGTTTCAGAGTTGAGGAGATCAAATTTTTAAAAAATGACACTAAATCTTCCAAACAGACCTTTTTAAACATATAAGACTACACTTTAAAAGTTATTTTATTTACATTCCAGTAGTTGTCCTCCTCTCTTAGTCTCCCCTCCCACAATTCCTCATTCCATTCCTACTCCCCCTTGATTCTGAGAGGGTGCTGCCCCAGACACCACGCCTTCCCTTTTTCTGAGGCCCCAAGTCTGACTTTTCCAAGATTAAGCTCATCTTTGCCCACTGCAGCCAGACCAGGCAAACCTCTTCTATCAGAGGCTATATGCCAGGGGCCTCGTATCAGCCCATGTATACTCCTGGTTGAGTGCATGTCTCTGAGAGCTCCCTGAGGTCTGGGTTAGTTGGGTCTGCTCTTCTTTCTATAAAGTAGATCTTCTCTTCTGCTTCTTCCATCCCCCCAATTCAATCTTAGGGGTCCCAGACTTCAGGTCAATGAAGTCTACCTCTGTCTCAGTCAGCTGCTGGCAGAGCCTCTCAGAGGACAGCCATGCCAGGCTCCTCTCTATGAGCACACCATAGCATCAGTAATGCTATCAGGCCTTGGTGCCCCTCCATGAGATGGATCCTAAGTTGGGCCTGTCATTGGACTGCCTTTCCTTAAGTCTTTTGTTTAGTTTTGTCCCTGCAGTTCTTTAGACAGGAACAATTCTGGATCAGGAATTTTAACTGTGGGTTAGTAACCCTGTCCCTCCACTTGGGGCCCTGTCTTTTTACTCGTGGTGGACTCTTTGAGTTCCCTCTCCCCAATGTTGGGCATTTTGGCTAAGGTCACTCCAATGAGTCCTGAGAGTCACTCTTGGGTCTCTGGTACTTTCTAGAAGTCCCCCCCCACACACACACACATCCAACCCCACCCCAAGGCCACTTATTTGCATCCAATCTCCTGGACCTTTAGGTTTCTCTCCTGTCCTCACATATCTGATTCCTGCCCCCCGCCAATTCCTCTCCCCTCCACTCTCATACCCAGATCTCTCCCTGCCTCTACCTTCGATAATTATTTTCTTCCCCCTTCTAAGTGGGGTTGAAGCCTCCTCACTTGGGCCTTTTTGTTTTTTACACTTAGGTATTTTGTAATTTTTGGCCAATATCCACTTATCAGTGAGGACATACCATGCATGTCCTTTTTGGTCTGAGTTACCTCACACAGGATGATATTTTCTAGTTCCATCTATTTGTTTGCAAAACTCAGGATGCCCTTGTTCTTAATAGCTGAGTAGTACTCCATTGTGTAAATGTACCACATTTTCTGTATCCATTCCTCTGTTGAGGGACATCTGGGTTCTTTCCATCTTCTGGCTATTATAAATAGGGCTTCTATGAACATAGTGGAGAATGTGTTCTTGTTATATGTTGGAGCATCTTCTGGGTATATGCCCAAGAGTTGTGTAGTTGGGTCTTCAGGTGTATCGATTTCCAATTTTCTGAGGAATCACCAGATTGCTTTCCAGAGTGATTGTACCAGTTTGCAATCCCACCAGCAATGGAGGAGTGTTCCTCTTTCTCCACATCCTTGGCAGCATCTGCTGTCACCTGAGATTTTGATCTTAACTATTCTGATTTGTGTGAGGTAGAATCTCAGGGTTGTTTTGATTTTCATTTCTCTGATGACTAAGGACTTTGAACATTTCTTTAAGTGCTTCTTGGCCATTCAAGATTCTTCTATTGTGGATTCTATTTAGCACTATACCCAATTTCTTAATTGGGTTATTTGGGTTTTTTTTGGAGGTTAACGTTTTGAGTTCTTTATATACTTTGGATATTATCCTTCTTTCAGATGTAGGGTTAGTAAAGATTTTTTCCCCCAATCTGTAGGTTGCCAATTTGTCCTATTGATGGTGACTTATTCCTTACTGAATAAGTTTTTCAGTTTCATGAGGTCCCATTTAACAATTGTTGATCTTGCAGCCTAAGCCATTGGTGTTCTGTTCAGGAAATTTCCCCTTGTGAAAATGAGTTTGAGGCTCTTTTCCACTTTCTCTTATGTTAGATTTAGTATATCTGGTTTTATGTTGAGGTCATTGATCCACTTGAACTTGAGTTTTGTGAAAGGTGATAAATATGGATCTATTTTCATTCTCCTACATACAGACCACCAGTTAGACCAGCACCACTTATAGAAGATGCTTTCTTTTTTTCCACTGTATGTGTTTTGACTTCTTTGTCAAAGATCAAGTGTCCATAGGTGTATGGGTTTATTTCTGGGTCTTCTATACAATTCCATTAATCTACCCGTCTGTCTCTGTATCAATACCAGGAAGTTTTTTTTTAACATTATTGTTCTATAGTACAGCTTGAGGTCAGAGATGGTTATTCTCCCAAGTTTCTTTAATGTTCAGAATAATTTGGCTATCCTTAGGTAATTGTTTGTTTGTTTGTTTTCCATATGAATTTGGGAATTGGTCTTTCTATCTCTGTGAAGAATTGTGTTAGAGTTTTGATGGGGATTGCATTGAATCTGTAATTGCTTTTGGCAAGATATACTTTTTATTATGTTAATTCTACCAGTCCATGAACATGGGATATATTTCCATCTTCTGAGGTCTTCTTCAATTTCTTTTTTTCAGGGATTTGAAGTTCCTGTCTTACAGATCTTTCATTTGCTTGGTAAGAGTTACACAAAGATATTTTATACTAATAGTGGCTATTGTAAAGGGTGCTGTTTCCCTAATTTCTTTCTCAGCCTGTTTATCATCTGTATAAAGGAAAGCTACTAGTTTGTTTGAGTTAATTTTACATCCTGCCACTTTGTTGAAGTTGTTTTTCAGCTGTAGTAGCTGGTTGATTTTTTTTGGGATTGCTTATGTATGCTATCATATCATATATGCAAATAGCAATACTTTGACTTCTTTCTTTTCAATTTGTATCCTCTTAATCTCCTTTTGTTGGCTAATTGCTCTAGCTAGAACTTTGAGGACTATATTGAATAGATGGGAGAGAGTGGGCAATCTTGTCTTGTCCTGGATTTTTGTGGGATTGCTTCTAGTTTCTCTCCATTTAATTAGATGTTGTCTGTCTGTTTGCTATATATTGCTTTATTACGTTTAGGTATGTATCATGAATTCCTGATCCCTCTAGGACTTTTAACATGAAAAAGTATTGTATTTTGTTGAAGGCTTTTTAAGCATCTAATGAGATGATCACATGTTTTTTTCCTTGAGTTTGTATATATGGTGTATTGTGTTGATGCATTTTTGTATATTGAACCATCTCTGCATCCCTGGGATGAAGCCTACTTGATCCTGTGAATGATCGTTTTGACGTGTTCTTGGATTTGGTTTGTGAGACTTTTATTGACTATTTATGCATTGATATTTATAAGTCAGATTGGTCTGAAGTTCTCCTTTGTTGTGTCTTTGTATGGTTTAGGTATCAGAGAAATTGTGGCTTCATAAAATGAATCAGATAGTGTTCCTTCTGTTTCTATTTTGTGGAATAGTTTGAGAAGAATTGCTATTATCTCTTCTTTGAAGATCTGGTAGAATTCTGTACTAAAACCATCTGTCACTGGGCCTTTTTTGGTTGGGATGTTTTTGATGACTATTTCTATTTACTTAGGGGTTACAGGGTTGTTTAAATAGTTTACCTGACCTTGATTTAACTTTGATATATGGTATCTGTCTAGAAAGTCATCCATTTCATCTAGATTTTCCAGTTTTGTAGAGTAGAGGGTTTTATAGTAAGTTCTGATGATTTTTTGAATTCCCTCAGTTTCTGTTGTTATGTCTCCCTTTTCATTTATGATTTTGTTAATTTGGATACTGTCTCTGTGCCCTTTAGTTAGTTTGGCTACAGGTTTATCTATCTTGTTGATTTTCTCAAAGAACCAGATCTTGGTTTTGTTGATCCTTTGTACTGTTCTCTTTGTTTCTCACTGGTTGATTTCATCCCAGAGTTTGACTATTTCCTGCAGTCTACTCATCTCTGGTGTGTTTGCTTCTTTCTGAGACTGGATTTTAGGTCATTATCTTGCTTTTCAGGCTTGTTAGGGTATCCAGGGCTTTCTTTGGTGGGAGAAGTGGGTTCTGATGGTGCCAAATTGCATTGTGTTCTGTTGCTTATGATGTTGTGCTTGCCTCTGGCCATCTGGTTCGCTCTGGTGTTAACTGGCCTTGGTATCTCTGACTGGAACTGGCCTCCTTGCAGACAGGTAGAGCTCTATGACCTGAGTTAGGGTTGGTCTCCTTGGGGGCAGGTAGTGTTGTCCCTGGTTAGGATGGGCCTCCTGTGTGTCTGGTTAGAGCAGGCCTCCTGTGTCCTTGGTTACTGAGGACCTCCTT
The DNA here is from genome assembly GCF_978045245.1 of Mus caroli. Taxonomy (NCBI): domain Eukaryota; kingdom Metazoa; phylum Chordata; class Mammalia; order Rodentia; family Muridae; genus Mus; species Mus caroli. Next base: position 115,755,254 of record NW_028227260.1, on the reverse strand, counting down.
TTCCCTTGGTTACTGTGGACCTCTTGGAAAGCTTGTTGGCTGTAGGGTTTGGGAGCTGGTATCAGACCTCTGATCTGGCCTGGGTGGGGAAGTGAGCCGGAAGGAAGGTGGAGTTCAGGGGTTTGAGGGATGGGGATGGGGGTGGGGGTGGGGGAGGTGCATCTCAAGTCATCTGGGCCCCATGGTTGTCCCTGATGGCATAGGTATTTGAGGGAGATTCTCATATTTGTCTGTGGTTTCTGCAGCCCTCTTGAGAGGCAAGTAATCTATAGCATTTGGGCTGTTGAACTGGTCCATATAAGACAATTTTAAACCCAGACATATTTTCTAAAATTCTGTCTCATATAGAACCTATGATTCTATAACTTTTCAAATTTTAGACCAGGATAAATTCTTCCTTGGTATAGAAAAATAAAACAGTTAGCTATGAAAGACAACCAGTTATAATTGCTAAACTTCCAATATATCTGTGAAGATCAGGCTGTGCCTTGCTTTAAGTTTTTCCATGTCTTGCTCTGGGTGGCTGCATATTACCAAGCAGCATTTGGCTCAATTTTGAATAGATATACAGAGACAGGATGCATTTACATCTTATTTGTACACATAGACACCTGGTACACATCACCTGTACAGCACCAACTACAAGCAAACACAGACTGTAAAACTACAAGAGTAGCACCTATAAACATATCAAATAGACTGGAATATATGACTACAATGGCTTATTAAAAGTATATCAAAAAAAAAAAAAAACAGGCCCCAGAACTCTGTGAATACATCAAAAGGTGGGATACGGTTATCTGGCCCCTATAAAAAGACAGACCCTATCATTTTAATGACAAGGCTTACAAACTCTGGGAACTGCATTCTGACCACATGGTCTATGTCAAAAACAGAGAACTCTCTATATCCCATAAGCTTCAGCAAAGCTTAGTCCCCTTTGCTTGAAGTGTCCCGCCTGAACTGCCTATTAGCTGTTTCTCCATCCTGCATTTTTACAGCTTGGCTATGGCTTTGCTCTTCTGAGGCTCCAGAAGCTCTTCTGCTGTGTTCCTTAATGTCTTATCTAACAGCCTCAGTGACTCTTTGCATCTATATACCTCTGCCCCAGTGAGGCCTCTTTGAATTCTGTGACCTCTTTAACCATTTAGTAGCTGCTTATAAGCTACTAATTACTGTTTCATGTATAGTGAGTGTGTGATTTGAAACTCAATATTAGTAATTAACATTGGAACAAAAGAATCAGTGAGATGGCCCAGTTGGTAAAGGTTCTTGTTACCCAAGCCTAGCAACCTAAGTTTGATCTCTAAGACCAATTTAAAGGAGGAAGGAGAGCACTGACTCCACACAGTTGTCCTCTGGCCTCCACACTTGCACAACATCACACTACTCCCACACATGAAATAATTCTTAAAACTTGGGATGAAAGAAACTGTGTTGGCCCGTGGCCAGCTATCAAAGGAAACTGGGACTTCTTGGGAAATTGTAGCCAACAAACTGTCCTAACTTATGAATTTATTGTTATTCTATAAATTCTGACATAGTAGAAAGACATAAATATGTCTATCTATGTCTCTGGCATAATGAGATCTCAACAAATCTCTACTCCTTTATAATAAGGCACATATATATGTAAGCTGCATTTGCTTACCTTTAATACCTTCCCAGAAGTCATTACGATCTCTCCTGACTGAAGTAAAGTTGCTTAGGTCATGGTAAGTACTCCAGATATAAACATATTTATCTTCTGAACCGCTAATGAGGTAAGTAAAGTCATGGCTGTATGTTATCAGGACAGGTCAAAAATAAACAGAAGAAAAAAAATCAAGGTTTCCTTCTATCAGTGCTAATTTAAGATATCTACAGTAACACCTGAGTAGGATTGTTGAGAATTAAGTCCTTATTCTGGATTCTGGATTCTGAATTTGGTTTGATGCACAGCCAGACTGTTTTGATGTTTGCTTACTGCTACACATTTGTTAGAACACTGTTATAATGAATATACTCTCTCTGGAGATAACCAGGATAATCTTTTCAGACATAGGGGTGTTACCTATTGTTTACATTTTGGAGATTTTTAATGCTGAAGACCCAACCTAGAGCCTCATGATGATAACCAAGAGTCTATTAGCTTTAGAATTTTCATCAAAGCCCTGACAACTCTGATGTACCTTAATCTATTCTAGAACTAGTGACTTAAAGGAGAGCAGAAGAAGCCAGTTGAATGGCTGGGTAATTACTGGGTACTTCAAGAAGAAAATAATGAATTTTTGAGAAGAATCGAAAGAACGATTAGGAAGAAGAAAAGCTAGGCAGCTAATCTTATTTCAGGAGACTTTACAGTTCCTAAATTAGGAGCTCAGATGACAAGTAAAGGTGTAATGACATGGTACTTTGCTTTAAGGGTGAGAACATTTTTTCTTAGCTCCTACACCTAAAGGGATCAAGACAGTCAGTATGTTTGGTAGTGGTTGTGATGTGGGTTTTCTCTTAGTGACTTACAAAAAAGTTCAAAAGCAAACATTCTGAAGCAAAAAGTCTTCTAAGCATGTCTCTCAGAACTATGATTGCAGGATAGTTATTTAATGTTGTCTGTTTTGCTTTTTGTTTTTATTTGCAAAACAGGGGTAGTTTTCTTGCCTATCATGCAGTTAGGTAAAGTAAGCAATGTATGATGAAGATATGATTTTAGTTATAAAAATGGAATGACTTAAGAACCTCATATAATGAAAAATGGGGAGTGAAGAAGTACCATACATCTGGGAATTTCTCAGTGCCAATTACCTGAAACTTGCTTTGATCTGGCTGCTGCCTATTGATAACTCTTATACTTCATGAACAGTGATAGGTCTCTCAGATCATACAGTCTGATTCTGGAGTCATGTGAGGTTATCATTGTCTGAAAGTAAACCAAAAGCATAGTTAAGAATATCATTTTTTTTTTTTTTTTTGGTTTTTCGAGACAGGGTTTCTCTGTATAGCCCTGGCTGTCCTGGAACTCACTTTGTAGACCAGGCTGGCCTCGAACTCAGAAATCCACCTGCTTCTGCCTCCCGAGTGCTGGGATTAAAGGCGTGCGCCACCACACCCGGCTTGAATATCACCTTTTAATTTAAATTAAACCACAACACAAAAAGGGTGTTACACCCAAAGCAAGTAAACAGCAAAACTACAAACAGTAATATTACCCCATGTTCTTGCCCAGTTTTGAAACTAACTTTCAAGACTCCATACACAGTGTGGAGAGAGATGGTTTTGAATACTATATAGTACCTTATTTTCTCCAGGTAAAGGCTCAATGCCAGTAATTTTTCTTTCAAACTGTAGTAGATCATACATGTATTTGTGTATTTTACTTTAAATGCTAAAAGAAAATCATAAATTAAAAATATCAGAAGTAGAAGAAACCCCTAAGATCATTTGTTCTACCTCACACCAGTCAGAATGACTAAGATCAAAAGTTCAGGTGACAGCAGATGCTGGCGAGGATGTGGAGAAAGAGGAACACTCCTCCATTGTTGGTGGGATTGCAAGCTTGTACAACCACTCTGGAAATCAGTCTGGCGGTTCCTCAGAAAATTGGACATAGTACTACCGGAGGATCCAGCAATACCTCTCCTGGGCATATATCCAGAAGATGTCCCAACCGGTAAAAAGGACACATGCTCCACTATGTTCATAGCAGCCCTATTTATAATAGCCAGAAGCTGGAAAGAACTCAGATGCCCCTCAACAGAGGAATGGATACAGAAATTGTGGTACATTTACACAATGGAGTACTACTCAGCTGTTAAAAACAATGAATTTATGAAATTCTTAGGCAAATGGATGGATCTGGAGGATATCATCCTGAGTGAGGTAACCCAAGAACACACATGATATGCACTCACCGATAAGTGGATATTAGCCCAGAAACATAGAATAACCAAGATACAATTTTCAAAACACATGAAATTCAAGAAGAAGGAAGACCAAAGTGTAGATACTTCATTCTTCTTCTTGTTCATTTTTTTTAGAACTTGTAGTGAGTTTTATTTTATTTATTTTTTATTAGATATTATCTTCATTTACATTTCAAATGTTATCCCCTTTCCTAGTTTTCCCTCCAAAAAATCCTCTATCCCCTCCCCCTTCCCCCTGCTCCCCAATCCACCCACTCCTATTCCTGGTACTGTCATTCCCCTATATTGGGGCATAGAGCCTTCATTCCTTCTTAGAATGGGGAACAAAATACCCATGGAAGGAGTTACAGAGACAAAATTCAGAGGTGAGATGGAAGGAAGGACCATCCAGAGACTACCCCACATAAACAACCACCAAACTCAGACACTATTGCATATGCCAACAAGATTTTGCTGACAGGACCCTGATATAGCTATCTCTTGTGAGGCTATGCCAGTGTCTGGTAAATACAGAAGTGGATGCTCACAGTCATCTATTGGATGCAACACAGGACCCTTAAAGAAGGAGCCAGAGAAAGTAACCAAGGAGCTGAAGGTGTCTGCAGCCCTATAGGAGGAACAACAATATGAACTAACCAGTACCCTGCAGAGCTGTGTCTCTAGTTGCATATGTAGCAGAGGATGGCCTAGTTGGCCATCAATGGGAGGAGAGGCCCTTGGTCTTGTGAAGAATATATGCCCCAGTACAGGGGAATGCCAGGGCCAGGAAGCAGGAGTGGGTGGGTTGGGGAACAGGGCGGGGGGAGGTTATGGGGACTTTGAGAGAGGAAACTAGGAAAGGGGATGGCATTTGAAACGTAAGTGAAGAAAATATCTAATAAAAAATTTTAAAAAATAAGTAAAAAATAGAATTAAAAAATCAGTTCTACTAAGTCTAAGATGTTACCATTTTTCATCTTATTTTACCAACAAAATGGTTAAAGTCCAGATGGTATAAATAGGATATTAATAAATTGTCTAAAACCACAAGCTTTTTTTTTACCTCTGTATCATAGAAAACACATTTACCATTTATGTCTCAATTACTGCATATTCACCATTCTGACAAAAATTGGCAGCTGCAATCAACTTTGTCTGACCATCTACTTCATTCCATAAAGCCATTTTTTTTTTTTTTTGGTCAGGTATGTTCCATAGGCAGAGCTTTCCGTCGAATGATCCACTGAGAAAATATCTGTCATCCTAAAAAGATGGCAAGAAAATGCTTTTATTGTCACATCAGGGAAAGCTCAGGTAATTAACACGTTGAATAATTAAAAATAATATTCTAAAATGAAATCTTATTTGAAAAGTAATTTTTGCTGTTATTTTCTTTTCATTTTGAAAGCTGTGTACAAAGCAGTCAAGTCATGGCCTCGTGGCCTCAGTTAGATACATTTGCATGCAGCCACAAAGTTTTAGTCTCGGCTAGCATCATTTTGTGTACTAAAGTGAGAACAATTACACATACCAGTTTTCATGTTGAAGAAATAGAATTTGAATTATTTCATCATATTTTCAAATTGCTTTTCCAAGATATGGATGTTAATATAAATGTTTTAGTAAGCATCATATGGAATAATGTCTACAATAAATTAAGTTTAAGAAATTTTGGAGTGCAAAAACTTAAAATAGAATTCTCAGTTAATCTGTATTTTGAATCTCTAAAAGGGAGATAAAGTGAGTGGCAACTTTCTAATTTCCTTCACCCTGGACTTTCTTTGGGTATGCTTTTGTTTCCAGGGCATGTGTAACAGAGGGATACAAGGCTAACACCAGTCACAATGTACTGAACCTGCTTTTTAGGAACTCTGATATTGAATTGCAGACCAAGAGCTCTGTGTCTTGAGGAACTGCTCCCATGCTGGGCATACTGCCAAGTCAGCAGAGTTTTTGATTGTCATAGTCTGGTGGTTTAGAGGAAGATGTTACCATATATATATATATATATATATATATATATATATATATATATATATATATATGCTAAATTTTGAAATTTTGGTAATGTAATGAACACATATTAGAGAATGGGGGGAGAGTTCAGTTGGTAAAGTGTGAGAACCTGAGTTTGGATTCCCCAGGACCCACATATATGATAATGGCAGACATTTGCAACTTCAGTACTGGTGGGCAGAGATAGCCAAACCCCCAAAGATTCCTAGCCAACCAGTCTAGCTAAATTGCTGAGCTCTGAGCTCCAGGTTCAGTGAGAGACCTAGTCTCAAAAACTAACATGACAGGGTATACGTATACATTACAGCCACCACCTTTTAAACACAAGGATTACATATTAAAAGTCAGGATACTTTATTCATATAAGACATTTATTCTTGATCACTGCTGAAGTTTCTCATGGATAATCTATATGTAGTGGACAATTTTTAGTCTACAGTTTAGTAAATTATACTTAGCAACTGCCAGAAAAGTTAAACATGTGAAAAAGATTTCTTGGACTTCAATTTTTTGATACCATGAATTCTTTTGTTCAGCTTTCCATAACTATATTAAAGTACTTGAGAACATCAACATATTTTTTAAAAAGGTTGCTATTGTCTCTGAATATTAAGGGTTCTAGTCCATCATCTATCCCTTTATTTTGCTCTCAAAAACATTTAAGGACATGCTTATGGTCACCCAAGGAGATTCCTCTAGTCTCTACCTCCTAAAGTATATTCCATATCCCAATAATCACACACTGGAGATCAACTTTAAGACAGATAGCTTCCCAAGTAAATTCAAAATCCAACCAGAATACTGAGCATTAGGGAAATCCATACAAAATACATATGAGAGATCACTTCATTTGTTTGATATTAGTAATAGAACAGAAACAAATTGTAAGCCTCTTATATTTCTGACAGGGCTATGAAGAGAACAGATTTCGGGTGAGGGAAGTCTGTTACTCCAAAATTTAAATTCAATGATATATGTGATCCAGAAATTTCATTCTTTTTTTTTTTAAAGATTTATTTATTTATTATATGTAAGTTCACTGTAGCTATCTTCAGACACTCCAGAAGAGGGCGCCAGATCTCATTACGGATGGTTGTGAGCCACCATGTGGTTGCTGGGATTTGAACTCTGGACCTTCGGAAGAACAGTCGGGTGCTCTTACCCACTGAGCCATCTCACCAGCCCCCAGAAAGTTCATTCTTATTCCCACCCAAGAAAATGGAAAGTAAAGGTTCACATGAAAAGCTGTATGAAACATTGGCAGTTGAAACAATGATGTTTATAAAAGACAAGAAAGGAGGAAACCAGTTTCCATCATAGATGTTAAACAAAAGATGCTATATCAATTCAGTGGAATATTACTCATTCATAAAAAGAGGTAAATGTTGACACATGCAATGACTAGGCTAAACCTTGAGAGTATTAAGAAAGTCAGACATTTTAGCATTCACATTAGATAATCCTGTTTATATAAATTTCACTTACAAGGACATCTATAAAATGTACATTGGACATTAGTAATCTGGGTGGGGGGCAGGAGAATGGGAAGTAACTACAAATACACTTCTTTTAGGATGATAAAATTGTTCAGGCATTAAAGAATGGACAGGGTTACATTATGAGATTGTATACAATTCACTGAGATACACCTTTAATACAATAAATGGTGTGGATTTAGTTTATTGCTTATGTTAATTGGGTTCCACAGGAATTTGCACATCTGAATATAAGATGCTACTGGTCCCTGCCTCCAGTTGGCTCTAATTGGTAAATAAAGTTGCTAGCAGTCAATGGCTGGGAAAGAAGATAGAGGCAGGACTTTAGATTCTCAGGACAAGGGAAACAGGGGAAGGTGAAAGATTTAGAATCACCATGCCCAGGAAGCAGTAGGATCAAGCTTGGGAGCTGCAGGAGAGAAAGTATACAGCCATGTAAGAATTGAGGAAGAGTGGCCCCAGAAGCTCCTCCATTGATCGTGTCTGGTGTAGCAAAGATAGAATATAGATTTTAGTAAGTATTAATTCAGGAGAGTCAGAGGGGAGGTGTTAGCAATGTGGAAGTTTGGGAGAGGCCCAGCCATTGAGCTGCTTAGGGCATATTAAAAATAAGGCTCTGTGTGTGTGTGTGTGTGTGTGTGTTTATCTATAACTCCAGTTCCAAATAACCCAACACCCACTCTGACTTTTGAAGGCACCTGATACACACATGGTACACAGATACACACGCACAATTTCCATATATATAAATTATAAAACTTTCATTGGTTATTAAAAATAAGCTAGAGTGCAGAGATTAAATGCTAGTGCTACAACATCCAGTTCCCTTTCACATTTTTTAAAGAAAAATAGAATGCTAATTTAAGTTGTTATTAATTATGTGGCTACTAATGTTCTTTTTTTTTTTATCCTGTAGTTTCAACTGTTCTTCATAGAAATCAAGTTCCTTCATCTCCCTGGAGGATACCATCCTAAGTGTGGTAACCCAATCACAAAAGAACACACATAATATGCACTCATTGATAAATGGATATTAGCCCAGAAGCTCAGAATATCCAAGACACAATTTGCAAAACACATGAAACTCAAGAAGAAGGAAGACCAAAGTGTGGACACTTTGATATTTCTTAAAAAGGGGAACAAAATACCCATGGAAGGAGTTACAGAGACAAAGTTCGGGAGCAGAGACTGAAGGTATGACCATCCAGAGACTGCCCCACATGGAGATCCATCCCATAAACAACCACCAAACCCAGACATTATAGCAGATGCCAACAAGAGCTTGCTGACAGGAGAGTGATATAGCTGTCTCCTGAGAGGCTCTGCCAGTGCCTGACTAATACAGAAGTGGATGCTCACAGTCATCCATTAGACCGAGCACAGGGTCCCCAATGAAGGAGCTAGAGAAAGTACTCAAGGAGTTGAAGGGGTTTGTAGCCCCATAGGAGGAACTACAATATGAACTAACCAGTACCCCCAGAGCTCCCTGGGACTAAACCACCAATCAAAGAAAACACATGGAGAGACTCATGGCTCTAGGCGCATTTGTAGCTAAGGATGGCCTAGTCAGTCATCAGTGGGAGGAGAGGCTCTTGGTTCTGTGAAGGTTCTATGCCCCAGTATAGGGGAATGCCAGGGCTAGGAATCAGTGGGTGGGTTGGTAAGCAGGGGGAGTGGGGAGAGGATAGGGGATTTTTGGAGGGGCAACTAAGAAAGTGGATAACATTGGAAATGTAAATAAAGAAAATATCACCAGGATAACCAGTACAGAAGCCAAGCCTACCATGGGTGTGAAAACATTTGGAATTCAGATCACAAGAATGCTGTCAGTTTAAAGATTCTTGCCCTTAAAATCCTCCCAGGAGTAAGTATCCTGTGCTGGTAAGGTTGGTGGTGTCTGAGACTTCAGCATATAAGGGGAGGTGAACGGATGCCATAGGGAGAAGACTTGTTTTGGGTCCCTGAGAGAGTAGATTGTTTCCATGTGCCAGAATATGGCTGTGGTATGGACATAGGGCAAATCACACGCAGCTTTATTCAGTATTTCAAGCCTGAGACATGAGTATGATAGGAAATAAGAACATCTGCTCATAACTATGATTCTTGGAACCAGGCCTGAGTCTTCAGGCACCCAGCCATCAGAGTTCAGGTTGATGCTTCAACATGTCTTCAAAGTGGTGACCACCAGAGGGCAGCAGCATTCATTCACAACAACTTTTGAAAAGTCAGGAAGCCCAGGTACCTGATGTGGGGGACAAGGACGTGTCAAAAGGAGAAACATTCCACCCCATCTGACTCCATGCCTGCCAAGCCCTGGACTTGGGCCCCCACCTGAACCATCTACTGCACATAGTCAGGCAATTATAATTAGCTATCTTGAGATCTGTCACAATGTCTTCTCCCAAGCCCATCACTTCACCACAATCACCAGGGACTATTCAGTATACTTTACCTTCTTTCCTTTCTCCAAAGTCTCTAAGTCACTTTCAGATTTTCTGTGTTCTCTGTGTTCAGTCATATTTCTGGGTTTGGGGATAGGCACACATGCAAAGATGGAGGATCAGAGACTGTTGCGGTAAATCTTTCCACCCAAATATGCCCTGGCAATGAAAACACTACTCAGTTAATATGTTTACATGTTGTGTGCCTAGACTTGGCAGATCTACTGCTCCACTACCATCTTCTACATCTACGAGACCCCTTAGAACTTGCAGTTTCCCCAGGCCATGTGCTTATGCTCAGCTTTTCTTCTTCCTTCTCTGCATCCTCTCCCTCTTCCATTTTCTCCTTCTCTCTCTCCCTACCTTCTGCTCCACCTTCCCTTTTATCTGCCCAACCATCAGCTCTACTTTATTTTACAAATTAAGGTGGGAAGCAGGTATCACCTGAGTGCTGACTCATTCCTTGTTTGCAGCCACTCACAGGAGAATGGAATTGGAATTATCGTCAAATGTAATTAGCCCCAGGGTTATCCACAAGAGGCAAGGATGAAGGAGAGAAAAGTGAGGAAAGAAAGATGAAGAACTTTTTATATGGTAGATTTGTGTACACAAAATACCATGAGAATATCCCAGGATGTCCAGAATAAGGTGTGGTTTCTTCAAATTAGCTGTGTGTAGGGCTTCTTAGCCCAGAACCGAGCAAAAGATCCGGTACATTGCTTCATGTTACAGCTGTGTGCAAAGAGGTCAGGAAGCAATCCCAGAATACTTCACCACATCCGTCAAAGATAGATGCATTCTCCTGGGCAAAGAGCAACTGGTTCACCTGGCAGATATGGCTGCCATATGATGTAGATGTATATGTATATCCCAGGGCTTGAACTCTGGAACACTGCCTGCCTCAGGAGCCGGTACTGGTCCAAGCTGCCACGGGTCAACCTGGATCTTGGTTCTCCCAAAGACTCCTAAGTCTGAGGGAAATCACCTTCCTATTCCTCCGAGACCCAAGTAGCCCCTTTCCTAAACCCAAGAAAGAAAACCACATGGAAATATTTGGGGCATCTATGAGAAAATTCTGCTTCAGGGCCACATCACACTGTGAAGGTCAAGCTACCCTTACCTCAAGTCTACCCCAATGGTTGATGCATTTTAATGGAATTTTCTTTTAGTTTCTAAGCATGAACTTTTTGCTTAATCTCACAACCAGAGTTAATAATATACTTTGAGGTCACCTCATACTTGAGACATATAACTTGTCTTTAAGAGACCAAATGCAAAGGTTTCTCAAGTAATCAACCATTATAATCTGACCTAAGTCATAGCTGTTATTTTAAAATATTCTCTTTTCAATGCTCTTAACCTAGAGTGTAGTGAATGTGTATTTGTGTATGTGTTACGGTAAGCATATTCAGAAAATGGTAAATGGAATAAAAGCTGTTTCTTAAAATGAATACCCACCATAAATATTGAATACAACATACAGATAGTTCATGAAAAACAACAGTATTTGTAATATTGTTTTTTATCTAGATCAGCTGGAGGCAGTGACATACTTGGACAACTCTGATCAATATTTCTTTAAAGTATCACTAATTTCTTCTCCATATGATGCTTTCTGTGTGGTTCAACGAGGAGAGAGAGAGAGAGAGAGAGAGAGAGAGAGAGAGAGAGAGAGAGAGAGAGAGAGAGAGAGAGAGAGAGAGAAAACACATTTCTTAGGGACAGAGACACAGATACGCACAAAGACAGACACAGAGTCAGAGAAAAAACACATTCACAAGTCTGCATTCAGGCTGTACAGACACAGATTCATGCAACAGAGAGACAGAAGAATAAAGAATTCAAATCTGGGCTCACTCTTGGTTAAATTACACCAAGGAAATGCATTTACAATTGTTTTCCATAATATGACACTGATGGGTTTTGGTGCTCTGGAATCATTACTACGTTCAAACAATTGCATTTTGGTATTCTATGTGGGGATATTTTTGTCTTCTAGGGCACATTGCTGTATTACTGAGCATTGTCAGAAGGCAAGGCTGTTGAGCATACCTTGAGGAAGCACTTTGAAAGCCAGCTGTAAGTGCTTGATTATTGAGAAGAAAGCCTTGAAAAAGCAAATCTTTATCACTAGGATGTAAAGGAATGGTAATGTGATCATGTAAATCAATAACAATAATAGGGCAGTTTTGAGTGACCATGTCAGGAACAGAAATTCAAGAGCATCAAATTAATGGGGATGAATGTTGACAGAAGGGAAGGGAAGATATGCAACCTATTTACCAGACTCTCAGGAATACAGGAAATAGACATATTCCAGGGGGCTCTGTAAGAACTTCCTGAAGTTGTTCTTGGATTAGGTGATGCAATCAGCTTTATTGGTCCCTTAATTGGTCACTAGTGTGCTGAAACAAGGGACCCTTCTATTAAAAAATATTGGCTAGGTATTTAGCTCTTAGAGAAAGAATGTTCTGAGACAGAGATTTGATAACTCCTTTGAGACAGGAGCTTCTACCCTAAAGAGAGAAAGGTAAGGGTGAAATATAGGGTTGAAAATGGCAGCTTTGCTTTCAAAACTTGCATACAAGTTTTCTGAACTTCGGTGGGGGGTTTACCTTTGTCATGAACCCCTTTACTGTCTAAAATTGGAGACTAGGTGTGCCAACTAGAAACAGCATCTACTGTGTCTATAATGTCTTTTTGATAGAAACTAATATAACGTTTATTAAGAAAAGCCTCAAACACATGGGCACAGGGGAAATTTTCCTGAGCAGAACACCAATGGCTTATGCTCTAAGATCAAGAATCTACAAATGCAACCTCATAAAATTGCAAAGCTCTGTAAGACAAAAGACAAAATGGCAATCAACAGATTGGGAAAATCTCTTTACCAATCCTATACATCCAATAGAGAATTTTCAGCTGAGGAAACTTAAATGGCTGAGAAACACCTAAAGGAATGTTCAATATTCTTAGTCATCAGGGAAGTGATCCTGAAATTCCACCTCACACCAGTCAGAAGGGCTAAGATAAAAAACTCAGGTGATAGTAGATGCTGGCAGGGATGTGGAAAAAGAGGAACACTTCTCCATTCCTGGTGGCATTGCAAGCTGGTACAACCACTCTTGAAATCAATCTGGTGATTCCTCAGAAAATTGGACATAGTACTACTACCTGAGGACCCAGCTATACCACTCCTAGGCATATACCCAGAAAATGCTCCAACATGTAATAAGGGCACGTGCTTCACTATGATCATAGCAGCCATATTTATAATAACCAAAAGCTGGAAACAACTCAGATGTCTCTCAACAGAAGAATGGATACAGAAAATGTGGTTCATTTACACAATGGAGTACTACTCAGCTATTAAAAAAATAAATTCATGAAATTCACAGGCATATTGGTGGATCTAAAAACTATCATTCTGAGTGAGGTAACTCAGTCACAAAAAACTTATATATGGTAGGTACTCACTGATAAGTGAATATTAGTCAAAAAGTGTGGAATACTCACAAAACAACTCACGGACCACATGAAGCTCAAGAGGAAGGAAGACCAAAGTGTGGATGCTTCAGTCCTACTTAGATGGGGAGACAAAATAATCAAGGGAAGTAGAGGGTGGGAGAAATTTGGGAAGAAGAGAAGAGGGGGAGGGTAAAAGAGGGAAAGAATCAGGTGTGGGAGGAGATAGAGGAGATGTACAGAAGGCCAGGAAATTGAACAAAGGTAGGTAGCAATGGGGGGTGGGGAACTGAGGGTAACAACCAGAAAGTCCCAGATGCCAGGAAAGGAAGAGGCTCTGAGGACCCCATGTGGATGATATTAGCTGAAATACCCCCACAAAGGTGAGGGAGAACCAGTCCAGACCATATCCAGTGGTTAAGGCATGGCCCCTGGTTGAGGGATGGATCACCAACCCATCTCCAAAATTTTAACCCAGATTTTTTCCTGTCTAAAGGAAATGACAGGACAAAGAGTGGAGCAGAGACTGAAGGACAGGCCATCCAGAGATTGCCCTACCTGGGGATCCATCCCATATGTAGACACCAAACCCAGATACTATTGCTGATATCAAGAAGTTCTTGCTGACAAGAGCCTGATATAGCTGTCTCCTGAGAGGCTCTACCAGTGCCTGACAAATACAGAAGTGGATGCTCACAGCCATCCATTGGACAGAAGGAGTTAGGTGAAGGACTGTATGAACTGAAGGGTCTTTATCTGCTATCAATGGGAGGGGAGGCCACAGTGTAGAGGAATGCTAGGTTTCTGAGGTAGGTGGGTAGGGGAGCACCCTCATAGAAGCAGAGTAAGTGGAGATGGGATAGGATGTTTGCAGAGGGGAAACCAGGAAAGGGGATAACATTTGAAATGTAAATAAAGTATCCAATACTTTGTGTGTGTGTGTGTGTGTAAAAGAAACATCATCTGAGTCCAGTATATATCTGTGGAATCAGGTTGTTGATTTTGTCAACCAAATCAAGGATATGTAGGAAAGAGTCACCCTACTTATCAGGAGACTCCATCACTTCAATTATGTGTAGTTTTATAACTGGGATTACAGATTCCAGCCTAATCATGAACTTTAGTGGTAGTCATCAAATTTCTTACTGTTTTAGGGTTAGGGATGAAGAAGTTGAGTTCCCTAATACTTATTACACAGGATGCAGAGTCTGATACTTCAGCAACATGCCTTTTTGCTGAGTCAACCTTAGGACCATAGAACTGAGATATTAGAGGCATTTCCTTAATAATGCATTGCACACACTGCATGGTCCCTCTATTGAGCAAAACACCCCAACCTATTACCTTGTAGACTCAATGTTGGCTCTTCCAGTATCTTGGCCATTTCTGGCTAGATACAGGCCTCTCAGAATGAATCAGGTGACTCAGCCTGGGAGGCAAAGACCCCATTTTGTCCCCATTTCCTCTGTACTGTGACATTATACTTATGAGTATGATGTTCCCTCAAGGGACAGAAAGTATATTATATGACTATATTTATGAAACCCCAGCCAGCCCTTTCTGGAAGAGAGATCAGAACCTTCAGATACAAAAGCATGGACACTGGATTCAGTAGCTGAACTCAGGTCCTGTCACTGTGCAGTGGAAACACTACCACTTGGGCATTGGCGCAGGATCCTTAGCTATCATCTTGATTCCTCAAACGCAGAGTGATGCTCAGGTGGTCATGCCTGCCCAGGATGTGCTTACACTGTGGATCCATACCACACCCAAACTGCTAGAGACCATAGAGCATAAAAACAGTGTGCCGCTGCCATGGGGGACACAAGCACCTACCTCAACTGGTTACTAGGCTCCTAAATGGTTCCAAACCTGGATGGGAGAGGATATATTTCATTTTACACTGGAAGGGGGAAATGGTGTGGTTATATTATAACCTCAACAAAGGAAATAATAGTATTTGCTAACTAATTTGTGTGCTCTCCCCTGTTGCAGATATTGCTTCCACTCTCAGCATTCCACAGTTGCTGGTAGTTTCTTGTGTAGGGTTGAGGCCTCATGGACTTTCTCTGCCCACTTTGCCATATATCCTGCCCATTTTCATCTCATATTTAAACTATCATATTGGTGGTCCATGATCAGTGTAGAGAAAGCAAGGAGGAATATATGGGAAGTTCTGAAAGGAAAAAAGAGAAGGGAGAAGCAATATGATTATAGCATAATTTCAAAATTTGAAAGAAACTGCCTTCTTTTGGATGGACCGCCCAGTTAAGCCTCAGTGGGAGAGTATGTGCTTATTCCTGCTGGGATCAACTGACCCAGCTCAAGGGGGGGCTTCCTTTCTCTGAGAAGGGGAGGGATAGTGAGGGAGGGATTTGTACGTGTGTATCTGGGTGGAAAGGAGGGCTGTGATCTGCATGTAAAGTTAATAAATAGAAAAAACCTCTTTGAACTGGTTAGTGGGGGGCACATGCCTTTAATCCCAGCCCTTAGGAGGCAGAGACAGTGGGATCTCTGAGTTTGAGGCCAGCCTGGACTACAAAGTGAGTTTCAGGACAGCCAAGGTTATATAGTCAAACTCTGTCTCAAAAACAAAAAAGGAAAACAACTCCAAAACAAAAACAAACAAACAAACAAACAAACAAATAATAAACCTATGGGAGAGCCAAGGTTCTCCATAAAGCTGTAGCCTGACTGTGGTATGGGGTCCTCAATATGGTTGTCTTGTCTGGCTTCAGTGGGAAAGTATCTGTGTTTCCTAGATGGCTTCAGACAGACTGGGTATGCTGAACATATAAAGGGGATTATCTTATCTCAAGCAAGCCCTGAAGCTGAGATGTGACAAGGTTGAGTGGGCCCCCTGATGGTTTAATTACAGCAGAGGGGAAGGACCTAACATTGTTAATGACATAGTGGCTGTCATTGAATAAGTTAAGGGGGGGGAGCTGGTACCAACAAGCAGCATCAGTATGGCCAAGAGTTCACCCAGGTGGAAGGAGCCCAGCAAGCTAGAAACTTTGGTGTTCCCAGGGTCCCCAAGATCTTGGAGACATAGCCATATTTAGCATATAGAATTATATATGCTAAAATAAAGTATTTATTATATAGAATAATATATCCTAATATATAGTAGGGCCAGTTGCTGGGTCCGGCATGGCTTCATAAGGAGAAGGACACATAAGGACTTCATAAGGACACAGTTTCTGCCCCTGGAGCATTGCTAGATCATTGATCCTATGATCCCCATATGTACTGATGGTTGCTATTGCCCCAAAGCTGATCTGCTGTCGTTTCTTTTTTCTTTTTTTTTTTTTTTTGAGAATTAGTAACACATTTTATTTTAACATTATTATTATTATTTTACTATCATTGAGGCCCACGTATGTTGACGTTTCCAGAGCAGAGATGGAACATACTTCAGATGGATGGTCCTTCTGACTGTCTAGCATCCATCTGGTCAGTGACAATTTCTGTATGGCTGTCCTGGCTTCATCAATCTTAAGCATAAAGATAACTTCCTTTAGGTTTTTGGCTTTTCTTTCAGAAGCTCCCTAGTCACACACAGCTATTTCCACATGCATGCTTGCTCATTTTCTTGAAACTATTTTAGCCCTGTTTCTTGGTTGATATTACATGCTTTATTTCATCTTATGCTATTACACATTTTCCTCCTTTTTTTTTTTTTCCTGATCCTGCTTTGTTTTAAAACACTGATTAACACCTCTTTTCATGTTGTTTTTTCTTTCTTTCTTCACTTTTCTTTTCTTGTCTTTTCTTTTAGAGTATCTCAGTAGTAGATAATTCGGAAGGGGACTATATTCTTTTTTTTTTTTTTGTCCATTAATTATTTTTCTCTTTTCTTTTTTTTTTAATTAGGTAATTTCCTCAATTACATTTCCAAAGCTATCCAAAAAGTCCCCAATACACTCTCCCCCCCAGTCCCCCACCCACCTACCCCCACCCCTTGGCCCTGGCATTCCCCTGTACTGGGGCATATAAAGTTGGCAAGTCCAATGGGCCTCTCTTTCCAGTGATGGCCTACTAGGCCATCTTTTGATACAAATGCAGCTAGAATCAAGAGCTCTGGGGTACTGGTTAGTTCATAATAATGATCCACCTATGGGGTTGCAGTTCCCTTTAGCTCCTTGGGTACTTTCTCTAGCTCCTCTATTGGGGGCCCTGTGATCCATCCAATAGCTGACTGTGAGCATCCACTTCTGTGTTTGGTAGGCCCCGGCATTGTCTCACAAGAGACAGCTATATCTGGGTCCTTTCAGCAAAATCTTGCTAGTGTATGCAATGGTGTCAGCGTTTGGAAGCTGATTATGGGATGGATCCCTGGATATGGCAGTCTTTAGAAGGTCCATCCTTTCTTCATAGCTCCAAACTTTATCTCTGTAACTCTTTCCATGGGTGTTTTGTTCCCAATTCCAAGAAGGGGCACAGTGTCCACACTTTGGTCTTCGTTCTTCTTGAGTTTCATGCGTTTAACAAATTGTATCTTATATCTTGGGTATCCTAAGTATTTGGGCTAATATCCACTTATCAGTGAGTACATATTGTGTGAGTTCCTTTGGGAATATGTTACCTCACTCAGAATGATGCCCTCCAGATCCATCCATTTGCCTAGGAATTTCATAAATTCATTCCTTTTAATAGCTGAGTAGTACTCCATTGTGTAAATGTACCACATTTTCTGTATCCATTCCTCTGTTGAGGGGCATCTGGGTTCTTTCCAGCTTCTGGCTATTATAAATAAGGATGCTATGAACATAGTGGAGCATGTGTCCTTCTTACCGGTTGGAACATCTTCTGAATATATGCCCAGGAGAGGTATTGCTGGATCCTCTGGTAGTATTATGTCCAATTTTCTGAGGAACCGCCAAACTGATTTCCAGAGTGGTTGTACCAGCTTGCAATCCCACCAACAATGAAGGAGTGTTCCTCTTTCTCCACATCCTCGCCAGCATCTGCTGTCACCTGAATTTTTGATCTTAGCCATTCTGACTGGTGTGAGGTGGAATCTCAGGGTTGTTTTGATTTGCATTTCCCTGATGATTAAGGATGTTGAACACTTTTTCAGGTGCTTCTCTGCCATTCGGTATTCCACAGGTGAGAATTCTTTGTTCAGTTCTGAGCCCCGTTTTTTCACGGGGTTATTTGATTTTCTGGAGTCCACCTTCTTGAGTTCCTTATATATATTGGATATTAGTCCCCTATCTGATTTAGGATAGGTAAAGATCCTTTCCCAATCTGTTGGTGGTCTTTTTGTCTTATTGACGGTGTCTTTTGCCTTGCAGAAGCTTTGCAACTTTATGAGGTCCCATTTATCGATTCTCGATCTTACAGCGCAAGCCTTTGCTGTTCTATTCACGAATTGTTCCCCTGTACCCATATCTTTGAGGGTTTTCCCTACTTTCTCCTCTATAAGTTTCAGTGTCTCTGGTTTTATGTGGAGTTCCTTAATCCACTTATATTTGACCTTGGTACAAGGAGATAGGAATGGATCAATTCGCATTCTTCTACATGATAACCGCCAGTTGTGCCAGCACCATTTGTTGAAAATGCTGTCTTTTTTCCACTGGATGGTTTTTGCTCCCTTGTCAAAGATCAAGTGACCATAGGTATGTGGGTTGCTCTCAGGGTCTTCAATTCTGTTCCACTGGTCTACTTGTCTGTCGTTATACCAGTACCATGCAGTTTTTATCACAATTGCTCTGTAGTACAGCTTTAGGTCAGGCATGGTGATTCCTCCAGAGGTTCTTTTATCCTTGAGAAGAGTTTTTGCTATCCTAGGTTTTTTGTTTTTCCAGATGAATTTGCAGATTGCCCTTTCCAATTCGTTGAAGAATTGAGTTGGAATTTTGATGGGGATTGCATTGAATCTGTAGATTGCTTTTGGCAAGATAGCCATTTTTACAATGTTGATCCTGCCAATCCATGAGCATGGGAGGTTTTTCCATCTTCTGAGATCTTCTTTAATTTCTTTCTTCAGGGACTTGAAGTTCTTGTCATACAGATCTTTCACTTCCTTAGTTAGAGTCACACCAAAGTATTTTATATTATTTGTGACTATTGTGAAGGGTGTTGTTTCCCTAATTTCCTTCTCTGCTTGTTTATCCTTTGTGTACAGAAAGGCCATTGACTTGCTTGAGTTAATTTTATATCCAGCTACTTCACAGAAGCTATTTATCAGGCTTAGGAGTTTTCTGGTGGAATTTTTAGGGTCACTTATGTATACTATCATATCATCTGCAAAAAGCGATATTTTGACTTCTTCTTTTCTGATTTGTATCCCCTTGATCTCCTTTTGTTGTCTAATTGCTCTGGCTAGGACTTCAAGTACAATGTTGAATAGGTAGGGAGAGAGTGGGCAGCCTTGTCTAGTCCCTGATTTTAGTGGGATTGCTTCCAGCTTCTCACCTTTTACTTTGATGTTGGCTACTGGTTTGCTGTATATTGCTTTTATCATGGTTAGGTATGGGCCTTGAATTCCTGATCTTTCCAAGACTTTTATCATGAATGGGTGTTGGATTTTGTCAAATGCTTTTTCAGCATCTAATGAGATGATCATGTGGTTTTTGTCTTGGAGTTTGTTTATATAATGGATTACATTGATGGATTTTCGTATATTGAACCATCCTTGCATCCCTGGGATGGATCCTACTTGGTCAGGATAGATGATTGTTTTGATGTGTTCTTGAATTCAGTTAGCAAGAACTTTATTGAGGATTTTTGCATCAATATTCATAAGGGAAATTGGTCTGAAGTTCTCTATTTTTATTGGGTCTTTATGTGGTTTAGGTATCAGAGTAATTGTGGCTTCATAGAATCAGTTGGGTAGAGTACCTTCTGATTCTATTTTGTGGAATAGTTTGTGAAGAACTGGGATTAGTTCTTTGAAGGTTTGATAGAACTCTGCACTAAACCCATCTGGTCCTGGGCTTTTCTTGGTTGGGAGACTATTAATGACTGCTTCTATTTCTTTAGGGGATATGGGACTGTTTAGATCATTAACCTGATCTTGATTTAACTTTGGTACCTGGTATCTGTCTAGAAACTTGTCCATTTCATCCAGGTTCTCCAGTTTTGTTTAGTATAGCCTTTTGTAGAATGATCTGATGGTGTTTTGGATTTCTTCAGGGTCTGTTGTTATGTCTCCCTTTTCATTTCTGACTTTGTTAATTAGAGTACGTTCCCTATGCCCTCAGGTGAGTCTGGCTAAGGGTTTATCTATCTTGTTGATTTTCTCAAAGAACCAGCTCCTCGATTGGTTGATTCTTTGAATTGTTCTTGTTTCCACTTGGTTGATTTCACCCCTGAGTTTGATTATTTCTTGCCGTCTACTCCTCTTGGGTGAATTTGCTTCCTTTCGTTCTAGAGCTTTTAGGTGTGTTGTCAAGCTGCTAATGTGTGCTCTCTCTAGTTTCTTTTTGGAGGCACTCAGAGCTATGAGTTTTCCTCTTAGAAATGCTTTCAGTGTGTACCATAAGTTTGGGTATGTTGTGGCTTCATTTTCATTAAACTCCAGAAAGTCCTTAATTTCTTTCTTTATTCCTTCCTTGACCAAGGTATCATTGAGAAGAGTGTTGTTTAGTTTCCAAGTGTGTGTTGGGTTTCTATTATTTATTTTGTTATTGAAGATCAGTCTTAGTCCATGGTGATCTGATAGGGTGCATGGGACAATTTCAATATTTTTGTATATATTGAGGCTTGTTTTGTGACCAATTATGTGGTCAATTTTGGAGAAGGTACCGTGAGGTGCTGAGAAGAAGGTATATCCTTTTGTTTTAGGATAAAATGTTCTGTAGATATCTGTCAGATCCATTTGTTTCATAACCTCTGTTAGTTTCACTGTGTCCCTGTTTAGTTTCTGTTTCCATGATCTGTCCATTGGTGAAAGTGGTGTGTTGAAGTCTCCCACTATTATTGTGTGAGGTGCAATGTGTGCTTTGAGCTTTACTAAAGTATCTTTAATGAATGAGGCTGCCCTTGTATTTGGGGCATAGATATTCAGAATTGATAGTTCCTCTTGGAGGATTTTCCCTTTGATGAGAATGAAGTGCCCTTCCTTGTCTTTTTTGATGACTTTGGGTTGGAAGTCAATCTTATCAGATATTATAATGGCTACTACAGCTTGTTTCTTCCTATCATTTGCTTGGAAAATTGTTTTCCAGCCTTTCATTCTGAGGTAGTGTCTATCTTTTTCTCTGAGATGAGTTTCCTGTAAGCAAAAAAATGTTGGGTCCTGTTTCTGTAGCCAGCCTGTTAGTCTATGTCTTTTTATTGGGGAGTTGAGTCCATTGATATTAAGAGATTTTTTTTTAAAGATTTATTTATTTATTAAATGTAAGTACACTGTAGCTGTCTTCAGACACTCCAGAAGAGGGTGCCAGATCTCGTTGCGGATGGTTATGAGCCACCATGTGGTTGCTGGGATTTGAACTCTGGACCTTCGGAAGAGCAGTCGGGTGCTCTTACCCACTGAGCCATCTCACCAGCCCCCCCCCCTTTTTTTTTAAGATTTATTTATTTATTATATGTAAGTACACTGTAGCTGTCCTCAGACACTCCAGAAGAGGGATCTCGTTATAGATGGTTGTGAGCCACCATGTGGTTGCTGGGATTTGAACTCTGGACCTTGGGAAGAGCAGTCGGGTGCTCTTACCCACTGAGCCATCTCACCAGTGGATATTAAGAGATATTAGGGAGAAGTAATTGTTGCTTCCTTTTATTTTTGTTGTTAGAGTTGGTGTTCTGTTCTTGTGGCTGTCTTCTTTTAGGTTTGTTGAGGGATTACCTTCTTGCTTTTTCTATGACCTGGTTTCCGTCCTTGTATTGTTTTTTTTTCTGTTATTATCCTTTGAAGTGCTGGATTCGTGGAAAGATAATGTGTGAATTTGGTTTTATCGTGGAATACTTTGGTTTCTCCATCTATGGTAATTGAGAGTTTGGCTGGGTATAGTAGCCTGGGCTGGAAATTGTGTTCTCTTAGTTTCTGTATAACATCTGTCCAGGCCCTTCTGGCTTTCATAGTTTCTGGTCAAAAATCCGGTGTAATTCTGATAGGCTTGCCTTTATATGTTACTTGACCTTTTTCCCTTACTGCTTTTAGTATTCTATCTTTATTTAGTGCATTTGTTGTTCTGATTATTATGTGTCGGAAGGAATTTCTTTTCTGGTCCAGTCTATTTGGAGTTCTGTAAGCTTCTTGTATGTTCATGGGCATCTCTTTCTTTAGGTTTGGGAAGTTTTCTTCTATAATTTTGTTGAATATATTTGCTGGTCCTTTGAGTTGAAAATCTTCATTCTCATCTACTCCTATTATCCGTAGGTTTGGTCTTCTCATTTTGTCCTGTATTTCCTGGATATTTTGAGTTAAGATCTTTTTGGATTTTGTATTTTCTTTTATTGTCATGCCGATGTTCTCTATGGAGTCTTCTGCACCTGAGATTCTCTCTTCCATCTCTTGTATTCTGTTGCTGATGCTCGTATCTATGGTTCCAGATTTCTTTCCTAGTGTTTCTATCTCCAGTGTTGCCTCAATTTGGGTTTTCTTCATTGTTTCTACTTCCCTTTTTAGGTCTTCGATGGTTTTATTCAATTCCATCACCTGTTTGGTCTGGTTTTCCTGCAATTCTTTAATGGATTTTTGTGCTTCCTCTTTAATGTCTTCTACCTGTTTAGCAGTGTTCTCCTGCAATTCTTTAAGGGATTTTTGTGCTTCCTCTTTAATGTCTTCTACCTGTTTAGCAGTGTTCTCCTGCAATTCTTTAAGGGATTTTTGTGCTTCCTTTTTAATGTCTTCTACCTGTTTAGCAGTGTTCTCCTGCAATTCTTTAAGGGATTTTTGTACTTCCTCTTTAATGTCTTCTACCTGTTTAGCAGTGTTCTCCTGCAATTCTTTAAGGGATTTTTGTGCTTCCTCTTTAATGTCTTCTACCTGTTTACCAGTGTTCTTTTGTATTTCTTTAAGTGTGTTATTAAAGTCCTTCTTGATGTCCTCTACCATCATCGTGAGATATGCTTTTAGAACCGGGTCTAGCTTTTCCGGTGTGTTGGGGTGCCCTGGACTGGGCGAAGTGGGAGTGCTTGGTTCTGATGATGGTGAGTGGTCTTGGTTTCTGTTAGTAAGATTCTTATGTTTACCTTTTGCCATCTGGTAATCTCTGGGATTAGTTGTCATTGTTGTCACTGTTTAAAGATTGGAGCAGACTCTGTGTTCCACTCACCAGAAGTCTCAAAATCCTGGTGGATGTCGTGGGTAGCTGGCGGGTGTCAGCCGACCCTGTGCTCTAGCTACCCAGGTGCTGGTCAGACCCGAAGAGGCTTGTGGCCCTACTCAGGCAGGTTTTCTGCTTCCCTAACTAATGCAGTCTCAGGTCCCGCGTGCAATTGGATTGGAGCAGAAGCTGTGTTCCACTCACCAGAAGTCTTAAGATCCTGTGGCGGGTGTTGTGGGTAGCTGGCGAGTGTCAGCAGACCCTGCTCCCTAGCTACCCCAGTGCTGGTCTGACAGGAAGAGGCTTGTGGCCCTACTCAGGCCGGATTTCTGCCTCCCCAACTGTCTTAGTCAGGGTTTCTATTCCTGCACAAACATCATGACCAAGAAGCAAGTTGGGGAGGAAAGGGTTTATTCAGCTTACACTTCCATACTGCTGTTCATCACCAAAGGACGTCAGGACTGGAACTCAAGCAGGTCAGAAAGCAGGAGCTGATGCAGAGGCCATGGAGGGATGTTCTTTACTGGCTTGCCTCCCCTGGCTTGCTCAGCCTACTCTCTTATAGAACCCAAGACTACCAGCCCAGGGATGGTCCCACCCACAAGGGGCCTTTCCCCCTTGATCACTAATTGAGAAAATGCCTTACAGTTGGATCTCATGGAGGCATTTCCTCAACTGAAGCTCCTTTCTCTGTGATAACTCCAGCTGTGTCAAGTTGACACAAAAATAGCCAGTACAATTGACCCCTTGTCAACTTGACACACAAACACATCACTAGTAAGCCTCAACCCTTACATTCTTATTCATTCCCAAGATCTAAATAACATTAAAAGTCCCACAGTCTTTACATATTCTTAAAATTTCAATCTCTTTAAAATATCCATCTCTTTTAAAATCCAAAGTCTTTTTACAATTAAAAGTCTCTTAACTGTGGGCTCCACTAAAACAGTTTCTTCCTTCAAGAGGGAAAATATCAGGGCGCAGTCACAATCGAAGCAAAAATCAATCTCCAACCGTCCAACGTCTGGGATCCAACTCACGATCTTCTGGGCTCCTCCAAGGGCTTGGGTCACTTCTCTAGCCATGCCCTTTGTAGCACACACGTCGTCCTCTGGGCTCCAGATGCCTGTACTCCACTGCTGCTGCTGCTCTTGGTGGTCATCTCATGGTACTGACATCTCCAAAACACTGCATGACCCCTTCAGTCCTGGGCCTTCAATTACAACTGAGGCTGCACCTTCACCAATGGCCTTCCATGGCCTCTCACAGTGCCGAGCCTCAGCTGCTCTGCATGACCCCTTCATGCCTTCAAAACCAGTACCACCTGGGTGACCCTTACACATTACCAAGTCCCGGTGCAGAAGGAGTACAACCTTGCCTATCTCTGGAACACAGACTCTTTGTGCTTTCAGAAAACACTTCCCAGAAGATGTCACCTCAACGATGCTGGTCTCTTCTTAATCACCGCTAATTTCTTAGCTCCAGCTAACCAGCATCAATAGTCCCAGTAATGCAAAGTTTATGCTTTAGTAGTTCTGGTATCTTGTTAATCACAGCTGATTCTTCAGCCCCAGCTAACCAGAACTACAAAATCTTCACAATCAAAACAGCAATGGCCCTGAAAAGAGTCTTTAATTTTCCCTCTGAAATTTCACAAACCAAACCTCCATCTTCTGCACTGTTCTCAATATTATCTTCCAAGCTCCTACACAACATCTGACAGAGCTCTTAACAAGGAATGGATCTTCAAGCCCAAAGTTCCAAAGTCCTTCCACAGTCCTCCCCAAAACATGGTCAGGTTGTCACAGGAATACCCCACTCCTGGTACCAATTTGTCTTAGTCAGGGTTTCTATTCCTGCACAAACATCATGACCAAGAAGCAAGTTGGGGAGGAAAGGGTTTATTCAGCTTACACTTAATGTGATGGTTTATATATCCTTGGACCAGGGAGTGGCACCATCTGAAAGTGTGGCCTTGTTGGAATAGGTGTGGCCTGGTTGGAATGGGTGTGTACTATGGGTGTGGGTATAAGACCCTACCCTAGTTGCCTGGAAGTCAGTCTTCCACTAGCAGCCTTTGGATGAAGACATAGAACTCTCAGCTCCTCCTGCGCTGTGCCTGCCTTGCTCCCATCTTGATGATAATGGACTGAACCTCTGAACCTGTAAGCCAGCCCCAATTAAATGTTGTTTTTTTTTTTTTTATATATATAAGACTTGCCTTGGTCATGGTGTCTGTTCACAGCAGTAAAACCCTAACTAAGACAGAAGTTGGTACCGGGAGTGGGGTATTGCTGAGATGGGCCTGACCATGCTTTTATTTGAAAGAATGTGGATTTTGGGACTTTGGATTTGGAAAGCAGTGGAATGCTTTAAATGGGGCTTAATGGGTCATCCTAGTAGGAATATGGAAGACTTTGTTGCTGGGAGTAATTTGAACTGTGTTGACCTGGCCCAAGAGATTTCAAAGGAGAAGAATTTCAGAATGTGGCATAAAGACTGTTTTTGTGGTAGTTTGGTGAAGAATGTGGCTACTTTTTGCCCTTGTCTGAAAAGTTTGCCTGAGGCTAAGGTGAAGAGACTTGGATTAATTGCATTGACAAAAGAAGTTTCAAAAAAGCCCAGCAGAGACTTTGTTCTCTTTTTAAGTCTTATGAAGAGAAGTTTGAACAAGCATAGCAAGCTTAGAAAGGAAAAATATAAAATATATGGTTTGAGTATTAAAGGAGTACCAGGAAGTGAAATGGAGCAAAATCTTGTGTTCTAGGAGATAAAGATTAAGGGAGTGGGACCTTGGGGAAAGATCCTACCCAGCTAAATTAGATCCAGGTATGGTGGTACACACCTTTAATCCCATGAGAAAAGCATGCTGATCTCTGCATTCAAGCTCAATCTATAGAGCAAGAACCAGAATAACCCAGATTAAGCAGTGAAGGATTTACTATTGTACAAGGGGATCATGTTCTAGTTCCTGTAAGCAGCAGAACTTGGCAGCTTCAGCCATGTGGCTCTGGCTCTAGATTTAAGAATGGGAGGAACTACTGGGAAAATTTATGCTGGTTAGCTGGAGCTAAGGAATTAGCAGTGATTAAGAAGAGACCAGCATCATTGAGGTGAAATCTTCTGGAAATTGTTTTATGGGAGCACAAAGAAGCTGTGTTCCAGAGATACCCAAGGTTGTACCTCATGCTGCAGCTGGACTTGGTAATGTGTAAGAGTCACTCAGGTGGTACTGCTTGTGAAGGAATGAAGGGATCATGGAGAGAAGCTGAGGCTTAGCACTGTGAGAGGCCAGGGAAGGCCATTGGAGAAGATGAAGCCTCAGCTGTAATTGATGGCCCAGGACTGAAGGGGTCATGCAAAGGATTTGAGGCTTGGCACCCTGAAGAGAGCCTATGAGAGGCTATTGGTGAAGCCTAGTTGGAGTGGAACACCCCAGTGTATTGGAGATGTCAGTACCATGGG
Organism: Mus caroli; assembly: GCF_978045245.1. Lineage (NCBI taxonomy): Eukaryota > Metazoa > Chordata > Mammalia > Rodentia > Muridae > Mus > Mus caroli. The sequence goes on along the minus strand of NW_028227260.1, from coordinate 115,728,267 downwards.
ATGATCACCAAGAACAGCAGCTGTAGTGGAGTGGATCAACCTGAGCATAGAGTGCTACAGAGGACAGAGATAGAGAAGTGATGCCAGCCCTGAGGAGGAGTCCAAAAGATCAAGTGGAATCCTAGACACTGAAACAAGAAGCTGTAACATTGAAATTGCCTTGGAGACTCAAAGATGTTAAAGATGCCAGAGCCATGGGATACATGCTGAGGAAAGCTGCTCACAGGGAGTGGAATCAGCCCAGGAGAAAGCAGTTTGTTGCAGTCAACATAGATGAAAAATGAGTGGAGATCTGAAGACTGCTTTGATATCAGCCATGGAGATGCAGAGTTTGGAGTTTTCCCAGCTGGTTTCCTGCCTTGCTTTGGGGATTACAGTTACTTAAGTTGAATGAATCTCAGAAGAGTCCTTGAACTTTGGACTTTTAACATTGTTGCGACTGCTATAGACTATGAGGACTTTGAAAGTTGGACTACATGCATTTTGCATTATGCTCTGTTTAAGTATGGCCCCCATAGACTCATGTTTTTTAACAAGTCTATGGGGACCAGGGAGTGGAATGTGATGGTTTATATATCCTTGACCAGGGAGTGGCACCATCTGAAGGTGTGGCCTTGTTGGAATAGGTGTGGCCTGGTTGGAATGGGTGTGTACTATGGGTGTGGGTATAAGACCCTACCCTAGTTGCCTGGAAGTCAGTCTTCCACTAGCAGCCTTTGGATGAAGACATAGAACTCTCAGCTCCTCCTGCGCCATACCTGCCTTGCTCCCACCTTGATGATAATGGACTGAACCTCTGAACCTGTAAGCCAGCCCCAATTAAATGTTGTTTTTTTTTTATATAAGACTTGCCTTGGTCATGGTGTCTGTTCACAGCAGTAAAACCCTAACTAAGACACCAACCAAAGCAGTCTCAGGTCCCGTGTAATTGGACTGGAGCAGAAGCTGTGTTCCACTCACCAGAAGTCTCAAGATCCTGTGGCGGGTGTCGTGGGTAGCTGGCGGGTGTCAGCCAACCCTGCACTCTAGCTACCCAGGTGCTGGTCAGACCGGAAGAGGCTTGTGGCCCTACTCAGCCCGGTTTTCTTCTTCCCTAACTAATGCAGTCTCAGGTCCCGCGTGCAATTGGATTGGAGCAGAAGCTGTGTTCCACTCACCAGAAGTCTTAAGATCCTGTGGCGGGTGTTGTGGGTAGCTGGCGAGTGTCAGCAGACCCTGCACCCTAGCTACCCCGGTGCTGGTCTGACCGGAAGAGGCTTGTGGCCCTACTCAGGCTGGATTTCTGCCTCCCCAACCAAAGCAGTCTCAGGTCCCGTGTGATTGGACTGGAGCAAAAGCTGTGTACCACTCACCAGAAGTCTCAAAATCCTGTGGCGGGTGTCGTGGGTAGCTGGTGGGTGTCAGCCGACCCTGTGCTCTAGCTACCCAGGTGCTGGTCAGACCCGAAGAGGCTTGTGGCCCTACTCAGGCCGGTTTTTTGCTTCCCTAACTAATGCAGTCTCAGGTCCCGCGTGCAATTGGATTGGAGCAGAAGCTGTGTTCCACTCACCAGAAGTCTTAAGATCCTGTTGCGGGTGTTGTGGGTACCTGGCGAGTGTCAGCAGACCATGCGCCCTAGCTACCCCATTTCTGCCTCCCCAACCAAAGCAGTCTCAGGTCCCGCGCGATTGGACTGGAGCAGACTCTGTGTTCCACTCACCAGAAGTCTCAAAATCCTGTGGCGGGTGTCGTGGGTAGCTGGCGGGTGTCAGCCGACCCTGTGCTCTAGCTACCCAGGTGCTGGTCAGACCCGAAGAGGCTTGTGGCCCTACTCAGGCCGGTTTTCTGCTTCCCTAACTCCTGTTGTCGTTTCTACTTTACTTTCAGTATTTCTTTCTGGTGAATATATTTCCCTTAAAACTCACTGCTAATCATGCCATAATAAATGAAACATAGTTTTCAGGAATGATGAATGGAGATGGTTATGAGGCTGTGGAGAAGGAGGAACAGGCCATCCTCTTGGCCTTTAGGGCCATGTGAAAGTATCTATACAACATAACCACAAGCTCCATAAAAGCCTACATAGTCCTTTTTGAAAATGGTTCATTGCCAGACTTGGCCTTATGTTTGGAATCATGAGGAAGCACATGGACCCTCTGGTCCAATAACTGCTCCATTAATTAGCTAAGGTGAACCTGGGGGACATTAAGGATAGATAGTTAAAGTGGTCTCAAGAAGAAATGGTATGAAAAGAAAAAAATAGGAAATTATATATGATTTAGGAATAAATAACATCAGAAGGAGAGCACAGAGGCTATAGAATTGCTGGGATAAGGAAATAAAGATTAGAGACTTAAAAGATAATGTAGAAGCATATAAAAAAAACAGTCCTCTGTTTTTCTAGCTGACTGAATAATTGGAGAAAATAATGCCTGGAAAGATATTAGAGAGAGCTAACTGTTTTACTTACAAAAATTCAAAACTTTGTAAGGAATCATTTGAATTTTAGTAGTCTGTTATCTTTCTGTTTTTACATGAGAATAGTTACAAAAGGCTGCTGTCTACTGTACTAGGAAACTGGAAGAGCAATGTCCAGCTACCCGTAAAGAACAGGCTGTGTAAACCTATAAGGAAATGTGCTTTTGCTTTGTGCTTAGTTCTGCTCTAAGGAAACAGAGGCTGGGACTATTGATCCAGGACTCATAGAGTTTATGAAAATTTAAGAAAATTTGATAATTATTAACAGTGATCAAAACCTTGATGATGTAGCTCTAGTAAATAAAAGACTGGGTTCAGGCTCTCTCTGATTAAAGAATAAAGAATACTGAGAATCGTCAGGGAACAGAGAGTACCTGAGCTAGCAGCTTGCATCTACTACTGACTCTGAGTCATTATTAAATCAGCACCATTCCCATTCCTGCCTTTCTCAGGACCCTCCTCACACGGAGCAAATATATTCTCAATACAGTCCAAGAGTTAGTAAACCCTGATGCAACCTGGGTGAGGAGCTCAGATACAAGTTGCCTTAAATGGCAGTTAGGCATCAGGAGCAATGTGGATAGGACCTTGCTTTTATGGTAGTGTTTGCCTATTCTCCCAGAAAAGAGAAAGATATGGGTATATTTATTGTGTGCTAGGGCCAAGCCAAGAAAGCACTTAGCTACAGGGAATATTATAACATCTGGAGCCTGGTCAAGGATAAGCTGGTAAATTTTCATAACCTTGATTGTCAGGAGAAATAAATTGTCCCAAAATAGTGTGATTGTAGGCAACATAGAATAAATGGGCCAGATGCACCCAATAGATGACTGCCATGAGGGGCTGAAACAGGGCCCCTGTGGGGAATCTTTTGTTTGTTTTGTCATGATTGATTCCCAGACCCAAGTTTGGGATGGTAAAATTGTAGGATCAAATTATTTTTTTTTAATATTTTTTATTACATCTTTTCCTCAATTACATTTCCAATGCTATCCCAAAAGTCCCCCATACCCTCCCCCCCACTTCCCTACCCACCCATTCCCATTTTTTTGACCCTGGCGTTCCCCTGTACTGGGGCATATAAAGTTTGCATGTCCAATGGGCCTCTCTTTCCAGTGATGGCCGACTAGGCCATCTTTTGATACATATGCAGCTAGAGTCAAGAGCTCCGGGGTACTGGTTAGTTCATAATGTTGTTCCACCCATAGGGTTGCGGATCCCTTCAGCTCCTTGGGTACTTTCTCCAGCTCCTCCATTGGGGGCCCTGTGTTCCATCCACTAGCTGACTGTGAGCATCCACTTCTGTGTTTGCCAGGCCCCGGCATAGTCTCATAAGAGACAGCTGTATCTGGGTCCTTTCAGCAAAATCTTGCTAGTGTATGCAATGGTGTCAGTGTTTGGAAGCTGATTATGGGGTGGATCCCTGGATACAGCAGTCTCTAGATGGTCCATCCTTTTGTCTCAGCTCCAATCTTTGTCTCTGTAACTCCTTCCATGGGTGTTCTGTTCCCAATTCTAAGAAGGGGCATAGTGTCCACACTTCAGTCTTCATTCTTCTTGAGTTTCATGTGTTTAGCAAACTGTATCTTATATCTTGGGTATATAGGATTGAATTATTAATGGCTTCATTTACTTTGTCTACACTCTTCTTTGCTGTCTATGTAATTTTTTTTTATATAACCAGAGGGGGCTCTACTCCCAAGCAAGGAAAAGAGAGGGGTGACGTGTGTAATAGTGAGTGGCATGGAGGGGCGCACACAGGTGAAGTTCCCTAGGAACATCTGAATGGAGGCTAGGTACCTCTTATAGGGAATTCAAATTGTAGCCTTTGAGGTTTGATATGGTGTTGAGTGACCAGAAAACAGGAATCATTGCTGGGTCTGGATCTTATCAGCTTTGACCTTTAGCCCTGTGGCAAAGGGCCTGGGTCAGTTGTTGCATCAAGGTTTTTAAGCAACTTGAATCAGAGTGGCCAATTAGTATGCTATCCATATAATGGACAACATAGCACTTGGGGGTGCGATGGTTGATGGTGTTCCAAATGGACATCTGGCAAATGGTGGGGCTGGTTTTCATGCCTTGCAGTAGCAAAATACATTAGTATTTCTGAGCAGGCACATTGTTATTGACTGCTGCTACAGAGAAAGCAAAACTGGGCCTGTCCTTTTCATGAAGAGATGGACATAAAGCAATCCTTAATGTCAATGGTCAGCACATACAGTTGTTTTGGAAGGGTCAACACTACTGGATGACTAGGCTGTGCTGTATTAATGACTTACAGGTCATATAAAAATCTAAATTTGCCTTATATCGTTTTGTTTTAAAGTGAAAGAGACTTTGTTTTGAATAAAATATGTCACTCAATTTAATATTTATAGTGCACAGTTATGTGTGGGCCTAGGTACCAGAAGTTTTCCACGGAGACCTCTATTCAGGCCTGGTGGGAAGGCCCCAGCAAGGGAAGTGAGTGCAGGCAGGGAGACAGACGAAGGGTACGGGTCAGGTAGCTTGTTAACTCCCGGCCTGGGTCTGCGAAGAGCAGACAATCCAGTGAGTAATGCGGCGGAACCCGGGAGAGAAGATTTCTTCCCAAGTGTTACAGCTCTTGGAACATCATAAGGGTCAGGCAAAGGAATAGTTTTCACATTCTTCCATCCCTGCATGGTTCTCCTATATACAGTTCTGGCAGTGATTTAGAGTTTGTCAGCAAGCCCCTCTCATTGGCTTGGGCTGAGAGTTTGGGGGAAACCTATTTGCATGTGAGAGGGCTTGGTGCTGCTCCTAAGTGGTTGACAGCCACGCCTTTCCTGTGGGGGTTGTGGGGGTGGGAACTCTGACAGGAGCCAGGATCCAGGAGACATGAGAGAACTCCTTCCATCCCATGTAAGTGAATTATCACTACCGGGTCCCAGGGTTCAAGATCTAGCCTCGACTGGAAACCAGGCTGTCTGCACATAGCCCATTGCCCCACAGTTATGTATGAAAGCATACAAGGGGAAACATTAAAAAACACCCAATTATGGTAGTACACAAGCAAAGAAGACACCCTTTATTTCTACAGTAAGCTCAGAGATAGCATAAGAGTGCATCCATAAAGTAACACTGTAAATCATGCTAAAATTGAGTCAAACAATGGCAAATAGGTGATTATCAGTACAAGTTATAATTCCCTGGGTACAAAACCTACAAATGTTCTTTGGGTCCGCCCTCAAAAAACAAACAAACAAACAAAAAAAAAACAAAACAAAAAAACCCCTAAATGAATGGCCTACTTTTATGTTTTAGACAAAAAAAAAAATCTCTAAGAGCCAAAAGTTCATATTGTTCCAACCACATAGGTATAAATTATCCAGTGCCACCGATGGATATCACTAGATAATAAAAGAGAACACTGAGAGGTAAAGTAAATAGAGAGAGATGCAGTGAGAGGTTTCTCTATCTTAGGCATTGGAACACATATTATGTACCATGCTGTCTGCAAGAAGGAATTCACTGAGTTGACATCATCTTATCACCTAACAGTTCAGTGAGACAGAATAGTGTGCAATGTCATATCAGGCAACATGCAATTTCCTTTACATTTTCCAGGACACTAATTTTAAGTATATGTTATATATATATATATATATATATATATATATATATATATATATATATATATATAATAGGCACTAGGTATATGCAGATTGATTAAATTCAAGTTTCCAACTCAAAGATTTGATGTGTGGAAAAGAAACCTACAATTCTTTGCTGTATTTTTAAAACATGTGCTTAAAATGGCCATTCAAAATTAAAACAGACAATATACTGAAGGTTATAAAATATTGGACAAACTCTTCTGTTTGCTATGTAGGATTTTTCTTTTATTTTTTTCAAATTGCATTCATGAAATGCAAGCCGCGGTGGACAGCTATGGCTCAATATTGCTTGATACACTCCTCTTAGCACATCATTCTCTTACACTCCTTGCAACAGAATATCATCCCATTTACAGGCATGAATTTCTCCCCAAAAAGACACTTCTTGCAGTATGAGCATAGGAAGCACACTGTGGACGCATGCCAGCTGAAGTTATTGTATGTTACTCTCTGCTCTTCTGGGTCAATGGCATCCTGGCATTCTTGACACATCACAGCATGGTTCTTCATGTAGCAGGGCTTGCACACAGGCTTGTCATTGACCATAACATATAATTTTCCTGCCAGGATGTACTTGCAGTCAACACAGCGGAAGTGTTTCAGATGCCAATTCTTGTTTTCAGCTTGGGTGTATTCCTTGCTGAATATCAACTCATCACAACCAGCACAGCGGGGCTTCTCACTGTCACAGTAATGTCTGCCACAGTATAGCTTCCCATTCTTCCAGAAGTAAATCATGTTTACTAGGAGTTCACCACAGGTGCTGCAGATAAAACAACCTGGGTGCCAGAGTTTATCATAACCTGCCCTTTCAGCAAAGATGGCTCGGTATCCTTCCTTTATGATGCGTTTGCAGCAGTAACAGGAATATTGGGTCTTCTTATACCCCATAGACTTGCCCTTGGAACCCACTGCTACTGAGGTGTTTCTGACTCCCTCAGGGTTGTGCTCCTTGTAACACTGAGCATTAATTTCACAGGGAAGCTTCATGTCACCTACTCCCAGAGCCTCACATTTGTATTTCTTCACAAACTGCTCCATCTCCTTTACCTCTTTGGGAGACAACTCATGGCACTTAGAAGGGTCCTGGTCATGTGGAGGGAGTTGCTTTGCCAGCTGCTTCTTCCGGTACTGTGCTCCCTCTGAACCTGATACTAGCTGTTTTTCCGTAGGCTGCATCTGCATGTACTTCCTGGGCAATGCCTGGTTCCGGAAGGGGGGAGGACACTCATGGATAAGAGTGTAGGTGGAGACTTTCTTCTTGGAAGCATCTGTGTTGGACAATTTCTTAGGATTGCGGTTATTTATGGGAATTCCCTCTGACTTCAGCTTGGCGATCAGGTTGATGTACTTGATGTCCTCAGAGAGTTTCCCCACTTTCGGGTGCTCCTCGGTGTTCAGGGGTATGTCATGCTCTTCTGGCCCACATTTACAGTTACGACATATTTTCTTCCAGAAATGTAGTTCAAACCCTGAGCATTTATCTTTGCATTTTCGACAGGGGCCTCCAGATTTTTCCTCTTGACCTGAGTCCATCTGTAAAGAGTGGAAACAAAAGGAAATCTATTATAAATTTCTAAAAATTTTAAAACTTTAATAGATCACACTTTTAATTCCACCTAATGGTCTTGTTGATGTAACTCTGAAACAAATCTTTTGAGCTTCATATTGTTTATCCAACTATGATACCAAGTATGTAAATGGAAGCTGCAAGTACATGATATATAGCACAATTTATAATTTCATTGCTTTTATCATGAAAGGAAAAGAAGCAAAATAAACTTTATGGAAGACTACAAATACTGCAAGTCACAAAACTCACAAATTCATGTTTTTGACCCTTATGTTCCCTGAATACAAGTACAGGGAGAACACAGAGGGAAGAGACTGAAAAGCAAACATGTGTATGGAATAGTTTAGGAATTATGATTAAAGAACACCCTCAAAGAAGCAGGGGGAGGGGGAAGAAATAGGGGGTTTGCAGAGGAGAAACTGAAAAGGGGGTTAACATTTGAAATGTAAATAAATAAAACATCCAATAAAAATTACTAAAAAATAGTATCTCTCACTCCTCATCAAAGAAGCATCTCTTGCCAGTAGACAGAAACTATTGTCAGGCCCTTCCAGTAGGCTGCAGCTCCGGGTCAACTTGGGCACGAATTCTCCTCAAAATATTTCACAAAATAGAAACAGGGGGTATTCATTCTATGAAGCCACAATAATTCTGATACCTAAACCACATAAAGACCCTACAAAGAAAGAGAACTTCAGACCAATTTCCCTTATGGATATCGATGCAAAAATATTCAATACAAAAAACCGAATCCAAGAACACATCAAAACGATCATCCATAATGATCAAGTAGGCTTCATTCTAAGGATGCTGGGATGGTTTAATATATGGAAATCCATCAACATAATCCACTATATAAAAAAACTAAAAAAAATCACGTGATCATCTCGTTAGATGCTGAGAAAGCTTTTGACAATATCCAACACCCCTTCATGATAAAAGTCTTGGAAAGTTCAGGAATTAAAGGCCCATACCTAAACATTATAAAAGCAATATACTGCATACCAGTAGCCAACATCAAACTAAATTGAAAGAAACTTGAAGCAATCCCACTAAAATCAGGGACTAGACAAGGCTGCCCACTTTCTCCCTACCTAGTCAATATAGTACTTGAAGTCCTAGCCAGAAAAATTAGACAACAAAAGTAGATCAAGGGGATACAAATTGAAAAGGAAGATGTCAAAATATCACCATTAGCAGATGATATGATGATATATATAAGTGACCCTAAAAATTCCACCAGGGAACTCCTAAGCCTGATGAACAGCTTCAGTGAAGTAGCTGGGTATAAAATTAACTAAAAAAAAAATCAGTGGCCTTTCCTTATACAAAGGATAAACAGACTGAGAAAGAAATTAGGGGCCTTCCGGTCCACGCCAGCACTGGGGTTCCTTGCCCGCGGAGTCTCTGGACCCCCTCAAGGACCTCCACAGGATCCCCCACGGGATCTTAAGACCTCTGGTGAGTGTAACACAGCATCTGCCCCAATCCAATCGCGCAGGACCTGAGACTGCATTAATTAGGGGCGCAGATAACCGGGCCTGATCAGGGTCACAAGTCCCTTCCGGTCCATGCCAGCACATGGGTTCCTTGAGCTAGGAGTTTCTGGAAACCCCCAAGGTCCCACAGGACCCTCCACAGGATCTTAAGACCTCTGGTGAGTGGAACACAACTTCTGCCAGGAGGCAGGTTCGAACACCAGATATCTGGGCACCTTCCCTGCAAGAGGAGAGCTTGCCTGCTGAGAGTGCTCTGAACACTGAAACTAAGGAGAGAGCTAGTTTCCCAGGTCTGCTGATAGAGGCTAACATAATCACCTGAAGAACAAGCTCTAACCAGAGACAACTATAACAACTAGTTCCAGAGATTACCAGATGGCGAAAGGCAAACTTAAGAATCCTACTAACAGAAATGAAGACAACTCACCATCATCGGAATGCAGCACTCCCACCCCACCTAGTCCTGGGCACCCCAACACACCCAAAAAGCTAGACCCGGATTTAAAAGCTTATCTCATGATGATGGTGGAGGACATCAAGAAGGACTTTAATAACTCACTTAAAGAAATACAGGAGAACACTGCTAAACAGGTAGAAGACAATAAAGAGGAAACACAAAAATCCCTTAAAGAATTGCAGGAAAACACGACCAAACAGGTGATGGAATTGAATAAAACCATCCAAGACCTAAAAAGGGAAGTAGACACAATAAAGAAAACCCCAAATGAGGCAACGCTAGAGATAGAAACCCTAGGAAAGAAATCTGGAACCATAGATTCGAGCATCAGCAACAGAATACAAGAGATGGAAGAGAGAATCTCAGGTGCAGAAGATTCCATAGAGAACATCGGCACTACAATCAAAGAAAATACAAAACGCAAAAAGATCCTAACTCAAAACATCCAGGAAATCCAGGACACAATGAGAAGAACAAATCTACAGATAATAGGAGTAGATGAGAATGAAGATTTTCAACTTAAAGGGCCAGCAAATATCTTCAACATAATTATAGGAGAAAACTTCCCAAACCTAAAGCATGACATGCCCATGAACATACAAGAAGCCTACAGAACTCCAAATAGACTGGACCAGAAAAGAAATTCCTCCTGACACATAATAATCAGAACAACAAATGCGCTAAATAAAGAGAGAATATTAAAAGCAGTAAGGGAGAAAGTTCAAGTAACATATAAAGGCAGGCCTATCAGAATTACACCAGACTTTTCAGCAGAGACTATGAAAGCCAGAAGAGCCTGGGCAGATGTTATACAGACACTAAGAGAACAAAAATTCCAGCCCAGGCTACTATACCCAGCCAAACTCTCAATTACAATAGATGGAAAAACCAAAGTATTCCACGACAAAACCGAATTCACACATTATCTATCCACCAATCCAGCCCTTCAAAGGATAATAACAGAAAAAAAAAACAATACAAGGACAGAAATCATGCCCTATAAAAAGCAAGAAAGTAATCCCTCAACAAACCAAAAAGAAGACAGCCACAAGAACAGAATGCCAACTCTAACAACAAAAATAAAAGGAAGCAACAATTAATTTTCCTTAATATCTCTTACTATCAATGGACTCAATTCCCCAATAAAAAGCCATAGATTAACAGACTGGCTACACACACAGGACCCAACATTCTGCTGCTTACAGGAAACCCATCTCAGGGAAAAAGACAGACACTACCTCAGAGTGAAAGGCTGGAAAACAATTTTCCAAGCAAATGGTCTGAAGAAACAAGCTGGAGTAGCCATTCTAATATAGAATAAAATCGACTTCCAACCCAAAGTTATCAAAAAAGACAAGGAGGGACACTTCATACTCATCAAAGGTAAAATCCTCCAGGAGGAACACTCAGTTCTGAATATCTATGCTCCAAATGCAAGGGCAGCCACATTCATTAAAGACACTTAAGTAAAGCACAAAGCACACATTGTACCTCACACAATAATAGTGGGAGACTTCAAAACACCACTTTCATCAATGGACAGATCGTGGAAACAGAAACTAAACAGGGATATAGTGAAACTAACAGAAGTGATGAAACAAATGGACTTAACAGATATCTACAGAAAATTTTATCCTAAAACAAAAGGATATACCTTCTTCTCAGCACCTCAGGGGACCTTCTCCAAAATTGACCATATAATTGGTCACAAAACAGGCCTCAACAGATACAAAAATATTGAAATTGTCCCATGCATCCTGTCAGACCACCATGGACTAACCCTGATCTTCAATAAAAACATAAATAATAGAAATCCAACATTCACGTGGAAACTGAACAAAACTCTTCTCAATGATACCTTGGTCAAGGAAGGAATAAAGAAATTAAAGATTTTTTAGAGTTTAATGAAAATGAAGTCACAACATACCCAAACCTATGGGACACAATGAAAGCATTTCTAAGAGGGAAACTCATAGCTCTGAGTGCCTCCAAAAAGAAACTACCAAGAGCACACACTAGCAGCTTGACAACACACCTAAGAGTTCTAGAACAAAAGGAAGCAAATTCACCCAAGAGGGGTAGATGGCAGGAAATAATCAAACTCAGGGGAGAAATCAACCAAGTGGAAACAAGAAGAACTATTCAAAGAATCAATCAAATGAGGAGCTGGTTCTTTGAGAAAATCAACAGGAAGGATAAACCCTTAGCTACACTCACTAGAGGGCACAGGGACAACATCCTAATTAACAAAATCAGAAATGAAAAGGGAGACATAACAACAGATCCTAAAGAAATCCAAAACACCATCAGATCCTTCTACAAAAGGCTATACTCAACAAAACTGGAAAACCTGGACAAAATGGACAAATTTCTAGACAGATACCAGGTAACAAAGTTAAATCAGGATCAAATTAACGATCTAAACAGTCCCATATCCCCTAAAGAAATAGAAGCAGTCATTAATAGTCTCCCAGGCAAAAAAAGCCAAGGACCCGATGGGTTTAGTGCAGAGTTCTATCAGACCTTCAAAGAAGATCTAATTCCAGTTCTGCACAAACTATTCCACAAAATAGAAGTAGAATGTACTCTACCCAACTCATTCTATGAAGCCACAATTACTCTGATAACTAAACCAGAGAAAGATCCAACAAAGATAGAGAACTTCAGACAAATTTCCCTTATGAATATTGATGCAAAAATACTCAATAAAATTCTTGCTAACCAAATCCAAGAACACATTAAAACAATCATCCATACTGACCAAGTAGGTTTTATTCCAGGGATGCAGGGATGGTTTAATATACGCAAATCCATCAACGTAATCCATCATATAAAAAAACTCAAAGACAAAAACCACATGATCATCTCCTTAGACTCAGAAAAAGCATTTGAAAAGATCCAACACCCATTCATGATAAAAGTCTTGGAAAGATCAGGAATTCAAGGCCCATACTTAACCATGATAAAAGCAATCTACAGCAAACCAGTAGCCACCATCAAAGTAAATGGTGAGAAGCTGGAAGAAATCCCACTAAAATCAGGGACTAGTCAAGGCTGCCCACTTTCTCCCTACCTATTCAACATTGTACTTGATGTCCTAGCCAGAGCAATTCAAAAACAAAAGGAGATCAAGGGGATACAAATTGGAAAAATGAAGTCAAAATATCACTTTTTGCAGATGATATGATAGTATATATAAGTGACCCTAAAATTTCCACCAGAGGACTCCTAAAACTGATAAACAGCTTCGGTGAAGTAGCTGGATATAAAATTAACTCAAACAAGTCAATGGCCTTTCTCTACACAAAGAATAAATAGACTGAGAAAAAAATTAGGGAAACAACACCCTTCTCAATAGTCACAAATAAAATATCTTGGCGTGACTCTAACTAAGGAAGTGAAATATCTGTATGATAAGAACTTCAAGTCTCTGAAGAAAGAAATTAAGATCTCAGAAGATGGAAAGATCTCCCATGCTCATGGATTGGCAGGATCAACATTGTAAAAATGGCTATCTTGCCAAAAGCAATCTACAGATTCAATGCAATCCCCATCAAAATTCCAAATCAATTCTTCAACGAATTAGAAAGTGCAATCTGCAAATTCATCTGGAATAACAAAAAACCTAGGATAGCAAAAACTCTTCTCAAGGATAAAAGAACCTCTGGTGGAATCACCATGCCGGACCTAAAGCTTTACTACAGAGCAATTGTGATAAAAACTGCATGGTACTGGTACAGTGACAGACAAATAGACCAATGGAATAGAATTGAAGACTCAGAAATGAACCCACACATCTATGGTCACTTGATCTTCGACAAGGGAGGTAAAACCATCTAGTGGAAGAAAGACAGCATTTTCAACAAACGGTGCTGGCACAACTGGTGGTTATTATGTAGAAGAATTCAAATAGATCCATTCCTATCTCCTTGTACTAAGGTCAAATCTAAGTTGATCAAGGAACTCCACATAAAACCAGGGACACTGAAACTTATAGAGGAGAAACTGGGGAAAAGCCTCAAAGAAGAATAGAACAGCAATGGCTTGTGCTGTAAGATCGAGAATTGACAAATGGAACCTCATGAAACTCCAAGGCTTCTGTAAGGCAAAAGACACAGTCAATAAGAGAAGAAGGCCACCAACAGATTGGGAAAGGATCTTTACCTATCCTAAATCAGATAGGGGACTAATATCCAATATATATAAAGAACTCAAGAGGGTGGACTCCAGAAAATCAAATAACCCCATTAACAAATGCGGGTCAGAGCTAAATAAAGAATTCTCACTTGAGGAATACCGAATGGCTGAGAAGCACCTGAAAAAATATTTAGCATCCTTAATCATCAGAGAAATGCAAATCAAAACAACCCTGAGATTCCATCTCACACCAGTCAGAATGGCTAAGGACAAAAATTCAGGTGACAGTAGTTGCTGGCAAGGATGTGGAGAAAGAGGAACACTCCTCCATTGTTGGTGGGATTGCAAGCTTGTACAACCCCTCTGGAAATCATTCTGGAGGTTCCTCAGAAAATTGGACATAGTACTACCGGAGGATCCCGCAATACCTCTTCTGGGCATATATCCAGATGATGTTCCAACCAGTAAGAAGGACACATGCTCCACTATGTTCATAGAAGCCTTATTTATAATAGCCAGAAGCTGGAAAGAACCCATATGCCCCTCAACAGAGGAAAGGATACAAAATTGTGGTATATTTACACAGTGGAGTACTACTCAGCTATTAAAAGGAATGAATTTATGAAATTCCTAGGCAAATGGTTGGACCTGGAGGGCATCATCGTGAGTGAGGTAACACGATTACAAAAGAACTCAAATGATATGTACTCATTGATAAGTGGATATTAGCCCAGAAACTTAGTATACCCGAGATACAAGATATAATTTGCAAAACACATGGAACTGAAGAAGAATGAAGACCAAAGTGTGGACACTTTGTCCCTTCTTAGAATTGGGAACAATCACCCATGGAAGGAGTTACAGAGACAAAGTGTGGACCTGAGACAAAAGGATGGACCATCTAGAGACTCCCTTATCCAGGGATCCATCCCATAATCAGCCTCCAAATGATGACACCATTGCATACACTAGCAAGAGTTTGCTGAAAGGACCCTGATATAGCTGTCTCTCACCATACTTCTTCCTTTACTTTGCCCTCAACACAGACTATCCCAATTTGGCAGAATCATCTTTTTCACAAGAGATTAGTCTTATGTTTGGACACCCAATTCTCACAGACTAGTTTCTGCCCAGCTCTTTGTGCTTGAGGATACTTGGTGAGGATTAGTAGGGATGGTGTTAGATAATGATACTCAGGATGCATTCAGGGCTATGTAGGATGGGGTAGAAGATGAAGTAGGAGGCCTAGATATTAGCTTCTTGATCAGCTAAGGGAAACTGGATGTTAAGACAATAAAATCTAGATCATTGGACTCATGAACACTTAGATTTGTGTACTTATATGTAATGGTAATGTAAGGAAATAAGTATTGTATGATTAGAAATATCAAATAACTAACAAAACAGGGAACTGTGAGAGTGAAGAAAGACCATTGAAGAAGAGTCAAGAAAAATGTGGTCTGATTCCACATTGTCACCAGTTATATTCAATGGCTTTTCTTTTTTTTTTTTGATTTTTAATATTTTTATTACATATTTTCCTCAATTACATTTCCAATGCTATCCCAAAAGTTCCCAAATGCTATCCCCATAGCGCCCCCCACTTCCCTACCCACCCATTCCCATTCTTTTGGCCCTGGCATTCCCCTATATTGGGGCATATAAAGTTTGCAAGAAAAATGTGGTCTGATTCCACATTGTCACCAGTTATATTCAATGGCTTTTCTTTTTTTTTTTGATTTTTAATATTTTTATTACATATTTTCCTCAATTACATTTCCAATGCTATCCCAAAAGTTCCCAAAATGCTATCCCCCATAGCGCCCCCCACTTCCCTACCCACCCATTCCCATTCTTTTGGCCCTGGCATTCCCCTATATTGGGGCATATAAAGTTTGCAAGTCCAATGGGCCTCTCTTTCCATTGATGGCCGACTAGGCCATCTTTCGATACATATGCAGCTAGAGACAAGAGCTCCGGGGTTCTGGTTAGTACATCATGTTGTTCCAACAATAGGGTTGCAGATCCCTTTAGCTCCTTGGGTACTTTCTCTAGCTTCTCCATTGGGAGCCCTGTGATATATCCAATAGCTGACTGTGAACATCCACTCCTGTGTTTGCTAGGCCCCGGCATCATCTCACAAGAGACAGCTATATTTGGGTCCTTTCAGCAAAATCTTGCTAGTGTATGCAATGGTGTCAGCGTTTGGAAGCTGATTATGGGACGGATCCCTGGATACAGCAGTCTCTAAATGGTCCATCCTTTCATCACAGCTACGAACTTTGTCTCTGTAACTCCTTCCCTGGGTATTTTGTTCCCAATTCTAAGAAGGTGCACAGTGTCCACACTTTGGTCTTCATTCTTCTTGAGTTTCATGCGTTTATCAAATTGTATCTTATATCTTGGGTATCCTAAGTTTTGGGCTAATATCCACTTATCAATGAATACATATTGTGTGAGTTCTTTTGTGATTGTGTTACTTCACTCAAGATGATGCCCTCTAGGTCCATCCATTTGGCTAGGAATTTCATAAATTCATTCTTTTTAATAGTACCTGCCTAGCATGTGTGAGGCCACAGGTTCGATCCTTAGTAAGCACCCACTCTATACTTTTAGCAGAAAAGCACCAGGGCAGCTGGGGCGCAGGGTCGGCTGACACTCGCCAGCTACCCACAACACCCGCCACAGGATCTTAAGACTTCTGGTGAGTGGAGCACAGCTTCTGCTCCAATCCAATTGCGCGGGACCTGAGACTGCATTAGTTAGGGAAGCAGAAACCGGCCTGAGTAGGACCACAGGCCTCATCCGGCCGGATCAGCGCCGGGGTAGCGGGAGCGCAGGGTTGCCTGACACCCGCCAGCTACCCACGACCCCCTCCGCAGGATTTTGGGACTGCTGGTGAGTGGAACACAGCTTCTGCTCCAGTCCAATCACGCGGGACCTGAGACTGCTCTGGTTGGGGAGAGAGAAATCCGGCCTACATAGGGCCACAACCCTCTTCCGGTCAGAAAAGCACCTGGGCAGCTGGGGCGCAGGGTCGGCTGACACTCACCAGCTACCCACAACACCAGCCACAGGATCTTAAGACTTCTGGAGAGTGGAACACAGCTTCTGCTCCAATCCAATTGCACGCATTAGTTAGGGAAGCAGAAAACCGGCCTAAGTAGGACCACAGGCCTCTTCCGGCTGGACCAGCACCGGGGTACCGTCACCTACCCACGACCCCCGCCGCAGGATTTAGAAACTGCTGGTGAGTGGAACACAGCTTCTGCTCCAATCTTTAAACAGTGACAACGAGAACAACTAACCCCAGAGATTACCAGATGGTGAAAGGTAAACGTAATAATCTTACTAACAGAAACCAAGACCACTCACCATCATCAGAACCCAGCACCCCCACTTCGCCCAGTCCAGGGCACCCCAACACATCAATGGCTTTTCAAGTCACTTTTCTCTTCTGAGTTTTGTCCAATTAAGGAAAGAATTGAGTCAGGGTGACTCCAATGTTTTTTAAATTATAAAATTATGATTACAAATCACATGTTCGGTAATTTTATCTTCAGTTAGCCACTTATCAACCTGCCTAAGCTAAATTGCTAAGCATGGAATGATAATTTGTGACAAGCAGTGTATTATCAGCTCATGCAAGGCACAAACATTTGGAGGTAAAATTGTAAGGTAGCACACAAGCAAGTTCAACTGTGAGAGACACAGCTTAGTTCTGTTGTGCATATTTATTTCACCAGTACTGTGTGATCACATTCCCTACAGAATCAACATTGGTGCCTTAAAAACACATGGTTTTCAGAAGCACATAAGCTTTAAAGCTTTATATACTTTATATACTTTTGGCAAAAACTTCTGACCAGTCTCAATAGAAGGATATGAAATATTAAGTTTTTCTCATTTATTTTCCCAGAAAATGGGTCCTCTGGATTGAACATGTTTGGAGAAATTATACTTGTGCTTTGATTATACCTATCAATGTCCTTGGAAATAATAACAGTCCCTTTACAATACTTATCTTGAAATACTAGTCAAAAATAAAACATTTTAAATAACCATTACTAGAGGCTGCAGAAACTCATTGTACACTTCCATGACCAGAGTCTCCAAACACCTGCTTTCTTTTGTTTATTTAAAGTTAGATATGGAAATGGAGTCTTCTAGTTTGTATCTGCACTGTGAGCAGATCCTGTGCTACAGCCTTCCACTCTCCAATCATAACTAGAGACAACTTGATCCTAGGAGTTCTGATACACCCAGACTCACAGGTGATTACACCACTACCACCCTAATACCTGGCCTAACTGGGTCCTGTCTGGGATCCAAAGGTTGCAGGAACAGCTGCCCAGCTGGGGACACAATCCTTCCACATTGCATCTGTTCCTGGGAGTAGACCCTGTACTACATCCCTCCATACTCCAATCACACCCAGAGACAGCTTGACTCCCAGGAGTTCTGACACACCCAGGCTCACAGGCTTACAGGAGGGACAAGCTCTAGTAATACAGCAAGGCCAGGTAACACAAGAGGACACTAGATGGCAAGAGGAAGGTGTAAGAACATAAGCAAAAAAAACAGTGCCACTTGGCATCATCAGAACCCAGGTCTCCCATCACTACAAGCTCTGGATACCCCAACACATCTGAAAAGTAAGATTCTGACCTAAAATCCCATCTCATGATGATGATACAGGACTTTAATGACATAAATAACTCTATTAAAGAAATACAGGAAGTCACAGGTACACAGGTAGAAGAAACACTTAAAGAGGAAACACACAAATCCCTTAAAAATATATAAAAACACAACAAAACAGGTGAAGGAATTAAACAAAACAATTCATGATATAAAATGGGAAATAGAAATAATAAAGAAATCACAAAGGGATACAACCCTGGAGATAGAAAACCTAGGAAAGAGGTCAGGAGTCATAGATGTAAGAATCACCAACAGAATACAAGAGATAGAAGAGAATCTCAGATGTAGAAGATACTATAAAAATTATTGACACAAAAGTCAAAGACAGTGCAAAATGCAAAAGACTCCTAACCAAAAACATCCAGGAAATCCAATACACAATGAGAAGACTAAACCTAGGAATTATAGGTATGAAAGAGAGTGAAGATTCACAACTCAAAGGGCCAGTAAATATCTTCAACAAAATTATAAAAGAAAAGTTCCCTAACTTAAAGAAAGTGATGATCATAAATATGCAACAAGCCTATAGAATGCCAAATAGAATAGACCAGAAAATAAATTTGTCTCATCATATAATAATCAAAACACCAAAATACACACAGAAAAAAGAAAGAATATTAAAAGTGGTAAGGGAAAAAGGTCAACCAACATATAAAGACAGACCTTTCAGAATTACACCAGACTTCTAAGCAGAGACTCTAAGAGCCAGATTATCTTTAGCAGATATCATACAGACCCTAAGAGAACAAAAATGCCAGCACAACTCTCAATTACCATAGACAGGGAAACTAAGATATTCCATGAAAAAAACTAAAATTAAACAACATCCTTTCCACAAACCCAGCTCTACAAATGATAATAGAAAAAAACCTGCAACACAAATTGCTCAATGTGTGTTTTGAGTTTTAGCAAATTTCTTTTATGAATGTTGGTGCCCTTGCATAGGGCATAGATGCCAAACCTACAAATAAGGAAACTACACACAAGAAAAAGCAAGAATTTAATCTTATCACAACAAACACAAAAGAAGAGAGCCACACAAACATAATTCCACCTCTACGAACAAAAATAACAGGAAGCAACAATCATTGGTCTTTAATATCTCTTAACATAAATGGACTCAATTCCACAATAAAAAGACATCGGCTAACAGACTGGACATGTAAAGAAGACCCAGGATTTTGCTGCATACTGGAAACACACCTCACTGACAAAGACAGACACTATCTCAAAGTAAAAGGTAGGATTTTTTTTTTCTAAACAAATGGTCCCAAGAAACAAGCTGGAGTAGCCATTCTAATATCAAATTAAATTGACTTTCAGCCAAAACTTATCAAAACAGATGAGGAAAGACACCTCAAAGTCATCAAGGAAAAAAATCTACCAAGATGAACTGTCAATTCTGAACATCTATGCCCTATATGTAAAGGTGCCCACATTCATAAAAGAAATTTTGCTAAAACTCAAAGGACACACTGCACCTCACATAATAATAGTGGGAGACTTCAACACCCTACTCTTACCAATGGAGAGATCATGGAAACAGAAACTAAACATAACAGAAGTTATGAACCAAATGAACTTAACAGGTATCTACAGAACATTTTACCCTAAAACAAAAGAATTTACATTCTTCCCAGAACCTTCTCCAAAACTGACCATATAATTGGACATAAAACAAGCTTCAATTGATACAAGAAGATTGAAATAGTCCTATGCATCCTATCAGATCACCACAGATTATGGGTGGTCTTCAATAACAACAAAACCAACAGAAAGCCTACATACATATGGAAGCTGAACAACTCTCTACTCAGTTGTAACTTTGTTAGGGAAGAAACAAAGAAAGAAATTAAAGACTTTTTAGAATTTAATGGAAATGAAGGCACAACATACCCAAACTTATGGGACAGGATATAAGCAGTCCTAAGAGGAAAACTCATGGCCCTGAGTTCCCCTCCAAAAATCCCCTATCCCTCCCCCCTGCCCCTGCTCCCCAACCCACCCACTCCCACTTCCTGGCCCTTGCATTCCCCTATGCTGGGGCATAGAACCTTCACAGGACCAAGGGCCTCTCCTCCCATTGATGACTGACTAGGCCATCCTTTGCATCTAAAGCAATGAGTCCCACCATGTGTACTCCTCTCAGGAGACAGTTTTATCAGGCTCCTGTCAGCAAGCTCTTGTTGGCATCCACAAAAGTGTCTGGGTGTGGTGGTTGTTTATGGGATGGATCTCCAGGTGGGGCAGTCTCTGGGTGGTCATTCCTTCAGTCTCTGCTCTGAACTTGGTCTCTGTAACTCCTTCTTGCCAGAGACTATGAAAGCCAGAAGATCCTGGACAGATGTCATACAGACCCTAAGAGAAAACAAATGTCATCCTAGGCTACTATACACAGCAAAACTCTCAATTAACATAGATGGAGAAACCAAAGTATTCCATGCAAAACCAAATTTACACAGTATCTTTCTATGAATCCAGCCCTTCAAAGGATAATAAAGGGAAAACTCAAACACAAGGAAGGAAACTATGCCCTAGAAAAAGCGAGAAATTAATCTTTCAACAAACCTAATTGAAGATAGCCACATGAACAGAATCCCAAATCTAACAACAAAGATAACAGGAGACAACAATTACTTTTCCTTAATATCTCTTAATATCAATGGACTCAATTCTCCAATAAAAAGACATAGACTAACAGACTGGCTACGTAAACAGGACCCAACATTTTGCTGCATACAGGAAACCCACCTCAGGGACAAAGACAGACACTGAAATTTATAGAGGAGAAAGTGGGGAAGAACCTTGAAGGTACAGGCACAGGGGAAAATTCCTGAACAGAACAGCAATGGCTTGTGCTGTAAGATCAAGAATCAACAAATGGGACCTCATAAGATTGGAAAACTTATGTAAGGAAAGGACACTGTCAATAAGACAAAAGAAAGATCTGTATGACAAGAACTTCAAGTCACTGAAGAAAGAAATCAAAGAAAATCTCAGAAGATAGAAAGATCTTCCATGCTCATGGATTCGTAGGATTAATATAGTAAAAATGCCCATCTTGCTGAAAGCAATCTTCAGATTCAATGCAATTGCCATCAAAATTCCATCTTAGTTCTTCACAGAGTTAGAAAGGGAATTTGCAAATTCATCTTGTGTCTTAGTCAAGGTTTCTATTCCTGGAAAAAACATCATGACCAAGAGCAAGTTGGGGAGGAAAGGGTTTATTCAGCTTACATGTCCAGATTGCTGTTCAGCACTAAGGGGAGTCAGGAATGGAATTCAAGCAGGTCAAAAAGCAGGAGCTGATGCAGAGGCCATGGAGGGATGTTCTTTACTGGCTTGCTTCCCATGGCTTGCTCAGCCTGCTCTCTTATAGAACCAAGACTACCAGCACAGAGATGGCATCTCCCACAAGGGGACCTCCCCACGTTGATCACTAATTGAGAAAATGCCTTACAGCTGGATCTCGTGGAGGCACTTCCCCAACTGAAGCTCCTTTCTCTGTGATAACTCCAGACTGTGTCAAGTTGACACAAAATTAGCCAGTACATCTGGAAAAAACAAAAGACCTAGGATAGCAAAAACAATAAAAGAACCTCTGGTGGAATCACCATCCCTGAACTTAAGCTGTACTACAGAGCAACTGTGATAAAAACTGCATGGTACTGGTACAGTGACAGGTAGATCAATGGAATAGATCTGAAGACCCTGAAATAAACCTGCACAATATGGTAACCTGATCTTTGACAAAGAAGTCAAAAGCAACCAGTGGAAAAAAGACAGCATATTCAACAAATAGTGTTGGTTTAACTGGTGGTCAACATGTAGAAGAATGCAAATTGATCCATTCTTATATCCTTGTACAAAGCTCAAGTAGAAGTAGATCAAGGACCTTCACATAAAGCCAGATATACCGAATCTAATAGAAGAGAAAGTGAGAAAGAACCCAAAACCATTGGCACAGGGGAAAATTTCCTAACCGGAACACCAATGGCTCAGGCTCTATGATCAATTATTGACAAATGGTACCTCATAAAATTGCAAAGCTTCTGTAAGGCAATGGGCACTTTCAATAGGACAGAACAGCAACCAATAGATTGGGAAAAGATCTTTACTCGTCCTACATCCGATAGAGGCTAATATCTACTATATACAAAGAGTTAAAGAAGTTAGATTCTAGAGAACCAAATAACCCTATGAGATATGGAATCAAAGTGTGGAGCAGAGACTGAAGGAAAGGCCATCCATAGACTGCCCCACCTGGGGATCCATACCACTTACAGTCACCAATCCAGCACACTGTTGCTGTCACTTAAGAGGCTTTGCCAGAGCCTGACAAATACAGAAGTAGATGCTCACAGCCAACAATTGGACTGAGTGTGGGGTCCTTGATGGAGGAGTTGGAGAAAGGACTGAAGAAGCTGAGGGGGTTTGCCACACTGTGGGGGGAGCAACAGTGTTAATGGGCCAGAACTCCCAGAGCTCCTGGGAACTGGACCACCAACCAAAGAATACACATGGAGGGACACATGGCTCCAGCTGCATATGTGGCAGAAGATGGCTTTGTTGGACACCAGTGGGAGGAGGGGCCCTTGGTTGTTCAATACCCCAGTGTAGGGGAATGCTATGGCAGGAAGACTGGAGAGGGTAGGTGGGTGGGGGGAGCAGCCTCATAGTTGTAGCGTGATGGGAGATGGGAGATGGGATGGGGGTTTCTGAAGGGGAGACCTGGAAAGGGGAAAACATTTGAAATGTAAATAAAGAAAATATCCAAAAATTTTTTTTTAAAAATGGGGTACAGAGATGAACAGAGACTTTTCAACTGAGAAAACTCGCACCTAAAGAAATGTTCAACATCCTAGTCATCAGGTGAAATGCAAATCAAAATGACCCTGAGATTCCACCTCCAACCAGTCAGAATGGCTAAAATAAAAAACTCAGGTGACAGCAAATGCTGGGGAGGATGTGGAGAAAGAGGAACACTTCTCCATTGCTGGTGGGATTGCAAGCTGGTACATCCACTCTGAAAATCAGTTTGGCAGTTCCTCAGAAAATAGGACATATACTATCTGAGGACACAGCTATACCACTTCTGGGTATATACCCAGAAGATGCTCCAACATATAATAAGGATATATGCTCCAATATTTTCATATCAGCCATATTTATGATAGTCAGAAGCTGGAACGAACCCAGATGTCCCTCAACTGAGGAATGGATAAAGAAAATGTGGTACATTTACACAATGGAGTACTACTCAACTATTAAAAACAATGAATTCATGAAATTTGCAGGCAAATGGATGGAACTAGAAAATATCATCCTGAGTAAGGTAACCCAGTCACAAAACACACACATGGTATGTACTCACTGGTAAGTGGATACTAGTCCATAACCTCAGAATACACACCACACAATTTTCAGACTATATGAAGCTCAAGAAGAAGGATGGTTCAGTCCTACTTAGAAGGGGGAATAAAATAATCATGGGAGGTAGATGGAGTGAAGGACCTGTGAGGGAGACAGGAAGGCGTGGGAATAGGAGGGCAGGATCAGGTGTGGGAGGAAACCGGAGAATTGTTTTTCTTTGTTGGATACTTATTAACTGCTAACCTGTTTGCTCTAATAGGCCACTATTAGAGGAAATGATAAAATTATCTATGTACATAAGAAACCTTTATTGACTACATATTACATTTGCCCTGGAACTGATGCAATTCAGCAAACTTGTACAATGAAATTGGACCCAAAATAGTTTAAAGTAATATAAGCTTTTATCCCTATTTGCTTGAAACGAGGTTTCTTTTTTAAATTATATATTTATTTACATTTCAAATGTTGGCTCCTTTTCTGGTTTTCCCTCCAGAAACCCCTCTCCCTTCCTACTGCCCATGCTCACCAACTCACCCACACCAGTTTCCTGGCCCTGACATTCACATACACTGGGACATAGAGCCTTCAAAGGACTAATGACCTCTCCTCCCATTGATGACCGACTAGGCCATCCTTTGCTACATATGCAGCTGGAGCCATGAGTCTCACCATGTGTACTCTTTGGTTGGTGATTTAGTCCCTCGGAGCTTTAGGGATACTGGTTAGTTTATATTGTTGTTCCTCCTATGTGGCTGCTAACCCCTTCAGCTCCTTGGGTCCTTTCTCTAGTTCTTTCATTGTGGATGCTGTGCTCAGTCCAATGGTAGGCTTCGAGGATACACCTCTGTATTTGTCAGGCACTGGTGGAGCCTCTCTGGAGACAGCTATAATAGGCTTCTGTCAGTAGGTGCTTGTTGGCATCCACAAAAGTGTCTGGGTTTGGTGATTGTATATGGGATGGATCTCCAGGTAATCTGGATGATTACTCCTTCAGTCTTTGCTCCACACTTTGCCTCTGTAACTCTTTCCATGGGGAATATTCCTGAACAGAACATCAATAGCCTATGCTATAAGTTCAAGAATTGACAAATGGGACTTCATAAAATTGCAATAAGGTGATGGACTTTATCAATAGGACAAAATGGCAACCAAAAGATTGGGAAAAGACCTTTACCAATCCTACATCCGACAGAGGGATAATATCCAATATATACAAAGAACTCAAGAAGTTAGACTCCAGAAAACCAAATACCTTATTAAAATATGGGGTACAGAGCTAAACAAATAATTCTCAGCTGAGGCCCAGAAGCTCAGAATATCCAAGATGCAATTCACAAACCACATGAAACTCAAGAAGAAGGAAAACCAAAGTGTGGATACTTCGATCCTTCTTAGAAGAGGGATCAAAATACCCATGGAAGTTCAGGAAGTTGATCATAGGTGTGTAGCAGTAGGGGATGGGGAACTTGGAATAGCCAATAGAAAGCCTCAGATGCCATGGAATCAAAAGTTTCCTAGGAGCCTGATTTATCTGTTTTCTGAGAGGCTCTGCCATATCCTGACCAATACAGTTGTGGATGCTCATGGCCAACTATTGGACTGGGTATGGGATACCCAATGGAGGAATTAGAGAAAGAACTGAAGGAGCTGAAGGGATTTGCAAGCCATAGGAAGAACAACAATATCAACCAACCAGGCTCCCCCTGAGCTCACAGGAAGTAAACCACCAACCAAAGAGCCATTGGCTCTATGTAGCAGAGAATTGCCTTTTCTGGAATGAATGGGAGGGGAGACCCTTGGTTCTGTGTAGGCTCAATGCCCCAACATAGGGGGATGCTAAGCAGTGAGGCATATGTGGATGTGTGAGTGGGAGAGCACCCTCATAGAGCTAGGGGAATGGGATAGGGGGTTTGCAGAAGGGAAACCAGGAAGGGGACAACTGTAATATAAATATATAAAATAACCAAAAAAAGCACATAACATAGTCATAAGGTATCTTAGACTGTGTAAATATGATCTGTGGTATTCCCAAAATAGCAAGAGTCACCTATGGTTGTATTTTTAGCATTGTATCCTTGTCTAAGTGACACATGACTGCCCATTTGAAATTTGTCAGAACCATGCACAACAGTAGTTGAAACAAATTATAAAAATTTTTACTTGAAGAAAAAGAAGATCTGGAAATGCCTTCAATTTGTCCATAATATGAAGAAACCAAATATATTGGCAACATTTCAGATGACCCTCTTGATCTAAAATAGAATGACTGCATGCTATATACTTGAAAGAGAAAAAGAGAAAAAAAACAATTTGGATCTGGAAGATACACTGTGTATTATTCATGGACAAATAAATAAAATTTCTAATCAATTTTTCTCTATGATTGACTTTCATAAAAACAGTAGTTTCTGTGAAGTCCTGCCACGCTTCTAATCAATAAATCTTGACCTGTCTCTGACACAAGGTTTTAAAGTTTTGGAGTTGTTCAGATTATTACATATATACAGATCTCTACCAAGATGTATATGCTCCCCAAAGACAGGAGGATGGTTAATTCAAATACTCACTTAAAATAGGAAAAGAGGAACACCCTTCAACTTTATATACCTTGCCAACTTTCTGAAGTGAGGAAACAAAAATCTAATTGTTATTGGGATTCATGAATAATTATCAGTAATAAATTCTCTAGGTTTGCCATTTTTTTCAGAATATCAAAATTTCCTTTTTCACTCATCAAAATATAAGACAATGAGATGGTTATGCCTTGTCACCTCACTGAGCATCTGAAGTCTTCTTAATTTGTGTCATGGCATGCTTATTGTGTGCCAAGTTCTAAATACTCCAGAATGCTTGCTCATCTGCATCCAGTGCCTTAGCTCAGTCTCTTCTCATGGTAATGTAGTATCACATTTTAACTGATTGCCCCCTCTGCTAGTCACCTTGCTGCTTCAAAAATTAATTCACCCTACAGTCAGTTGCAAAGCCAGATGCTTTTAGTGAGATAATTAATTCCTCCTTTCTTTTCTTTTCTTTTCTTTTCTTTTCTTCCTCTCCTCTCCTCTCCCCTCCCCTCCCCTCCCCTCTCCCCTCCCCTCCCCTCTCCCCTCCCCTCCCCTCTCCCCTCCCCTCCCCTCCCCTCCCCTCCCCTCCCCTCCCCTCCCCTCCCCTCCCCTCTCCCCTCCCCTCCCCTCTCCCCTCCCCTCCCCTCCCCTCCCCTCCTCCCCTCCCCTCCTCCCCTCCTTCTCTTCTCTTCTTTTCTCTCCTTCCTTCCTTCCTTCCTTCCTTCCTTCCTTCCTTCCTTCCTTCCTTCTTTCTTTCTCTCTCTCTCTTTCTTTCTCTCTTTCTTCTCTTTCTCTCTTTCTCTTTCTCTCTCTCTTTCTTTCTTTCTTTCTTTCTTTCTTTCTTTCTTTCTTTCTTTCTTTCTTTCTTAATTATTTTACTTATTTATATTTCAAAGATTCCCCTACACAAACCTTCCATCCCATTCCTGCCTCCCCTTTGCCTCTATGCTTCCAGGGACTAAACCACCAACCAAAGTGTATACATGGAGGGATCCATGGCTCCAGCTGCATATGTATCATAGAATGGCCTTATATGGCATCAATGAGAGGAGAGGGCCCTGGACCTGTGGAGGCTTGATGCCCTAGCATAGGGCAATGCTAGAAATTTCCTCTTTTCTCAGATGTCAGAGAAGTTACTTTTTAAAATTAAATTGTGTTATATATTCACATGCCAAATGTTGCCTCCCTTCCTGGTCCTCCATCCAAGAATTCTCGTCCCCATCCCCCATTTCCTTTGCCTATGAGAGAGTGCTCCTCCATTGACCCTATAATCCCCTCACCCACCTACCACTCCAAACTCACTCCCACACCCCTTTTCTCTGGGGCATCAAGTCTCTACAGGATTAGGTGCATCCTCTCCCACTGAGGCCAGATAAAGCAGTCCTCTGTAACATATGTTCCTGGAGCCAACAACCAGCTCATGTTTGCTCTTTGGTTGGCGGCTTAGAGGCTGGAAGCTCCTAGTGGTCTCGAGTCATTGATAATACTGTTCTTTCTATGGGGTTGCTATCCCTTCTATCTGTAATTCTTCCTCTAGATATTACATATAGGACTTCTAGAGGTTACACATGACACCCACTCTTTGCAGATGTGTTTTTTTTTCATTTATTCTCCTGGCCCTCTGGGCTTCTCTCCTATTTCTCCCTATACCCAATCCTGACTCTTTTCCTCTCCCCCTCTACTGTCCCATCCAGGTTACTTACTACCTCTTCTTCCCATGATTATTTTGTTCCCCTTTCTAAGTGGGGTTGAGGCATCCTCACTTAGGCCTTACTTTTTATTATAATTCTTATGATCTATAGGTTGTACCATGGGTATTTGATACTTTTTTGGTTAACATCCACCTATCAGTGGAATTCCATGGCCTGAGAATATGCTCAATATGGCTCGTGTCTAACTGTTCATCTATTTATTCATGCAATTGAATTAATCCTATTTTTCCTGTAATCAGTTTTGGCCCACTCATAAAATGATGTCAGAATTTCAGGTTAGCTGAAGTGGGAAATAAAACCTGTGGAATCAATGGCCAGAACTGGGGTTATGCCTTGCTGACAAGTTTGTCCTGCATGATAAATCATCATAAAAGTCCTTGTTTGTGTTCAGAAAATGCCTTTTTGTATGTCCCTCCTCCAGAGAATTTTAGCCAAATTCTAATATATAGGAGGGCCTATAGGAGGGTCCATCTTGGGGCCACTTAGAACATGTTATTGAATTCTAACCCTACAGTAGGCACTAGATGGAAAAAATCCAACCCATGGAGTTAACTACACTTATGAAATAGGAAATAATCTCACACCCACACATCCAAAAAATGGAAGAACACATCGCCAACACCATAAACAACAATAAAACATAGAAATTAACAATCCTTGGTTATTGATATCTGTAAATATCAACAGACTCAATTTCCCAATAAAAAAGTACAGACTATGAGATATCTCAGAATCCTAGGATAGAAATGAAAAAAAGTCAATAGTCAATGAAATGATTCCTGGTGATATTATCACGAAATCAGATCAGAACCTAATATAATTGTCAGGAGAAAGGCTTCGTCCAGTAACTGATAGGAGCAGAGGCAGAGACCTTCAACCAAAAATTAGGTAGAGCTTGGAAAATTCTGCAGAAGAGGGGAGGAAGAATTGTAGGAGCCAAGGGAGTCAAGGACACCAGAAGAACATGCCCCACAGAATCAATTAAGCATCACTCCTAGGGGTACACAGAGACTGAAGTGACAATTATGGAGCCTGTATGGGTCTGAAATAAGTCCTCTATGTATGTTGTGGATGTGTAGCTTAATGATCTTGTAGGACTTCCAATAGAGAATGGGATTTCTCTAACTCTTTTGCCAGCTTTGAGAATCCGTTTCCTCCTATTGGGTTGCCTATTCCACCCTTGAAACATGTTATATGTCTAGACTTATTGTAACTTGTTATACCATATGTGATTGATATACTTGGGATGCTTGTTCTTCTATGAAGGGAAACTTTGGAGGAGTGGGTGTGGGAAAGATGAGAGGAGCCTGGGGAGGGGATTGGGAGGATTGGAAGGATGAGAAATGGACATTAGCTGTTAAGGAAAGGATAATCACACTACAATTCACAGTCTTTGTGAATTGAAAGAAAGAGGAGAGGTCTATGGGGGACCAATGGATCTCTCTGAGAAGAGAAAATAGAATAGATTTTATGGGTGGATGAGGGACATTTGGGAATGGGAATATGAGGGATCAGGGTGGGGAGAGAGGGAAGGAGGGAGGGAGGGAGAGAGAGAGAAAGAGAGAGAGAGAGAGAGAGAGAGAGAGAGAGAGAGAGAGAGAGAGAGAGAGAGAGAGAGAGAGAGAGAGAGAGAATGAATGGGGGAGACATTTGTATAGTTTGGATTGTACCAGGCTAAGTGAAAACCTCTTGTAGTGGAAATTCCTTTAATTGATTAGGCTAACACTAGCTTATTCTCCTAATAATGGAGGATATGGAGCTTGAACCAGGTATCTTCTGTAACCAGATTAGGCTTCTAATGGTGGGACTGGTATACCAACTCAGTCACAAAACCCATGACCCATACTTTGTGCTGCCTGCAAAATATTCAGGGACAAAAGTAGCTTAGAACTTGAGGGAGTGGCTGCCCAATGACTGGTATATATTGAAGGCCAATAAGCAAGAGTGAGCCCATGTCCAATATGGTCTAGATGGCCAGGATTTGGAAGTTTGATTGCTCAGAGAGCTAGGGTAGAACCAAATATTATTTTGGCCAAAAATATATTAAAAAATTAAAAAAAATCTACCCCAGCTGAGACCTCCAAGGAGCCCAGTGGACAGGAGACCTATCTGCTCTGACAGATTCCCATTTTCTTTCTGTCTGCAACTCTGACAAGGGAAGATCAGCACTCCTGCCCTTCTCCCACATCCTACAGCATGTCTGTCTACCAGGAAACATGGGAGGCCTGCTGTAACCAGTGTCACAAGAGGCCTCCTTAAAAAGAGATATCACTGAGGATCGGCGGGAGCCATCTTGGTCCTGGGACTCCGCCCAAAGTAGTCTGCACAGGTGAGAGTGTGCACAACAGAAGTTAACAGCTTCTGGGACAGGCGGGAGCACCAGAGATTTTGAGGCAGTGCCCTTTTCAGACTTCAGACATCTGACCACCTTCCCGGCTAGAGGACAGGTGTCCACCCAGCCCAGGAGGCTTTGGACTCAGGATCAGCGGAAGCCATCTTGGTTCCGGGACTCTGCCAAAAGTAGTCTGCACAGGTGAGAGTGTGGACTACAGAAGCTAAGAACTTCTGTGACAGGCCAAAGCAACACAGCTTCTGGGAAAGGACCTGTTTTGGGCCTTCATCTTCGGCCAGAAGGAGGTCCAAACGCCAGATATCTGTGCACCTTCCTTGCAAGAGGAGAGCCTACCTGCAGAGAGTGCACTGACCACTGAAACTCAGAGGAGAGAGCTAGTCTCCCAGGTCTGCTGATAGAGGGTAACAGAATCACCAGAGGAACAATCTCTAAACAGAGACAACTATAACAACTAACTCCAGAGTTTACCAGATGGCAAAAGGTAAACGTAAGAATCTTACTAACAGAAACCAAGACCACTCACCATCATCAGAACCCAGCACTCCCACCTTTCCCAGTCCAGGGCACCCCAACACACCCGAAAAGCTAGACCTGGATATAAAAGCATATCTCATGATGATGGTAGAGGACATCAAGAAGGACTTTAATAACTCACTTAAAGAAATGCAGGAGAACACTGATAAACAGGTAGAAGTCTTTAAAGAGGAAGCACAAACATCCCTTAAAGAATTGCAGGTAGCCGGGCGTGGTGGCACACGCCTTTAATCCCAGCACTAGGGAGGCAGAGGCAGGCGGATTTCTGAGTTTGAGGCCAGCCTGGGCTACAGAGTGAGTTCCAGGACAGCCATGACTACACAGAGAAACCCTGTCTCGAAAAACCAAAAAAAAAAAAAAAAAAGAATAGCAGGAACCGGTAAGAAGGACACATGCTACACTATATTCATAGCAGCCTTATTCCCAGCCTCCCTAGTGCTGGGATTAAAGGCGTGTGCCACCACGCCCGGCTACCTGCAATTCTTTAAGGGATGTTTGTGCTTCCTCTTTAAAGACTTCTACCTGTTTATCAGTGTTCTCCTGCATTTCTTTAAGTGAGTTATTAAAGTCCTTCTTGATGTCCTCTACCATCATCATGAGATATGCTTTTATATCCAGGTCTAGCTTTTCGGGTGTGTTGGGGTGCCCTGGACTGGGAAAGGTGGGAGTGCTGGGTTCTGATGATGGTGAGTGGTCTTGGTTTCTGTTAGTAAGATTCTTACGTTTACCTACTATTCATAATAGTAGCCAGAAGCTGGAAAGAACCCAGATCCCCCTCAACAGAGGAATGGATATAGAAAACGTGGTACATTTACACATTGGAGTACTACTGAGCTATTAAAAAGAATGAATTTATGAAATTCCTAGGCAAATGGATGGACCTGGAGGGCATCATCCTGAATAAGGTAACACAATCACAAAGGAACTCACACAACATGTACTCACTGATAAGTGGATATTAGCCCAGAAAGTTAGGATACCAAAGATATAAGATACAATTTGCTAAACGCATGAAATGCAAAAAGAACGAAGACCAAAGTGTGGACACTGTGCCCCTTCTTAGAACTGGGAAGAAAACACCCATGGAAGGAATTACAGAGACAAAGTTTGGAGCTGTGACGAAAGTATGGACCATCTAGAGACTGCCATATCCAGGGATCCATCCCATAATAAGATCCAAACGCTGACACCATTGCATACAGTAGCAAGATTTTGCTGAAAGGACCCAGATATAGCTGTCTCTTGTGAGTCTATGCTGGGGCCTAGTAAACACAGAAGTGGATGCTCACAGTCAGCTATTGGATGGATCACAGGGCCCCCAATGGAGGAGCTAGAGAAAGTACCCAACGAGCTAAAGGAATCTGCAACCCTATAGGTGGAACAACATTATGAAATAACCAGTACCCCGGAGCTCTTAACTCTAGCTGCATATGTATCAAAAGATGGCCTAGTGGGCCATCACTGGAAAGAGAGGCCCATTGGACTTGCAAACTTTATATACCCCAGTACAGGGGAATGCAAAGGCCAAAAAGTGGGAGTGGGTGGGTAGGGGAGTGGGGGGAGGAGGGTATGGGGGACTTTTGGGATAGCACTGAAAATGTAAATGAGGAAAATACCTAAATATATATATATATATATATATATATATATATATATAATAAAATAAAATAAGTAGAATATGTTCATAAAAAAAAAAAAAAAAGAATTGCTGGAAAACACAACCAAACAGGTGATGGAATTGAATAAAACCATCCAAGACCTAAAAAGGGAAGTAGACACAATAAAGAAAACCCAAAGTGAGGCAACACTGGAGATAGAAACCCTAGGAAAGAAATCTGGAACCATAGATGCGAGCATCAGCAACAGAATACAAGAGATGGAAGAGAGAATCTCACGTGCAGAAGATTCCATAGAGAATATCGGCACAACAATCAAAGAAAATGGAAAATGCAAAAAGATCCTAACTCAAAACATCCAGGAAATCCAGGACACAATGAGAAGACCAAACCTACAGATAATAGGAGTAGATGAGAATGAAAAATTTCAACTCAAAGGACCGGCAAATATCTTCAACAAAATTATATAAGAAAACTTCCCAAACCTAAAGAAAGAGATGCCCATGAACATACAAGAAGCGTACAGAACTCCAAATAGTCTGGACCAGAAAAGAAATTCCTCCCGACACATAATAATCATGACAACAAATGCAATAAATAAAGATAGAATACTAAAAGCCATAAGGGAAAAAGGTCAAGTAACATATAAAGGCAAGCCTACCAGAATAACACCAGATTTTTCACCAGAGACTATGAAAGCCAGAAGAGCCTGGACAGATGTTATGCAGACTCTAAGAGAACACAAATTCCAGCCCAGGCTACTATACCCAGACAAACTCTCAATTACCATGGATGGAGAAAACAAAGTTTTCCACAACAAAACCAAATCCACACATTATATTTCCACGAATGTAGCCCTTTAAAGGATAATAACAAAACAAACAAACAAACAAACAAAATAACAAAAAAACATACAAGGACAGAAACCACGTCCTAGAAAAAGCAAGAAAGTAATCCCTCAACAAATCTAAAAGAAGAGAGCCAGAAGAACAGAATGGCAACTTTAACAACAAAAATAATAGGAAGCAACAATTACTTTTCCTTAATATCTCTTAATATCAATGGACTCAACTCCCCAATAAAAAGACAGACTAACAGACTGACTACACAAACAGGATCCAATATTTTGCTGCTTACAGGAAACTCATCTCTGAGAAAAAGATAGACACTACCTCAGAATGAAAGACTGGAAAACAATTTTCCAAGAAAATGGTAGGAAGGAACAAGCTGGAGTAGCCATGCTAATATAGAATAAAATCAAGTTACAACCCAAAGTCATCAAAAAAGACAAGGAGGGGCACTTCATACTCATCAAAGGTAAAATCCTCCAAGAGGAACAATCAATTCTGAATATCTATGCTCCAAATACAAGGGCAGCTACATTCATTAAAGAAACTTTAGTAAAGCTCAAAACACACATTGCACCTCACAAAATAATAGTGGGAGACTTCAACAGACCACTTTCACCAATAGACAGATCATGGAAACAGAAACTAAACAGGGACACAGTAAAACTAACAGAAGTTATGAAACAAATGTATCTGAAAATATCTACAGAACATTTTATCCTAAAACAAAAGGATATACCTTCTTCTCAGCACCTCACGGAACCTTCTCCAAAACTGACCACATAATTGGTCACAAAACAAGCCTCAACATATACAAAAATATTGAAATTGTCCCATGCATCCCATCAGATCACCATGGACTAAGACTGATCTTCAATAAAAAAATCAATAATAGAAATCCAACATTCATGTGGAAACTGAACAACACTCTTCTCAATGATAACTTGGTCAAGGAAGGAATAAAGAAAGAAATTAAGGACTTTTTGGAGTTTAATGAAAATGAAGCCACAACATACCCAATAAAATTCTCGCTAACCAAATCCAAGAACACATCAAAACAATCATCCATCCTGACCAAGTAGGTTTCATCCCAGGGATTCAGGGATGGTTCAATATACGGAAATCCATCAACGTAATCCTGTATATAAACAAATTCAAAGACAAAAACCAAATGATCATCTCATTAGATGGGAAGAAAGCATTTGAAAAGATCCAACACCCATTCATGATAAAAGTCTTGGAAAGATCAGGAAATCAAGGCCCATACCTAAACATGATAAAAGCAATCTACAGCAAACCAGTAGCCAACATCAAAGTAAATGGTGAGAAGCTGGAAGAAATCCCACTAAAATCAGGGACTAGACAAGGCTGTCCACTTTCTCCATACCTATTCAACATTGTACTTGAAGTCCTAGCCAGAGCAATTCGAAAACAAAAGGAGATCTCAAGGGAATAAAAATTGGAAAGAAGTCAAAATATCACTTTTTGCAGATGATATGATAGTATAATAAGCGACCCTAAAAATTCCACCAGAGAATTCCAAAGCCTGATAAACAGCTTCAGTGAAGTAGCTGGATATAAAATTAACTCAAACAAATCAATGGCCTTTGTGTACACAAAGGATAAATAGGCTGAGAAAGAAATTAGGGAAGCAACACCCATCTCAATAGTCACAAATAATATAAAATACCTTGGCATGACTCTAACTAAGGAAGTCAAATATCTGTATGATAAGAACTAAAAGTCTCTCAAGAAAGAAATTAAAGAAGATCTCAGAAGTTGGAAAAATCTCCCATGCTCATGGATTGGCAGGATCAATGTAGTAAAAATGACTTTCTTGCTAAAAGCAATCTACAATTTCAATGCAATCTCAATCAAAATTCCAACTCAATTCTTCAACGAATTAGAAAGGGCAATCTGCAAATTCATCTTGAATAAGAAAAAACCTAGGATAGCAAAAACTCTTTTCAAGGATAAAAGAACCTCTGGTGGATTCACCATGCCTGACCTAAAGCTGTACTACAGAGCAATTGTGATAAAAACTGCATGGTACTGGTATTGTGACAGACAAGTAGACCAGTGGAAGAGAATTGAAGACCCTGAGATGAACCCACACACCTATGGTCACTTGATCTTTGACAAGGGAGCTAAAACCATGTAGTGGAAAAAAGACAGCATTTTCAACAAATGGTGCTGGCACAACTGGGGGTTATCATGTAGAAGAATGCGAATTGATCCATTCCTATCTCCTTGTACTTAAGGTCAAATCTAAGTGTATTAAGGAACTCCACATAAAACCAGAGACACTGAAACTTATAGAGGAGAAAGTAGGGAAAGCTTTGAAGATATGGGTACAGGGGAAAAATTCCTGAATAGAACAGCAATGGCTTTTGCTTTAATATCGAGAATCAATACATGGGACCTCATAAAGTTGTAAAGCTTCTGCAAGGCAAAAGACATCTAATTTCAGACAAAAAGACCACCAACAGATTGGGAAAGGATCTTTACCTATCCTAAATCAGATAGGGGACTACTATTATATATATATATATATATATATATATATATATATATATATATATATATATATCAAAAAGGTGGACTCCAGAAAATCAAATAACCCTATTAAAAATGGGGCTCAGAACTGAACAAAGAATCACAGAATTCTCACCTGAGGAATACCGAATGGCTGAGAAGCCCCTGAAAAAATGTTCAACATCCATAATCATCAAGGAAATGCAAATCAAAACAACCCTGAGATTCCACCTCACACCAGTCAGAATGGCTAAGTTCAAAAATTCAGGTGACAGTAGATGCTGGCAAGGATGTGGAGAAAGAGGAACACTCCTCCATTGTTGGTGGGATTGCAAGCTTGTACAACCCCTCTGGAAATCAGTCTGGAGGTTCCTCAGAAAATTGGACATAGTACTACCGGAGGATCCTGCAACACCTCTCCTGGGCATATATCCAGAAGATGTCCCAACCGGTAAGAAGAACACATGCTCCACTATGTTCATAGCAGCCTTATTTATAATAGCCAGAAGCTGGAAAGAACCCAGATGCTCCTTAACAGATGAATGGATACAGAATATGTGGTACATTTACACAATGGAGTACTACTCAGCTATTAAAAGGAATGAATTTATGAAATTCCTAGGCAAACGGATGGACCTGGAGGGCATCATCCTGAGTGAGGTAACACAATCACAAAGGAACTCACACAATATGTACTCTCTGATAAGTGAATATTAGTCCAGAAACTTCGGATACCCTAGATATAAGATACAATTTGCTAAACGCATGAAACTCAAGAAGAATAAAGACCAAAGTGTGGACACTGTGCCCCTTCTTAGAATTGGGAACAAAACACCCATGGAAGGAGTTACAGAGACAAAGTTTGGAGCAGACACAAAAGGATGGACCATCTAGAGACTGCCATATCCAGGGATACATCCCATAATCAGCTTCCAAACGGTGACACCATTGCATACACTAGCAAGATTTTGCTGAAAGGACCCAGATATAGCTGTCTCTTGTGAGACTATGCTGGGGCCTAGGAAACACAGAAGTGGATGCTCACAGACATCTATTGGATGGATCACACGGCCTCCAATGGAGGAGCTAGAGAAATTACCCAAGGAGGTAAAGGGATCTGCAACCCTATATGTGGAACATCATGATGAACTAATCAGTAACCCTGAGCTCTTGACTCTAGCTGCATATGTATCAATAGATGGCTTAGTTGGCCATCACTGGAAAGAGAGGCCCATAGGACATGCAAACTTTCTATGCTCCAGTACAGGGGAATGCCAGGGCCAAAAAGTGGGAGTGGGTGGGTAGGGGAGTGGGGGGGAGGGTATGGGGGACTTTTGGGATAGCATTGAAAATGTAAATGAGGAAATTACCTAATAAAAATAATAATAAAAAAAGGAGATATCACTGCCTGTCTCTTAGAAGGCCTGTTTTAACCCAGGTCACATACTCCTACCTGCCTCCAAAGAAGGAAAGGTTCTATTCCAAGAAACCCAGGCAAGTTAACAGGTGATATAAGCAAATGGTAAGAGGCAAGCTCAAGTATATAAGCAAGAAAAGCCAGTACAATTTGGTACTATCAGACCCACTTCTCCCACCCTAGCAAGCCTTGGATAACCTAACACACTGTAAAAGCAAGATTCTGTCCTAAAATCTCATCTTATGAAGACGATAGAAGCCTTTAAAGAGGATATAAAGAAATACAAGAGAGCTCAGGCAAACCAGTAGAAGCCCTTATACAGGAAACAAATCACTTAAGGAAATAGAGGAAAATAGTCAAAGAGGTGAAAGAATTGAACAAACTGTCCAAGATCTAAAAATGGAAATAGAAATAATAAAAAAATCACAAACATAGGGAGATGAAAACCCTAGTAAAATGATTAGCAGCTGCAGATGCAAGCATCACCAACAATACAAGAGATGAAAGAGAACCTCAGGCAAAGAAGATACTACAGAAGATATTGACACCAAGATATTTTATATCATTTGTGACTATTGTGAAGGGTGTCATTTCCCTAATTTCTTTCTCAGCCTGCTTATCCTTTGAGTAGAGGAAAACTACTGATTTGTTTTGAGTTAATTTTATATCCAGCCACTTTGGTGAAGTTGATCATTTGTAGGAGTTTTCTCATGGATTTTTTGGGTCATTCATGTATTCTATCATATACTTCCTCATGGTGTATTTTTCCTATGATGAACATGAAGTGTCTTTCCTCATCTCATCTGACAACTTTTGCTTGAATATCTGCTCTTTTTGGATATTAGAGTGGCTACCCAAGCTTGTTTCTTGGGATCGTTTTTTGGAAAACTTTTTTCCAAGCCCTTTATTCTGACTGTCTTTGTCACTGAGGTATATTTCTCCTATGCAGCAAAATGCTTTATCCCATTTATGTATCCAGTCTATTAGGCTCTGCCTTTTCATTGAGTAATTGATATTAAAGACAAAGTTATATTAAAGACAGATATTTGTTAGTTCCTGTTATTTTCATTGTGGGAGGTGGTATTATGTGTGTGTGATTCTCTTCTTTTGGTTTTGTTATGAAATGCTTAATTTCTCCTGTTTTCCTGGGTGTAGTTATTCTCCTTGGGTTTGAGTATTCCTTCCAGTATCCTCTGTAGGGCTGGATTAGAAGAAAGATATTGTTTAAATTTGGATTTGTCATAGAGTATGGTTTCCTCCATCTCTCAATTCTGAACATCTGTGTCCTATATGCAAGGGCACCCACATTTGTAAAAGAAACATTACTGAAGGTCAAAGCACACATTGAAACTCACAATAATAGAGGGAAACTTTAACACCCCACTCTCACCAATGGAGCGATCATGGAAACAGAAACTAAGCAGAGACACAGTGAAAGTAACAGAAGCTATGAACCAAATGTATCTAGCATATATATATATGCAAAATTTTACCCTAAAACAAAAGAATATACCTTCTTCTAAGCACCTCATGGCACCTTATCCAAAATTGACCAAATAATTGGACACAAAACAAGCCTCCGGAGTTATAAAAAGTTTGAAATAATCTCATACATTCTATCATATCACCATGGACTAAGGCTGGACTTCAATAATAACAAATACAACAGGATGCCTACACAGTCACGAAAACTGAACAACTCTGCCAAATGATAACTTAGTCAGGGAAGAAATAAAGAATGAAATCAAATAGTTTATAGAATTCAATGAAAGGGACTCACATCATACCAAAACTTATGGGACAGAATGAAGAGCATGTTAAGAGGAAAATTCATAGCACTAAGTGCCTTCACAAAGAAATTGGAGAGATTTTGTACAAGGAACTCAACAGCACACCTGAAATCTCTATACAGTAGGAAGCAAACACATACAAGAGGAATAGAAGGCAGGAAATAGTAAAACTCAGGGCTAAAATCAACCAGTTAGGAACAAAGAGAACAACACAAAGGATATAGAAACAAAAACAAACAAACAAAATCAAGATTTGCTTCTTCGAGAAAAATCAACAAGATAAACAAATCCTTAGCCAAACTGACTAAAAGGCACAGAGACAGTATCCAAATTAACAAAATCAGAAATGAAAGGGGAAACATAACAACAGAACCTGAAGAATTTCAAAAATCATCAGAACTTAATATAAAAGCCTATACCGAAGAAAACTGGAAAATCGAGATGGAATTGATGATTTCTAGACAGATACCACATCCCAAAGTTAAATCAAGATCAGGTAAACTATCTAAACTGTCCCATAACTACTAAGGAAATAGAAGTAGTCATCAAAATCTTCCCAACAGCAAGAAAAGTGCCAAGTCCAGATGGTTTTAGTTCAGATTTCTACCAGACTTTCAAAGAAAAGCTAACACCAGTACTCCCCAAACTATTCCAAAACATAGAAAAAGAGCTCACAGTGCTTAATTCGTTCTATGAAGCCACAGTCACTCTGATCCCTGTACCATACAAATGCTCAATAAATGAAAAGGTTAAGAGTTGATCATTTCGAGGAGGGAGACTTCAAAAATTTCTCATCTGAGAAAGACAGTTTCAACCTTCCCCCTTCTGTGAAGATGGTCTCCTGCTGGCAAAGAAACACCAACAGCTACAACTACTACTCAGACGAATCTCACAATTTTACATCTGTCCAAGTGGGCTTGGAATGTTCCACGTATGACCAAGTGATCTTGGAACAGTGTGCCTAAAGTCCTGCTGGGCATTACATATTTTTCCAAGAGGTTCAAGGGCCTTCTCTGTCTACTCCCAAAGGGTCTAGTAAATTCAGAATCTGTTCCAAAGCTTCAGGGAATTCTTCATTTCTCTGAAGGGCTTCAGAAAAATTTCCCCATGCTCAAGGTGATTTGTCACTTTCCAAATCAAACTTAAGTGCTACAGAACCTTCCGTATCTGCCCAAGTCTTGAGGGAAAGTCCACATCTGCAAAAAAATCTCTAGGACTTGTGCCACTAGCCCAAGAGGATCTGACAACTTCAATGTCTTTCTTTCTTCACATTCTTTTTTATATAGATGTTCTTTATTATTATTATTAGATATTGTCTTCATTTACATTTCAAATGCTATCCCAAAACTCCCCTATACCCTACCCCTGCCCGGCTCCCCAACCCACCCACTCCCACTTCCTGGCCCTGGCATTCCCCTGTACTGGGGCATATAATCTTCATAAGACCAAGAGCTTCTCCTCCCAAAGATGGCTAACTAGGCCTTCTGCTACATATGCAGCTAGAGACATCAGCTCTGGGGGTACTGGTTAGTTCAGATTGTTGTTCTTCCTATAGGGTTGCAGATCCCTTCAACTCCTTGGATACTTTCTATAGCTCCTCCATTGGGGGCCCTGTGTTCCATCTGATAGATGACTG
The DNA here is from genome assembly GCF_978045245.1 of Mus caroli. Classification (NCBI taxonomy): domain Eukaryota; kingdom Metazoa; phylum Chordata; class Mammalia; order Rodentia; family Muridae; genus Mus; species Mus caroli. Next base: position 115,687,424 of record NW_028227260.1, on the reverse strand, counting down.
TGAGCATCCACTTCTGTATATTTCAGGCACTGGCATAGCTTCACAAGAGACGGCTATATCAGGGTCCTGTCAGCAAAAACTTGTTGGCATAAGAAATAGTGTCTGGGTTTGGTGTTTGTTTATGGTATGGATTCCTGGGTGGAGCAGTCTATGGATGGTCCTTTTTTTTCATCTTAGCTCCAAACTTTGTCTCTGTACCTCCTTCCATGGGTATCTTGTTCCCCATTCTAAAGAGGAATGAAGTGTCCACACAATATTTCTTCTTCCTGAGTTTCATGTGTTTTGCAAAGTGTATTTTAGGTATTCTAAGTTTCTGAGTTAATATTCACTTATCAGTGAGTGCATATTATGTGAGTTCTTCTGTGATTGAGTTACCTCACTCAGGATGATATCCTCCAGATACATCCACTTGCCTAAGAATTTCATAAATTTATTGTTTTTAATAGCTGAGCAGTAATCCATTGTGTAAATGTACCACATTTTCTGTATCCATTCTTCTGTTGAGGGACATCTGGGTTCTTTCCAGCTTCTGGCTATTATAAATAAGGCTGTTATGAACATAGTGGAGCATGTGTCCTCATTACAAGTTGGAACATCTTCTGGGTATATGCCCAGGAGAGGTATTGCTGGATCCTCTGGTAGTACTATGTCTAATTTTCTGAGGAACCACTCCAGAGTTGTTGTATCAGTTTGCAATCCCACCAGCAATGGAGGAGTGTTCCTCTTTCTCCACATCCTCGCCAGCATCTGCTGTCACCTGAATTTTTGATTTTAGCCATTCTGACCTCCATGTCTTTCAAAGCACTGAAAAATCCTTCTCTCTACGGCCTTTGCTGGAGAGCATTTACCATCTACCTTTGGGTCCCCAGTACCACCAACCTCTAATCAACTGTGTCTAGAAACTTCCCTTGGAGCCTTGTGCTTGTTCCAGTCTGGCCAAGGAACAGTGGGACATTTGCCATTGCTCAAGGGGGGCCAGGAAGCTTTTCTATCTTCACTAAGGTATTCAGTGTACTTGCCCCACCTACCTGGAGGTCTAGAACTTTCCTAGTTAGCACAGGGGATTTTAGGACATGTTTCCCTTGCTCAGGTGTCTCTGGAAATTTCATCATGTTCACCTGGGTTAAAGGATATTTGATGTCTTTGCAAAAAACTTTGAATCATTCTACTATTACCCAGAGTATTTTTGGTTCTTTGGCAACTATTCTGGGGCCTCAAGCATCTTTGTTATCATTCCCAAGCAAAGTGGAACTTCCTATCTTCACAAGACATACTAGAACCTTTGCCACCTGGACCTGAAGTTCTAGAAGTTTCCCCTTTAGATTTTATGGCTCTTGACCCCTACCAGTGGCTCCAGAGCCTCTGGGCCTTTTTACTTGGTCCCAGGAGTCTCCATAATATTTTCTGCATGTTCATGGAGTTCTAGCTTTATCTCAGTATGTTTCCCGGTCTCAAAGTGTAATGCCATCTACTCAATGGCAACAGGGAACTCTTTATCCTCACAAGAAAAGGTAGTATATTAGCCCTACCCAATGGGCTATGAGAGGGTCCCTATCTGCACAAGAGACTCTAAAACTGTCCACATTTACACAGGGAACTCTAGTGTATTTTCTCTCTAGTATAGGTGACATGGAACCTTCCCAATATTCACAGGGGAGCAAAGGACCATTGTCATCTGGGGAAGTGGATATGGCAACATACTTACATGCTCAAGGGTCTCCAGTACATTTAACAAATATGTCAGGGTTTCCAAGACATATGCATGTGGGCTTACCAGGATCATGTGGGAATTTCTTTACCTGCACAATGAAATCTGAAATATTTGCCATCTGTTCAAAGGGCGAGAGACTTTCTCTGTCAGCTCAAATGGTCTCAGAACTGCAAAGCATAGAATAAGGAACTAAGTAACATTTGAAAACTAGCTGAAATGGCTCTGAGGAATCCTGCTTTTTCGAGAGCAATTGTAAGACATTTTTCATGTGACCAAGATGCTTTAGAACAGTTGCTACCTAGTGTATGAGCTTTGAAACTTTCTTCAACTGATCAGGGTACTCCTGATTGTTTTATAGCCACAGAGGCTCTTGAAAATTTGCCATCTAACTCTAAGGCTGTAGAAAATTCCACTGCCATAGGCAGTCTGCAATCCTCTCTGTGTTCCATGGATGGACTCTTGAACATATGTTATTTGCCACAGAGTATGCAGATATTCTCATATCTGCACTGGGGTCTCTGAGTCTTTTACTGTCTACCCAAAAGTCTCCAGAACACTTAACACATTCACTAAGGAATTTGAAGCCTAGCCACCCTGCCAAGGAAAGACTTAGAACTTTGACACCTTCTCAAACTGTTCTGATGGACTCCAGGAGCTGTATCATTTGCTCCAGGGCACACAGGACTTTCCCTATTAGCAAATTGGACCAGAACATTCAAAATATGATGAAGGGGTTGTGGACTCTACTTTCTCTCCTACAGGAACTCAAGAACCTGTGGCAGCTTACCAAAAGCATTTAGAAAATTCCTTATCTGGACAGGGATTATGGATTCATTGACATTTTCTCAAGGATGAGTACAACTTGTGCTTTCTACCTAAGGGTCTGTGGAACTGCACAGGTTCACAAATAAGAGAGTAGAAAATGTATCATATTCCGAAAGTATAGTGATTTCTGTTTTTGTATTACAGGAGTGTTTAAGACTTTTTCTATTAGTCCTAGGTCCTCACTAACATGCAACATCTGCCTCAGGGACTTTAACAGCTTAACAGAGGCCTCAAAAAACCTTTGCAATCTCCGGAGGTTGCAGGAAATTCAACAAGTATTCCAGGTGTTTGCAACCTAGCCCATTTACCCTACACACCTTAGATCATTTTCAAACTACTGAAATATCTGTTGAACAACAGATATCTGTTAACAGCAGATCAGGGAATGTTGAAACCTTCACTATCTACACAAGGGGCATTAGATTACAGGGGTTTTGGAACCATCAAAATCAGAACACAGAAAGTTTGAACATTTGCTAAATGTGGGAGAAGATGGGGAAATTTCTCTATCTGACACAGAAGCCAAAGGAATTTCCCCTTCTGCTCCATATCCATATTTTGTCCCAGAGACTTTGGTATCTTCATCACCTTGCCAGGGATCCCAAGAGTATTTGCTATCTTCAAGAGAAGGATACTTCATTCCTCCTTAGAATAGGGAACAAATACCTATGGAAGGAGTTACAGAGACAAAGTTTGGAGCTAAGATGAAAGGATGGACCATCTAGAGATTACCCCACCCGGGGATCCATCCCATCATCAGCCACCAAGCTCAGATTATTGCATATGCCAGCAAGATTTTGCTGAAAGGACCCTGATATAGCTGTCTCCTGTGAGGCTATGACAGTGCCTGGCAAATACAGAAGTGGATGCTCACATTCATCTATCGAATGGAACACAGGGCCCCCAATGGAGGAGCTAGAGAAAGTATCCAAGGAGCTGAAGGAGTCTGCAACCCTATAGGTAGAACAACAATATGAACTAACCAGTACCCCCAGAGCTCGTGTCTCTAGCTGCATATATAGCAGAAGATGGCCTAGTCGGCCATCAGAGGAAAGAGAGGCCCATTGGTAGTGCAAACTTTATATGCCCCATTACAGGAGAATGCCAGGGCCAAGAAGTGGTGGTGGGTGGGTAAAGGAGCAGGGTGGGGGGAAGGTTCAGGGAAATTTTGGGATAGCATCTGAAATGTAAATAAAGAAAACATCTAATTAAAAAAAAGGAAATAGAAACCTACATATTTATTAAATCAAAAGTCAAAAAAAAAAAAAAAAGAAAAGAAAAGGTATAAATATTCTTTGTCCCCACCAGCTGTACTCCATCTTCTACACAGGCCTTATAATCTTTGGTTATAAATCAAGAGCAACTGCAATTTTACATGCCTTCTAAACAGAATCTGTATTCTTTGCCATCTACCCTAGGGCATTTGACTTTAGCAAGGACTCTTGAAATGTCACCACTGGCACAGGGGACCCTAGAATTTTTGGTATCTGATCAAGGGAAAGGGACAAAATCTCAAACAGAATAAGATAGTCTGGGACAGTATGTATCATTACAGGGCATTGTAGGACCATCACTATGCAATACAGAGTCTCTAGGATAAACTCCACATAGGAATCAGGAATATTGTCATCTAACAAAGGGCCTGAGAAACATTATCTGTATCTTAGGGGTTCTATGGTGTCTGTCCATCAATGAAACTAGGACTCTAGAAAATTTGCCATCAGAACAAGAATGCATGAAAAATTTCAGTTCTTTCAGAAGGCATCTAGACATTATCTATCTATGCAAGATACTTTATAACGTTTACCATCTCCCAAAGAAGCTATGAAATCCCATTCATCTACCCAGGGAATATAAACAAAACAAAACAAAACAAAACAAAACAAAACAAAACAAACGATTATTTTCCCCAGGGACCGTGGTGAAACCTTCATATCTTCACTTGGCACACACAAATCTCCCCTAACTACCGTAGGGTCTCTACCAACTCTAAAATGTAAGCAAGAGCCTATAGAACATTATTTGTCTGTTCAGGGGACTCTGAGGTTTTTGGCATCCACCTCAGGATCTCTAAACCACACAACATCTTTTGAAAAGAAGCTAGGGCATGTGACATGCATGGTAGAATCTCAGGATACTTCTCCATCTGTCAAAGGAACTATAGGCCCTTTGCCATTTCCCTCAGGGCCTACAGGAGAGTCACTATATGAAGAAGGATCTCAGGAGTCTTCTTTATTAGTCTCAAGCCATCTAGCATATTTGCTATCTACTAAACTTAGCATATCTGCTCAGGGAACTCTGGACCTGTCACTATATACTCAACAGTCTCTACAACATTCATTCTCTTCCCAAGAGATTCTGAGGCCATCCAAGTGTGCCCAGTGTACATATTATTATTTGTCTTCTGTCTCAAACACTTTGGTTATGTCTCCCTCTGTGCCAAGGACCACAGGAAGAAGCCACATGCTTCAAAGCATTTCATGCCACTTTGGGACATCCCACAACTGCACAGGGAACTGAAGAACATTTGACTTCTACCTTAGGAACTCTGAATTATAAAGAAAGTGACCAGCAGGATCTAGGAATTTTTCCATCTTTCCAAGTGTCTGGTATTTTCCTTACTTGCACAAGGAATTTTAGCTCAGAGCTACTGGTAACCTCCCTATCTGTCAAAGGGTCTCTGAAACTGTCTACATCCAAACAAAAACATCTGTTCAAATTCTTGAAACATCCAACTCCTCAGGAAGCTTTGACGTTTTCTCAGTCTGCTCAATATCCTATACAACATGCATCATCTTCCCCAGGGACTACTGGACTTTTCCTATCTAGGGAGGATACTAAGGAATCTTTTTATCGTTACTAGGGAATGCAAAACATTTCTCATCTGCACCAGGTGCTAAGGGATTCCCTCTATCTACTCCAGCAGCTTTAGCAACTATCTTCTCAAGGGCCAAAGGAACTTTTCCAAATATGTAAAGGGAACTTTGCCTGTGCAAAGTTCTTTTTCACCCATCCAAATTCATCTAGAACCTTCAGTATATAACACAGGGGTGTTGGGATGAGACAAACATACCCAGACTGCCTTGGGGCATTTGCCATGTGAATGGGGGAGGTGTGGAAACTTCTCAAATTGCCTCAGGGACTAAAGCATCTTTAATATTAACACCTCCAGGTGAATATCTGGGTCTTTCTGCATCTCAGCATCTCAATTTGGTGAAGGGGCTGTTGGACATTGCCTATCAGAAAAAGAGACTCTGAAAATGTCAAAATCTAAACAAGAGAACTTAGGATCTTTCCTATCTGAGCAGAGCACTGGAGGGCATTTTTTTCTGCTCATGCCACATTGGGACAGTCCATGTCTGCATAACAGACAGTAGGACATTTACCATCAATGCCAAGATCTCTGGGTTCTACACAAAATACCCAAGTTCTCCCAGGATCATTGCCACATGATCAAAGGACTCTGAGAATTTTCTTATCTCCACCAGGAACTTGTGGATCTTGGTAATCATCTGAAGGGGCATTGAAATAATACTGATTTGCCCAAGGGTCTCTAAAACTGTCCACATTGTAACAATTGTTCCCTCTGCTCAAATGCCTTTGAAACATACAAATTCTTGCTAGGAAGCTCTGAGATTTTCTCCATCTGCACAACATACTGTATAACCTTTACCATCTTCCTCAAGAGATTCTAGAACATTCCTATCTAGGCAGGAAACTCAAGGGTCACTGAGGTCAACAGCAGGGTGTGCAGAATATGCTGCAGCTACAAAAGGTGCTCAGGGATATCCTCTTCCTACTTCAGGAGTTCTAGGACCCTGATACCCTCTCAAGGGCCAAAATAACTTGTTAACTCTCAGAAGGAACACTGTTTAAAGTACTTTATTATCTAGACAAAGGCATTTAGAACATTCATCATATTACACTGGGTTTTGGGGACAATATAAACACACCTAGAGTACCTTGAGGCATTTGCCATCTATGAGGGATAATGTGGAATGTTCTCAATATGCTCCAGGGACTACAGCTATTATTATAGCATCATCACCTCCAGAATCTGGAAGACATTTATCTTTACTCAAGGAAGTGCAGCAACTTTCGCATTTGGCTAAGGGTATCTAGTACCTTTTCAATCATCCCAGGGGGCTCTGAGACATTCCATCTCAACCTAGGCAATGATGCATGCATCAGGATCCACTGAGGGACAGCAGATGCTGGCGAGGATGTGGAGAAAGAGGAACACTCCTTCATTGTTGGTGGGATTGCAAGCTGGTACAACCACTCTGGAAATCAGTTTGGTGGTTCCTCAGAAAATTGGACATAATACTACCAGAGGATCCAGGAATACCTCTCCTGGGCATATATCCAGAAGATGTTCCAACCGGTAAGAAGGACACATGCTCCACTATGTTCATAGCAGCCTTATTTATAATAGCCAGAAGCTGGAAAGAACCCAGATGCCCCTCAACAGAGGAATGGATACAGAAAATGTGGTACATTTACACAATGGAGTACTACTCAGCTATTAAAAGGAATGAATTTATGAAATTCCTAGGCAAATGGATGGATCTGGAGGGCATCATTCTGAGTGAGGTAACATATTCCCAAAGGAACTCACACAATATGTACTCACTGATAAGTGGCTATTAGCCCAAAAACTTAGGATACCCAAGATATAAGATACAATTTGTTAAACGCATGAAACTCAAGAAGAACGAAGACCAAAGTGTGGACACTGTGCCCCTTCTTTGAATTGGGAACAAAACACCCATGGAAAGAGTTACAGAGATAAAGTTTGGAGCTGTGAAGAAAGAATGGACCATCTAAAGACTGCCATATCCAGGGATCCATCCCATAATCAGCTTCCAAACGCTGACACCATTGCATACAGTAGCAAGATTTTGCTGAAATGACCCAGATATAGCTGTCTCTTGTGAGACAATGCCGGGGCCTAGCAAACACAGAAGTGGATGCTCACAGTCAGCTATTGGATGGATCACAGGGCCCCCAATGGAGGAGCTAGAGAAAGTACCCAAGGAGCTAAAGGGAACTGCAACCCCATAGGTGGATCATTATTATGAACTAACCAGTACCCCAGAGCTCTTGACTCTAGCTGCATTTGTATCAAAAGATGGCCTAGTAGGCCATCACTGGAAAGAGAGGCCCATTGGACTTTCCAACTTTATATGCCCCAGTACAGGGGAATGCCAGGGCCAAGGGGTGGGGGTGGGTGGGTGGGGGACTGGGGGGGGAGTGTATTGGGGACTTTTTGGATAACATTGGAAATGTAATTGAGGAAATTACCTAATTAAAAAAAAAGAAAAAAAAAGAACCAAAAAAAAAAAAAAAAAAAAGGATCCGCTGAGGGGGTTCTAGTTCATACAGCCCCTTCCTCAGAAGTTTCAGAATCAGGAAAATTCTCCATATGCCTGAGGGAATTCATGATCTCAGTATCCTGCAGTGTATTTGGCTCTTTCTGCTTCACAATTGACTCCATCATCTTCTCCATCTGATCAAGAAGCTCTGGGACCTTCTCTATCAGGAAAAGGGACTCCGAAAATATCCAAATCTGAACAAGAGACTCTAGGATCTAGTCAGGGCCATGGGAGTGCATTTCACATCTGCACAAACCATGCAGTGAAACTCCATGTATGGAAAACAGACTGTAGGAAGTTTACTTCCAATGTGTGACTTCTGGCGTCTTCTCCAAATACTCAGGTAGTCTTAACTTTCCATGTGATCAGGGGTCTCTGGGATTTTCTTTATCTGTAAAAGGAACACTAGGATCTTGGTCATCTTCGTAAGGGTCTCTGGGACATTCCCAGTCTCTAAAACTGTCCACATCTAGGGGCTGGAGAAATGGTTCAGGGGTTAAGAGGACTGCCTGCTCGTCCAGAGGGAGGACGTGAGACAATTACCAGTAACCACAAAGAAGCTACAATCATCTGTAATAGAAACTGATGCCCTCTTCTTGTGTGTCTGAGAAAAGCTACAGTATACTCATATACATAAAATAAATAAATAATTTAACAACTCTTCACATCTGAACAAGGAACTGGAGACAATGCATCATCTGGTCGACAGACTTTGAAATGTCCAACTTATTCCCAGGTAGCTATGAGAGATTCTCCATCTGCCCAACATGCTGTACAATGTTTACTGTCTTTCCAAAAAAGCTACTGGACTTTTCCTACCTATTCAGAAATCTCAAGAATTGTTTTAGTATCACCAGCAGATACAGGACATTCCACATCTGCACTAGGACTTCCTTTATCCTCTCAAAAGCCTAAGGAACTTTCAGGGCTGCAGAAGAAACTTAGCCTGTGCATACATTTTTTTGTTATCCAACCAAAGAGTTTCAGGGTCTTCAGCATATTTCACAGGGATTTGGGGACAATACAAACACAGCTACAGTACCATGAGGAATTTGCTATGTGTGAGGGATGATGAGGAATTTTCTTAACCTATTTCAGCAACTATAGCTTTGCCAACATCACATCCAGAATTTGGTAGATATTCATTTTACTCAAGGCGGTGCAGCAACTTTCCCATGTGGCCAAGGGTATCTAGTACCTTTGTAATGAGCGTAGGGGGCCTCTGAAACTTTCCATCTAAGCCAAGGCATGATGTATAGATCAAGAACTTCTGAAGGTGCTCCTGATTCTCAGAGACTGTACTCCTCAGAGGAAGGGATCCAAACATCTCATTCTGCTCAAGGAGATGTGGGTCCCTGCCTTTCTACACAAGGTACTGTCAGTCTGTTCACATCTACATGACGTTCTTTTTTTTTTTTTTCATTTTATTTTTTATTAGATATTTTCTTTATTTACATTTCAAATGTTATCCAATTTCCTAATTTCCACTCCGAAAATGCCATATCCCCTCCCTCCCCACCCTGCTCCCCAACCCATCCGCTCCCATTCCTGTTCCTGGAATTCCCCAATATTGGGGTGTAGAGCCTTCACAGGACCAAGGTCCTGCCCTTCTACTGATGACCGACTAGGCCATCCTCTACTATAAATATAGCTACAACCACAAGTTCCACCATGTGTTTTCTTTGATTGGTGGTATAGTTCCAAGGAACTCTGAGAGTACTGGTTAGTTCATACTGATGTTCCTTCTATGGAGCTTAAATCCCCTTCAGTTCTCTGGGTATTTCTCTGGCTCCTTCATTGGGGACCTTGTGCTCCATCCAATGTATGACTGTGAGCATCCACTTCTGTATTCGCAAGAGACAGTTATATCACTCTCCTGTCAGCAGGCCCTTGTTGGCATCTGCCGAGTGTCTGGATTTGTGGTTGTTTATGGGGTGGATTCCCAAGTGGGGCAGTCTCTGGATGGTCATTCCTTCAGGCTGCTCTGAACTTTGTAACTCCTTACATGGGTATTTTGTTCCCCATTCTAAGAAGGAACGAAGTATCCACACTTTGGCCTTCGTTCTTCTTGACTTACATGTGTTTTGCAAAATGTATTCTAAGTTTCTGGGCTAATATTCACTTATCAGTGAGTGCATATCATGAGAGTTCTTAGTGATTGGGTTACCTCACTCAGGATGATATCCTCTAGGTCCTAAGAATTTCATAAATTCATTGTTTTTAATAGCCGACTAGTACTCCATTGTGTAAATGGACCACATTTTGTGTATCAATTCTTCTGTTGAGGGACATCTGGGTTCTTTCCAGCTTCTGGCTATTATAAATAAGGCTGCTATGAACATATTGAAACATGTGTTCTTATTACAAGTTGGAACATCTGGGTATATATGCCCAGGAGAGGTATTGCTGGATCCTCTGGTAGTACTATGTCCAATTTTCTGAAGAACTGCCAGACTGATTTCCAGAGTGGTTGTACCAGCTTGCAATCCCACCAACAATGGAGGAGTGTTCCTCTTTCTCCACATCCTTGCCAGCATCTGCTGTCACCTGAATTTTTGATCTTAGCCATTCTGACTGGTGTGAGGTATAATCTCAGGGTTGTTTTGAGTTGCATTTCCCTGATGATTAAGGATGCTGAACATTTTTTCATGTGCTTCTCAGCCATTCGGTATTCCTCAGTTGAGAATTCTTTGTTTAGCTCTGTACCCCATTTTTAAATGGGGTTATTTGATTTTCTGGAGTCCAGCTTCTTGAGTTCTTTCTATTTATTGGATATTAGTCCACTATCTGATTTAGGATTGGTAAAAATCCTTTTCCAAAATGTTGGTGGCCTTTTTGTCTTATTGACAGTGTCTTTTACCTTACAGAAGCCTTGCAATTTTATGAGGTCCCATTCATCAATTCTCGATCTTACAAGCCATTGCTGTTCTGTTCAGGAATTTTCCACTGTGCCCATATCTTCGAGGGTTTTCCCCAATTTCTCTTCTATAAATTTCAATGTCTCTGGTTTTATGCGTAGTTCTTTGATCCACTTAGACTTGAGATTTGTACAAGGGCATAAGAATGGATCAATTAACATTCTTCTACATGATAACTGCCAGTTGTGCCAGCACCATTTGTTGAAAATGTTCTTTTTTCCACTGGATGGTTTTAGCTCCCTTGTCAAAATCAAGTGACCATAGAAGTGTTAGTTCATTTCTGGCTCTTCAATTCTATTCCATTGATCTACATGTCTGTCGCTGTACCAGTACCATGAAGATATTTTCACAGTTGCTCTGTAGTACAGCTTAAGGTCAGGCATGGTGATTCAACCAGAGGTTCTTTTACTGTTGATAATAGTTTTTGTTATCCTAGTTTTTTTGTTTTGTTTTGATTTGTTTTCCAGAAGAATTTGCAAATTGCAAAGGTCAGGCATGGTGATTCCACCAGAGGTTCTTTTATCCTTAAAAAGAGTTTTTGCTATCCTAGGTTTTTTCTTATTCCATATGAATTTGCAGATTGCCCTTTCTAATTTGTTGAAGAATTGAGTTGGAATTTTGATGGGGATTGCATTGAATCTGTAGATTTCTTTTGGCAAGATAGTCATTTTTACTATATTGATCCTGCCAATCCATGAGCATGGGAGATCTTTCCATCTTCTGAGATCTTTAATTTCTTTCTTCAGAGACTTGAAGTTCTTATCATACAGATCTTTCACTTCCTTAGTTAGAGTCACAACAAGGTATCTCATATTATTTGTGATTATTGTGAAGGGTGTTGTTTCCCTAATTTCTTTCTCAGCCTGTTTATCCTTTGTGTAGAGAAAGGCCACTGATTTGTTTGAGTTAATTTTATATCCAGCTACTGCACTGAAGCTGTTTATCAGGTTTAGGAATTTTCTGGTGTAATTTTCAGGGTCACTTATATATACTATCATATCACCTGCAAATAGTGATATTTTGACTTCTTCTTTTTAATTTGTATCCCGTTGATCTCCTTTTGTTGTCTAATTGCTCTGGCTAGGACATCGAGTAATATATTGACTTGATAGGGAGAAAGTGGACAGCCTTGTCTAGTCCCTGATTTTAGTGGGATTGCTTCAAGTTTCTCTCCATTTAGTTTGATGTTGGCTACCCGTTTGCCATATATCACTTTTATTATGTTTAGGTATGGGTCTTGAATTCCTGATCTTTCCAAGATTTTTATCATGAATGTGTGTTGGATTTTGTCAAATGCTTTTTCAGAATCTAAGGAGATGATCATGTAGGTTTTATCTTTGAGTTTGTTTATATAGTGATTTACATTGATTAATTTTCCTATATTAAACCATCCCTGCATCCCTGGGATGAAGCCTACTTGGTCATGATGGATGATTGTTTTGATGTGTTCTTGGATTTGCTTTGCTAGAATTTTATTGAGTATTTTTTGCATAGATAGCCATAAGGTAATTTGGTCTGAAGTTCTCTTTCTTTGTTGGGTCTTTGTCTGGTTTAGATATCGGAGTATTTGTGGCTTCATTGAATGAATTGTGTAGATTACCTTCTGTTTCTATTTTGTGGAATAGTTTGAGGAGAGTTGGAATTAGGTCTTCTTTCAAGGTCTGATGGAACTCTGCACTAAACCCATCTGGTCCTGGGATTTTTTTTTTTTTTTTTTTTTGGTTGGGCAACGATTAATAACTGCTTTATTTCATTAGGGGAAATGGGACTGTTTAGGCTGTTAATCTGAGCTTGATATAACTTTGGTACCTGGTATATGTCTAGAAAATTGTCCATTTCATCTAGGTTTCCCGGTTTTGTTGAATATAGCCTTCTATAGTAGGATCTGATGATGTTTTAGACTTCCTCAGGTTCTGTTGTTTTTCATTTCTGATTTTGTTAATTACGATACTGTTCCTGTGCTCTCTAGTTAGTCTAAGAGGTTATCTATCTTATTGATTTTCTAGGAAAAAAAAGCAGCTCCTGGTTTCGTTGATTCTTTGTATAGTTCTTTTTGTTTCCACTTGGTTGATTTCAGCCCTGAGTTTGATTATTTCCTGCCATCTTCTACTTTTGGGTGAATTTCCTTCCTTTTGTTCTGGAGCTTTTAGGTGTCCTGTCAAGCTGCTAGTGTATGCTCTCTCTAGTTTCATTTTGGAGGCACTCACAGCCATGAGTTTTCCTCTTAGGACTGCTTTCATTGTGTCCCACAAGTTTGGGTATGTTGTAGCTTCATTTTTATTAAACTCTAAAAAGTTTTTTATTTCTTTCTTTATTTCTTCCTTGACCAAGTGATCATTGAGTAGAGTTTTGTTCAGCTTCCACGTGGATGTTGGCTTTCTATTACTTATGCTGTTACTGAAGATCAGCCTTAGTCCATGGTCATCTGATAGGATGCATGGGATAATTTCAATATTTTTGTATCTGTTGAGGCCTGTTTTATGACTAACTGTATGGTCAATTTTGCAGAAGGTACCATGAGGTGGTAAGAAGAAGGTATATCCTTTTGTTTTAAGATACATTGTTCTGTAGATATCTGTTAAATCCCTTTGTTTCATAATTTCTGTTAGTTTCACTGTGTCTAGATTCTGTTTCCATGATTTGTCCATTGCTGAGAGTGGGGTTTTGAAATCTCCCACTATTATTGTGTGTGTTGCACTGTGTACCTTGAGCTTTACTGAAATTTCTTTAATGAATGTGGATGCCCTTGCATTTGGGTCATGGAAATTCGGAATTGAGAGTTCATCTTGGAAGATTTTAGCTTTGATGAGTATGAAGTGTCCCTCCTTGTCTTTTTTGATAACTTTGGGTTGGAAGTCAATTTTATTTGATATTAGAATGGTTGCTACTCCAGTTTGTTTCTTCAGATCATTTGCTTGGAAAATTGTTTTCCAGCCTTTTACTCTGAGGTAGTGTCTGTCTTTTTCCCTGAGATGTGTTTCCTGTATGCAGGAAAATGTTGGGTCCTGTTTATGTAGCCAGTCTGTTAGTCTATGACTTTTTATTGGGGAATTGAGTCCATTGATATTAAGAGATATTAAGGAAAAGTGATTGTTACTTCTTGTTAATTTTGTTGTTAAAGTTGGCATTCTGATCTTGTGGCTGTCTTCTTTTAGGTTTGCTGAAGGATTACTTTCTTGCTTTTTTATAGGGCATCATTTCCCTCCTTGTGTTGCAGTTTTTCCTTTAATATCCTTCAAAGGGCAGGATTCATGGAAAGATACTGTGTAAATTTGTTTTTGTCATGGAATACTTTGATTTCTCCATCTATTGTAATTGAGAGTTTTTCTGGGTATAGTAGCCTGGGCAGGCATTTGTGTTCTCTTAGGGTCTGTATGACATCTGTCCAGGATCTTCTGATTTTCATAGTCTCTGGTGAGAAGTCTGGTGTAATTCTAATAGGCTTGCCTTTATATGTTACTTGACCTTTTTTCTTTACTGCTTTTAATATCTTTATTTACTGCATTTGTTGTTCTGATTATTATGTGTCGGGTGGAATTTCTTTTCTGGTCCAGTCTATTTGGAGTTCTTTAGGCTTCTTGTATGTTCATGGGCATCTCTTTCTTTAGGTTAGGGACATTTTCTGCTATAATTTTTTTGAAGATATTTACTGGCCTTTTAATTTGAAAATCTTCATTCTCTTCTATACCAATTATCCTTAGGTTTGGTCTTCTCAATGTGTCCTGGATTTTCTGGATGTTTTGAGTTAGGATCTTTTTCCATTTTTTATTTTTTTTAATTGTTGTGTCCATGTTTTCTATGGAATCTTCTGCACCTGAGGTTCTCTCTTCCTTCTCTTGTATTCTGTTGCTGATACTTGCATCTATGGTTCCTGATTTCTTTCTAGGATTTCTATCTCTAGAGTTGTCTCCCTTTGTGATTTCTTTATTGTTTCTACTTTCATTCTTATATCCTGGATGGTTTTGTTCAATTCTTTCACCGGTTTGTAGTATTTTCCTGTAACTCTCTAAGGGATCTTTGTGTTTCTTCTTTAAGGGCTTCTAGCTGTTTACCTGTGTTTTCCTGTATTTCCTTCTTAAAGTCCTCCATCATCATCATGAGAAGTGACTTTAGAACCATGTCTTGCTTTTCTGGTGTGATGGTGTATCCAGGACTTGCTATGGTGGGAGAGTTTGGTTCTGATGACGTGAAGTAACCTTTGTTTCTCTTGCTTCTGTTCTTATGCTTGCCTCCTGCCATCTGATTATCTTGAGTGCTTGCTGCCCTCAATATATCTGATTGGATCCTGTCCTTCCTATAATCCCAGTTGATTCAGGACTCCTCAGAGTCCAGCTTTCTTTGTGATTCTGTGATTCCAGGCTCCTATGATCCTGAGATTCTGGGTGTGTCAGAGTTCTTGGCAGTCAAGCTTCCTCTGAGACTCTGAGATCCTGGTGTGACCAAGTTCCTGTTATCCTGGGATCCTGAAATCCTAAGATCCTGGCCGTGTAACAGCACCTGGGTGGGTGTCTCCTCTGAGGACTGTAGGGCTGTCTGGTGTGTTTGAAACCAAGGTATACCAGTATAGATCAGAAGGAACCCCAGCATCTGCTCAGGCATGGCTCCTGTATGCTTGCTCCTGCTGTCACAGGCACATCACAATTGGTTTGGAACAGATGTTGTGTTTCACTCACCAGTTATCCTAAGATTGTGTGGAGAGTCCTCTGGGGACCATAGGACTGTCCAATGATTCGTGCCCAAGGTGACCTGGAGCTGGCGACGACCGGAAGGGACTTGTGCCCCTGGTCAGATGGGTTTTCTGTTTCCCTGCTGCTGGCTCAGGCCCTGTGCATTTGGTTGGAACCGATATTCTATATGAAATTCTCTAGGAGATTCTCAATTTGCCCAATGGGTTTCTACTCCTTCACTACATTCACAAGGTACAGGAACACAGTCTACTTCTACACAGTTCACAGTAGCATATTCACCATCTTTCCCAGTGTTTCAAGGATATACCCATCATGCTCAAAAAATGTCAGGAAATTTGAAATCTTCCCATGAGTCTCTGATAAGTTAGATAACTACACAAGGCTCTAGACCCTTTGCTATCTCCCCATAGAGATCCAGGATACTCACCATTCCCTCAAGGGCTCTAAAAATTTCCATATCTTCCTATGAAGTGCTAGGCCCTTCTTATGATCAAGGGCCCATAATAAAATTCCCATGTGTTCCAGAAGTTGGATTCTCTATCTCTCCATCTCTGTCTCTGTCTCTGTCTCTCTCTGTCTCTCTCTCTCTTTGACAAAGGTATATTTCAAACTTTGTCATTCTCCCAAGTTACTCTACAAACATCATCTTCTGTCAAGAGAACTCTTGAAAAACCACCAGCTATGTGAGGTACTCTAGAATTTCAGCCTCATTCTGTGGGGGTATCTGGGACATTTCCAATGAACCACAAAACATCAGAAAATTAGCTCTCTCTCCAAGAGTTTTAAATCTCTTCAGAATATTCATCAGGGACTTTAGGAACTTTGCCATCCTTCCCAGGAATTCTGGGTATTTCAATACCTGTCAACGGTACTGTGTGTCCTTGTGATTCTGATCCAATGATTCAAGGATCATTGACATCTCTCCAGAAAACTCTCCAATCTTCTTCATCTTTTCAGTTTCTTCCAGACCTATTCAATCTGTACCAGGGGCTTGGACTCCTTATTATCAAGCCAGTTTTGTCCAAAATTATCTATATCAGACCAATTGTCTCTAGGAACTTTTCTACCTCAGAAAGTATATTTAGGAGATTCATTGCTTATCCAAGGGATTATGTGAATTTTGACACCATCACAAGACTATCTAGGACATCCAAATCATGATCAAGTGTATCCAGAAATGTCCATATCTTCCCAAGTATATCTAGGACCCTTTGTAGCCCAATAGGCTTTAGCATATTCATCATATGCTCTAGGAAGTTTTGGAATTTTTAATTTTCAGAAGGAATTCTAGGAACACCAGGTTCTACCCAAGGTGCTTGAGAAATACCATCATCTACTGAAGGGACAATGGAACCGTCACCACCTGCTGAATATATTCTAGGAATTAAGGCTCTTATGGAAGGGAATCCTGGGTCCTTCCCAATTTACCCTAGAGACATCAAGACCTTTGTCATCTTCACAAGATGCTTACAAAGCTTCAGAATCTGCCTTGTTCTCTAGAAGCTTTAGCATCTGCCCAAGAGGTACTGACCTTTTAACATTTGTCCAAGGTGTTGTGGGTCCTTCCATATATGACCAAGTGATACTGGGACCACTAACATTTTCCCAGGAAATTCTCAAAACTTCAATCTCTATGGACAGGAGTCTGTGAAATTTACCCCATCACAAATGGGTTAATTAGGACCTTCCATAACAGATAAAGGGCTTCAGGAATTGTCTTCAAGCGAAGAGGTGACTAATACTTTCACAGCCTCAGGAAATTTATGAAGAATTCATAGATTTATTTAAACATATCTAAATAGATATGAATCTATTTATTGTCCACACAAGAAGCTGTCCATATCATTACAAGAATCTTCTCGACATTTACCATATGTTAAATGGTTTCAAAACACTCCCCTGTCATCCCAAGAGTCCCCAGGTCTTGTTTGGACACAAAAGGCTTTAGGATATTCACCTTTTGATCCACAATATCCTGAACTTTCTGCATCTGTCCAGGGGACACTAGTAACAATGCTATGGACTCAAAGCAGTCTATAAATATCATCTGTCTCTCAAGAGATTATAGAACTTTCATCACCTGCCAGAGAATGTCTTGGATTTATACGTTCTTCAGCAGTTAATTTAGAGGCAGCAGAAACTCGGCCATCTGCTCAAGCATTTATAAGACTTCAGAATCTGTGTCAGGGACTCTAGAATCTTTGATATCTGTGCCAAGTGTTCTGGGAATTTTGAAACCTAATGAAGGTATGCTGGATCTTTCAGTACCTGACCAAGGGATTCTGGGAACACCACCATCTCTCCAGGAAACTGGAACTTTCTTAACCAGTCCAAGGGCTGCTAGAATCTATGCCATCTATACAAGAGACTGTGGGAGCTTTCTTTGCAACAGGTTTTGGAAATCTCCATTTGTTCACATGGCAACATTATTCCTATCTCTTCTCATGAAGAATGGCCAAAACATTCCTCTTATCCCAAGAAAAGCTCTATATTATTCAATTCTACCAAAGGATATTGAGATATGTCAATATATCTGAATATTGACATATATTCAATATGAATATCAAAGGGAATATTCCCTTCCAGAACTTCATGGCTTAAAATATATCCTTCTGCCAAATGTAGGCTCATATCTTCCATGTATGCCAAAAAGGGCTTAAGTCTTACCTCTAGTCCTTCAAGGAGTGTCTCACTCTGAAAATCATCAAAATTGGGCTTCTGATACCACCCTTAAAGAGGTCTCAGATGTTCTTCCTCTGCACAATGTGGCACCAGACATTCTAAACAGAAGAAAGAAAAATCAAGACATGCTTTTTAAGACCAAGCAGGCCTCAATACTGTGCCATCAGAAGATGAGGTCTCACAATTTTGCTATTCTTCCAAAAGGGGTGAAAGAGTTTCCAGATCTGACAAAAGGGGTTCAAGGCTTAAAATGGAAACCAAGAGGAGCCTCACTGCTTTTGCCAAAGGAAGCCACAGATCCTCAGGATCTCATGAGGAGGTTCTCAGATTTCTCCCATCTCCCCAAGAAGATGGGAGAACCCAAATCAAAAGGCCCCTTCTGACCATGCAGACACCAAATATTCCCACTCAAAACACAGGGGTTACAAATGATCTGCTTTGCCAAAAAGAGGACACAGAAATTCTTCATATTTCCAAAAAGATAGGACACCAAAAGCTACTCCCCAAGGGTACATAGCAACTTCCATCTCTACAGAAGAGGACATTGGGATGACTTCCTCTCTTGAAAAGGGCCCCAGGCATTCCACCTCTACTCATGAGAATCCCAGACACACAACTTCTACCAGCAGTAGACTGAGGAATGCCCCTGAGACCAAGGAGCCATCAAAACTTCTCCTGCAGAACAAAAATGCATTATGTTTTCTCCAGATGGAAACAGTACCCATGGGAGTGTCAAAACATCATTAACCCAAGAAGACGTCAGCCACCCTATTTCTACTGAAGAACACTCAAAAATGTTCTTTCTGTTCAAGAGGAAGAGAAACCTTCCATTAGCACAACGGGGGTGGGGGTGGGGTGGGGTGGGGTCAGGGCTTTGTTTCCTGTCCCACGGGGATTCACTTATATTAGTATCAATTTCAAAAGGGAGTATCACATACTTCCCTGTTATCCAAGAAAATTCAGACAAATCATATTCCAACTAGGGGACCAGAGATCTTCCCTCTCTTACCAAGGGAGAGAGACAGCCTTCAAGTATGATCATGGGTCCCCCATTGTAACCCTTCTGTCATAGTAGCCCATAAATATTCACATTTAGTCTCGTGTATTCTTCTAAGTACCCTATTATTAAAGGAAGCTTTAGTTCTATACTCTCCCCTAAAGTAGTTATCAGAACTTTTCTGACTGACCAATGTGGCCCTCAGGCTCTCCCAGTCCCACCAAACAGACATTAGATATGGCACCTTGTTTCAGACAGACTCAGAATGTTTCAGGCTGAAAGAGAGGTCGTCTTTAATACCCCATCTAACAAACGGCCTCAGAGATATTCCTTGTGACAAAAGAGAACCCAAAAATTTTTCCTCTAATTAAACCTCTGATTTATCCCTTCTGCCCAAGGTGCACAAGAGCTTCCCAGCCTGCCAAATGGAGCTGCTAAGGCATCCCATTTCAGTAGAGGAGCCTGGGCCATAACTCTCTTACCATGGCATCTTAAATTCTTTTTATCCTCAAGCTACCCTCCTATTTTCCCATCTTGTGCCTCATATGCACAACAGGAGTTTAGAACTTTTTCTTCTCATCAACCATCCCTCAAAGATATGACTTCCTCTCCTAGCTGCCTCAGATACTCATTGAGTAATCAGATTGGCCTCTCAGAATAAAAGCATGACAGATGTTCCCTTTCTCATTATGAATAGCTCACAATATTTGGCTAGAAGAACATACTATACAATTTGTTGCCAATGGGGAAGAAAATGTTCTTCTGACCAGTGTGGACCTAGGCCTACTTCATCTGACCTAATGGGTGACAAATTAACTCCCTCTATCCAAGGTGCACTGAATACTTCTTATTCTGATCTACTGACCTTACAACCTCTGTCAAAAGAACAGGATCCTGGTATCTGAGATCCTAGATCCTAAGGGTAGCTAGCAAAGACATAAACCCAGGTTCTATGCCTTAAGCTTGGTCAGCATCAATGAAGAAGCCATGTTCTTCATGTTCAGAAGAGGGCAGCTGGTTTATCACAAGACCTACTTGCAAAATAACAAAATACCTCCTAACATGTTGGAGGTTTATTACACTGCTGGCTGGCCTGCATGATGTAGATGTTCTAGGTTACCTTGAAGATGGGATAAGGAAATGTTCAGGCCTTCTGTACTCCCCAAATTGAGCCTTGATCTTCCCCTGATACGCATGAGATGCTTTGGCCTTTCTGCTTTCCCCAACATAATATTAGACTTTCTGCCTCTAAGGAATTGTTCTTAATAATTTCTGGTTTTGAATACCTCAAACATTGTCATTTTATCCAAGGATCCTCTAAATTGTGTTTCTGACAATCTGGTCTCATATTCCTTCAGAACCAGGAAGACTCATTCTTTCTCAATACCTGAAATAGAGCTCAAATCATTCTCCAGGGCTCAAGTGGTTCTCCCTCAGGAATACTCTGTCTAAACCAGGAAGCCAAATATATTCTAGTTATTCTCAATTTGGGTTCAGATCTACTGCTTTGGGACCACACTTCTTCAAACTACTGTATGGAACAAGGGGGTTTCTGATCTGTCAATTCAGAACCAAGGATCATCAGATATTCCCCAATAGCCTAACTGGTCTTATTCTTATCTGTTTAGAAACATTGTCCCTCACAAATTTCACCAAGAACTTAAGGGGGTTTCAAATATACCTCCTCATTATCAAAGGTGTCAGATACTTCCCAGTGTTCAATGAAACATAGGCACACCATTCCTTTGAGAACCAGGAAACCTCAGACATTCAGTAATTGCTTAAATGGACTACATACTTACCACTTCAAAACATGGGTGACACACACATCCTTAATGTCTGAAGGGATCCTGAGATAGATGGTTGATAAGCAGAGGAATTTAAACCTCTTCAAGGTCTCAGGAAGAACTCAAATGCAGTCCTTTAAGAATTAATGTGCAATAGAATTTCTGCAGTCACAATGGGGATTCAGACCTATCCTTCTAGAACCAGAACACTTTCTGCCTCCTGCCAATAACTCAATCAAGTCTCACATATGCCCCCTTAGAAATAAACTAGCCCACAACTGCAAGGGGGTTGACACCCTAATTGAATATATTCTGAAGACTTCCTTAGATTTATTTTATCTAACTGTAGTAGCCACTGATTTAATGTTAAGAAAAGGGGGGCTGCTGTAGCATACTGTCTTAGAATAAAAATATTTAGTTTTGTTATGTCTGCAGGATGAGTATGAGATGTGTCTCTTTTATGAAGCAAGCTGTAGAACTGACCTTGTGCCCTATGAGTGTATCCCTAACACTCATGCTTTTGCTGAAGCATGCTCAAGAATGAATCTCTGTGACCAAGAACACCTGGGGGATTCTTTTTATATTCATGGCTAAGATGTACCATCCCACTAAGAAACATAAGAGCCTATCCCTCAGACTGTATCAGTTAGAAATACATTTTAATAACTCCTCTCAGAAAGAAAGGAAGAAAGAAAGAAAAAGAAAGAAGGAAGGAAGGAAGGAAGGAAGGAAAGAGGGAGGGAGCAGGAGAGAGGGAGGGAGGATGGAAGGAAGGAAGGAAGAAAGGAAGGAAGGAAGGAAGGAAGGAAGGAAGGAAGGAAGGAAGGAAGGAAGGAAGGACAAGCAAGCAGAGAACTCTGGATTCAAATTCATGGTCAATTAAAATACCTCAGCCTGGATCCAAGATCCAAGACTATCAATCTTTAAGCTGCTCATAGGAAAGGGAGCTGTCCTCTTCCACTTCCATATCTATGTGGCTTACTGTAAGTTTAAGTAGGGAACAGATCCAGGGTCTTTGACCAACCTGTCAGAAGAAACCTCAGACTGCTTTCAAACCCCAATGGAGTACTCAGAGATAATAATTTTATAGAGTTCTCTGAAGAAGTAGAGGTGTGCAGTGCCTGGACCATACTCTTCTACAGAAACAGGGATACTCCCCTTCTGGCCAAGAGAGTCTAGGATATTTCTCCTTTCCAAAACTTTGGTAGTTTTCTTCCTCTTACGACTGAGGCCTTAAAAGTTACCCATTTGATCTAATGGACTCTCAGAACATTCCATTCTGGGCAAGGGCCCATGAGAGTTCACAGAAATCAAGAAGATCAAGCAAATTCTGGAAGTTCACTTTTCTTGAGTAAAGTCACCTGACATGCTGTGATATCATCAATCTGTCTTAGTTCTGGTTGTTTGAACATGATTATTGGGAGTCAATCATGCTGGGGAAACCCACACTAGCTGTTAATGAATCCTGGTATTGATACTTGGTCTCTTGCAGATTCAGCTAAAGATAATGATATCCTAGACTGTGAAGAATAGTTAGAAGATGAAGCAATATAAGGACCGCATGAGCTATGGTAGATAATTTATTTTTTGCTCAGAGTTTTATGGAATTTTCACACTCTGTTTTTCTCTCCTGTCTCTTGCACATCAGAAACTCCTCTTTTCCCTAGAGTGTTCACTCCTTCTACCTTTGATTAATGAGGCATCAGAATTTCCCATTGAAGCAGTGGGAGATGCAGATTATTCCAGTTTGTCCAAAGGAGGCTTAGACATCCATTTAATGTGAGGATACCCACACAACTTCCTGATATTACGAAGTGAGCCTCAGACATTCTTTCAAAATAAATGGTTCTCCAATTTTTCTTTGGTCTAAGGTAAACTATAGATTCAAACATGATACAATGAAGAACCTCTGGAATACATACTTTGGCAAGGAAGATGGCTATATTCTGTTTCTTTTGAACAAGGAAACTTTAGACACATACTTTCATTTCAAGGGTGTTTCATACAAATTCTTCTGATTAAGGAGGCTGCAGACCATGCCAGTCACATGAAAACTCACTCAGATTTTGATGTTTTTCTCAAGGCAACTTTAAATCAACATCTTCTGACAGTGTTTTCTGCAGGGAATCCACCTCTATCCATAGAATCCCCAGTTTTACTTCTCTAATACATTGTAATAGTAGCTACTTCCATAGAAGAATAGCATAAACAACTAGCCTCGTGGGCCTGAGGAACTACTGGATTTTTGTTCTTCCCATTCCCAGCTGTACATTTTTGGGTTAGTTGAACTCATTACAATAAATCCCTTAAATACATATAGAGACATACTACAAATTCTATTACACTAGAGAACCCTAACTAAGACAGAAGTTGATACTAGTAGTGGAGTATTGCTGTGATAGGCCTGACTATGCTTTTGTTTGGAAGATCATGGATTTTTGAACTTTGGATTTGGTAAGGAATGAAATTCTTTAAATGGACCTTAATGGCCTATCCTAGTAGGAATATGGAAGACTGTGTTACTGAGAGTGATTCAAACAGTGCATACCTGGCCCAACATGTTTCAGAAGAGAATTTCAGTATATGGCATGGAAGGCTTTGTTGCTGAGAGTGATTCACACTGTGCAGACCTGGCCCAACAGGTTATAGAAGAGAATTTCAATATATGGCATAGAGACTGCTTTAGCTGAAATTTTGGTGAAGAATGTGACTGGTTTTTTTTTTTTTCACCATTGTATGAAGAGTCTGCCTGAGGCTAAGGTGAAGAGATGTAGATTAATTGCTTTGAAAAAGGAAGTCTCAAAACAGTCTGGTATAAATTCTGTTGCGTACTTACTAAAGTTCACTCTCATGAAGAGTGTTCTAATGAAAAGGAGGAGCTGAGGAGGAGTTCAATATTCAAGAGGATAAGATGACCTGTTCTGTGGACATTTAACCTTTTTCCCCACCCATCCCTGTCATTGCTGTATAGGCACATAAACAAAGTAAAGTGGCCATGGTGGCAGAGATGGGGGTTATGCTTTGGCTCAACAACCTGGACTTCCACTCAACAAGGCTGACCTTGATACAGCTGCTGCAAACAGCAGAGACAACACTGAGCACCAGATATAGCACCATTCTTGGGGTATCCAGCCAGCAATCAGGTGGCAGGATGACTATATTGGAGCACTTCCTTTGTGGAAAGGACAATGTTTTGTTCTTACAGGTGTAGATACTTATTATGGTTATAGATTTGCCTTTCCTGCATATAAGGCTTCTGCCAAGCTTACCTTGTATAGACTTGCAGAATTCCATATCATCCATCATTTTCCGCAGAGATTTGCTTCTGACAAAGATTGGAGCTCTTTTAAAAACCAAGGGCTAATATCCACTTATCAGTGAGTACATATTGTGTGAGTTCCTTTGTGACTGGGTTACCTCACTCAGGATGAAGCCCTCCAGGTCCATCCATTTGCCTAGGAATTTCATAAATTCATTCTTTTTAATAGCTGAATAGTACTCCATTGTGTAAATGTACCACATTTTCTGTATCCATTCTTTTGTTGAGGGGCATCTGGGTTCTTTCCAGCTTCTGGCTATTATAAATAAGGCTGCTATGAACATAGTGGAGCATGTGTCCTTCTTACCGGTTGGGACATCTTCTGGATATATGCCCAGGAGAGGTGTTGCTGGATCCTCCGGTAGTACTATGTCAAATTTTCTGAGGAACTGACAGACTGTTTTCCAGAGTGGTTGAAGAAGCTTGCAATCCCACCAACAATGGAGATATAAGATACAATTTGCTAAACGCATGAAACTCAAGAAGAAAGAAGACCAAAGTGTGGACACTTTGCCCCTTCTTAGAATTGGGAACAAAACACCCATGGAAGGAGTTACAGAGACAAAATTTGGAGCTGTGATGAAAGGATGAACCATCTAGTGATTGCCATATCCAGGGATACATCCCATAATCATCTTCCAAGCGCTGACACCATTGCATACACTAGCAAGATTTTGCTGAAAGGAACCAGATATAGCTGTCTCTTGTGAGACTATGCTGGAGCCTAGCAAACACAGAAGTGGATGCTCACAGTCAGCTATTGAATGGATCACAGGGCCCCCAATGGAGGAGCTAGAGAAAGCACCCAAGGAACTAAAGGGAACCGCAACCCTATAGGTGGAACAACAATATGAACTAACCAGTACCCCGAAGCTCTTGTCTCTAGCTGCATATGTATCAAAAGATGGCCTAGTCGGCCATCACTGAAAAGAGAGGCCCATTGGACTTGCCAACTTTATATGCCCCAGTACAGGGGAACGCCAGGGCCAAAAAGGGGGAGTGGGTGGGTAGGGGAATGGGGGGTGGGTATGGGGGACTTTTGGGATAGCATTGGAAATGTAAATGAGGAAAATACCTAATAAAACAAAACAAAACAAAACAAACAAACAAACAAAAAACCCAAGGGCATGAGCCAGGCAGTGGTGGTGCACACCTTTAATCCCAGCACTTGGGAGGCAGAGGCAGGCGGATTTCTGAGTTTGAGGTCAGCCTGGTCTACAGATTGATTTCCAGGACAGCCAGGGCTAAACATCGAAACCCTGTCTCGAAAAACAAAACAAAAACAAGCAAGCAAGCAAACAAACAAACAAAAACCAGAATTATTCCACCGAAGTGGAAGCTACCATGAACCACCTAGTCAACTTGCACCTGCAGGTCTCTTACACTTGCCTCTCTCTGGGCTTCTATTTTGATTGAGATGATGTAGCTTCAGAGGGTGTGGGATACTTCTGCAAATTGTCCAAGGTGAAGCACGAGGGCATGAGCATCTCCTGGAGTTTAAAGATCTTGGGGACCATGAACTCTTCCAGGATGTGCAGAAGTCATCTCAAGATGAATGGGGTAAAACCCAGGAGGCCATGGAAGCTGCCTTGGCCCTGAAGAAGAACCTGAACCAGGCCCTCTTGTATCTGCATGTCCTGAGTTCTGCCTGCACAGACGCTCATCTCTAACTTCTTGGGAAACCATTTCCTGGATAAGGAGGTGAAGCTCATCAAGACGATGACCAACCTCCATAGGCTGTCAGTACCACAACCAGCACAGACGGGCATGCCCAAGACATCTCTGGACAAGTATCTCTTTGAGCACGACTAGGAGGCCTCTGTGCCTCCCTCCTCTGCTCTGTACCGGCCAGCCTCAGGACCTCTAACTTTGTAACTGCCCTGGAGCCTCTCCCAAGTCTTGGACCAAGTAAAAATAAAGTTGTTAACTGAAAAACTACTAGATTTGTGGACTTCACATTGACATCTACTTAGTTTGGCTTAGGTGGACTACAGACTGTAAATCATTACAATACATTTCCTTAATAAATAGAGAGACATTCCATAAGTTCTGTGACTTTAGAGTGTAGAGAAATGGCATGAGGTGACTGCTCCCAGACTGCTAGCTGAGAGGTGACTCAGGGATTTCTGTAAATCCCAGCACACTGGGACAACAAGAAAGCATACTTTCTCAGGAGAGAATCCAAATATTTTGCCAAGTAAGCTGCATGCCTGAGGAAGTAGCCTTCATGATTATTTTCTCACAAAAATCTTACTTTGTTTGAATTAAACTATGCAACACATAAAAGAGTTGGGTTGCTGACAGATTTCTCATTCTGAAAGGAGGTTTGCATTATTTAGAGTTCTGTAGGCTTCTTGTATGTTCATGGGCATCTCATTCTTTAGGTATTGGAAGTTTTCTTCTATAATTTTGTTGAAGATATTTGCTGGCCCTTTCATTTTAATGAAAATTTCATTCTCATTTACTCCTATTATCTGGAGGTTTGGTCTTCTCATTGTGTCCTAGATTTCCTGGATGTTTTGAGTTAGGATCTTTTTGCATTTTCTTTGATAGTTGTGTCCATGTTTCCTATGGAATCTTCTGCACCTGAGATTCTCTCTTCCATCTCTTGTATTCTCTTGCTGATGCTCTCACATCTATGGTTCCTGATTTCTTTCCTAGGGTTTCTATTTCCAGAGTTCTCTCCCTTTGGGTTTTCTTCATTGTTTCTACTTCCATTTTTAGATCTTGGATGGTTTTGTTCAATTCCATTGCCTGTTTGGTTGTGTTTTCCTGTAATTCTTCAAGGGATTTTTGTGTTTCTTCTCCCAGTTTAGCAGTGTTTGCCTGTAGTACTTTAAGGCCTTCTACCTGTTTAGCAGTATTCTCCTGTAATTACTTGAGGGATTTTTGTGCTTCCTCTTTACGGCTTCTACCTCTTTACCATTGTTCTCCTGTATTGCTTTAAGTGAGTTATTAATGCTTTCTTTACATTTTCTACCACCATCATGAGTTATGATTTTATTTTTTTTTAAATTTTTAATATTTTTATTACATATTTTCCTCAATTACATTTCCAATGCTATCCCAAAAGTCCCCCATAGCGCCCCCCAATTCCCTACCCACCCATTCCCATTCTTTTGGCCCTGGCATTCCCCTATATTGGGGCATATAAAGTTTGCAAGTCCAATGGGCCTCTCTTTCCATTGATGGCCGACTAGGTCATCTTTCGATACATATGCAGCTAGAGACAAGAGCTCCGGGATTCTGGTTAGTACATCATGTTGTTCCAACAATAGGGTTGCAGATCCCTTTAGCTCCTTGGGTACTTTCTCTAGCTTCTCCATTGGGAGCCCTGTGATCCATCCAATAGCTGACTGTGAACATCCACTCCTGTGTTTGCTAGGCCCCGGCATCATCTCACAAGAGACAGCTATATTTGGGTCCTTTAAGCAAAATCTTGCTAGTGTATGCAATGGTGTCAGCGTTTAGAAGCTGATTATGGGATGGATCCCTGGATACGGCAGTCTCTAAATGGTCCATCCTTTCATCACAGCTACGAACTTTGTCTCTGTAACTTCTTCCCTGGGTGTTTTGTTCCCAATTCTAAGAAGGGGCACAGTGTCCACATTTTGGTCTTCATTCTTCTTGACTTTCATGCGTTTAGCAAATTGTATCTTATATCTTGGGTATCCTAAGTTTGGGCTAATATCCACTTATCAGTGAATACATATTGTGTGAGTTCTTTTGTGATTGTGTTACTTCACTCAAGATGATGCCCTCCAGGTCCATCCATTTGGCTAGGAATTTCATAAATTCATTCTTTTTAATAGCTGAGTAGTACTCCATTGTGTAAATGTACCATAATTTCTGTATCCATTCCTCTGTTGAGGGACATCTGGGTTCTTTCCAGCTTCTGGCTATTATAAATAGGGCTGCTATGAACATAGTGGAGCATGTGTCTTTTTTACCGGTTGGGACATCTTCTGGATATATGCCCAGGAGAGGTATTGCTGGATCCTCCGGTAGTACTATGTCCAATTTTCTGAGAAACCGCCAGACTGATTTCCAGAGTGGTTGTACAAGCTTGCAATCCCACCAACAATGGAGGAGTGTTCCTCTTTCTCCACATCCTCGCCAGCATCTGCTGTCACCTGAATTTTTGATCTTAGCCATTCTGACTGGTGTGAGGTGGAATCTCAGGGTTGTTTTGATTTGCATTTCCCTGATGATTAAGGATGTTGAACATTTTTTCAGGTGCTTCTCTGCCATTCGGTATTCCTCAGGTGAGAATTCTTTGTTCAGTTCTGAGCCCCATTTTTTAATGGGGTTATTTGACTTTCTGGAGTCCACCTTCTTGAGTTCTTTATATATATTGGATATTAGTCCCTTATCTGATTTAGGATAGGTGAAGATCCTTTCCCAATCTGTTGGTGGTTTTTTTGTCTTATTGATGGTGTCTTTAGCCTTGCAAAAGCTTTGCAGTTTCATGAGGTCCCACTTGTCAATTCTCGATCTTACAGCACAAGCCATTACTGTTCTATTCAGGAATATTTCCCCTGTGCCCATATCTTCAAGGCTTTTCCCCACTTTCTCCTCTATAAGTTTCAGTGTCTCTGGTTTTATGTGTAGTTCCTTGATCCACTTAGACTTGACCTTAGTACAAGGAGATAGGAATGGATCAATTCGCATTCTTCTACATGTTAACAACCAGTTGTGCCAGCACCATTTGTTGAAAATGCTGTCTTTCTTCCACTGGATGTTTTTAGCTCCCTTGTCGAAGATCAAGTGACCGTAGGTGTGTGGGTTCATTTCTGGGTCTTCAATTCTATTCCATTGGTCTATTTGTCTGTCACTATACCAGTACCATGCAGTTTTTATCACAATTGCACTGTAGTAAAGCCTTAGGTGATTCCACCAGAGGTTCTTTTATCCTTGAGAAGAGTTTTTGCTATCCTAGGTTTTTTGTTTTTCCAGATGAATTTGCAGATTGCACTTTCTAATTCGTTGAAGAATTGAGTTGGAATTTTGATGGGGATTGCATTGAATCGGTAGATTGCTTTTGGCAAGATAGCCATTTTTACAATGTTGATCCTGCCAATCCATGAGCATGGGAGATCTTTCCATCCTCTGAGATCTTCTATAATTTCTTTCTTCAGAGACTTGAAGTTTTTATTATACAGATCTTTCACTTCCTTAGTTAGAGTCACGCCAAGATATTTTATATTATTTGTGACTATTGAGAAGGGTGTTGTTTTCCTAATTTCTTTCTCAGCCTGTTTATTCTTTGTGTAGAGAAAGGCCATTGATTTGTTTGAGTTAATTTTATATCCAGCTACTTCACCGAAGCTGTTTATCAGGCTTAGGAGTTCTCTGGTGGAATTTTTAGGGTCACTTATATATACTATCATATCATCTGCAAAAAGTGATATTTTGACTTCATATTTTCCAGTTTGTATCCCTTTGATCTCCTTTTGTTGTCGAATTGCTCTGGCTAGGACTTCAAGTACAATGTTGAATAGGTATGGAGAAAGTGGACAGCCTTGTCTAGTCCCTGATTTTAGAGGGATTGCTTCAAGCTTCTCACCATTTACTTTGATGTTGGGTACTGGTTTGCTGTAGATTGCTTTTATCATGTTTAGGTATGGGCCTTGAATTCCTGATCTTTCCAAGACTTTTATCATGAACGGGTGTTGGATCTTGTCAAATGCTTTTTCCGCATCTAACGAGATGACCATGTGGTTTTTGTCTTTGAGTTTGTTTATATACTGTATTACGTTGATGGACTTCCGTATATTGAACCATCCCTGCATCCCTGGGATAAAACCTACTTGGTCAGGATGGATGATTGTTTTGATGTGTTCTTGGATTAGGTTAGCAAGAACTTTATTGAGGATTTTTGCATCAATATTCATAAGGGATATTGGTCTGAAGTTTTCTATCTTTGTTGGGTCTTTTTGTGGTTTAGGTATCAGAGTAATTGTGGCTTCATAGAATGAGTTGGGTAGAGTACCTTCTGTTTCTATTTTGTGGAATAGTTTGTGAAGAACTGGGATTAGATCTTCTTTGAAGGTCTGATAGAACTCTGCACTAAACCCACCTGGTCCTGGGCTTTTTTTAGTTGGGAGACTATTAATGACTGCTTCTATTTCTTTGGGGGATATAGGGCTGTTTATATCATTAACCTGATCTTGATTCAACTTTGGTACCTGGTATCTGTCTAGGAACGTCTCCATTTCATCCAGGTTCTCAAGTTTTGTTGAGTATAGCCTTTGGTAGAAGGATCTGATGGTGTTTTGGATGTCTTCAGGATCTGTTGTTATGTCTCCTTTTTCATTTCTGATTTTGTTAATTAGGATGCTTTCCCTGTGCCCTCTAGTGAGTCTGGCTAAGGGTTTATCTATCTTGTTGATTTTCTCAAAGAACCAGCTCCTTGATTGGTTGATTCTTTGAATAGTTCTTCTCGTTTCCACTTAGTTGATTTCGCCCCTGAGTTTGATTATTTCCTGCCGTCTACTCCTCTTGGGTGAATTTGCTTCCTTTTGTTCTAGTGCTTTTAGGTATGTTGTCAAGCTGCTAATGTGTGCTCTCTCTAGTTTCCTTTTGGAGGCACTCAGAGCTATGAGTTTTCCTCTTAGAAATGCTTTCATTGCCTCCCATAAGTTTGGGTATGTTGTGGCTTCATTTTCATTGAACTCTAAAAAGTCCTTAATTTCTTTCTTTATTCCTTCCTTGACCAAGGTATCATTGAGAAGAGTGTTGTTCAGTTTCCACGTGAAGGTTGGCTTTCTATTATTTATTTTGTTATTGAAGATCAGCCTTAGTCCATGGTGATCTGATAGGATGCATGGGACAATTTCAATATTTTTGTATCTGTTGAGGCCTGTTTTGTGACCAATTATGTGGTCAATTTTGGAGAAGGTGCCATGAGGTGCTGAGAAGAAGGTATATCCTTTTGTTTTAGGATAGAATGTTCTGTAGATATCTGCCAGATCCATTTGATTCATAATTTCTCTTAGTTTCTCTGTGTCCCTGTTTAGTTTCTGTTTCCATGATCTGTCCATTGGTGAAAGTGGTGTGTTGAAGTCTCCCACTATTATTGTATGAGGTGCAATGTGCGCTTTGAGATTTACTAAAGTTTCTTTAATGAATGTAGCTGCCTTTGTATTTGGAGCATAGATATTCAGGATTGATCGTTCCTCTTGGAGGATTTTACCTTTGATCAGTATGAAGTGTCCCTCCCTGTCTTTTTTAATGACTTTGGGTTGGAAGTCAATCTTATCAGATATTAGAATGGCTACTCCAGCTTGTTTCTTCATACCATTTGCTTGGAAAATTGTTTTCCAGCCTTTCATTCTGAGGTAGTGTCTATCTTTTTCTCTGAGATGAGTTTCCTGTAAGCAGAAAAATGTTGGGTCTTGTTTGTGTAGCCAGTTTGTTAGTCTATGTCTTTTTATCGGGGAGTTGAGTCCATTGATATTAAGAGATATTAAGGAAAAGTAATTGTTGTTTCCTGTTATTTTTGTTGTTAAAGTTGGCATTCTGTTCTTGTGGCTGTCTTCTTTTAGGTTTGTTGAGGGATTACCTTCTTGTTGTTTCTAGGGCGTGGTTCCTGTCCTTGTATTGGTTTTTTTCTGTTATTATCCTTTGAAGGGCTGGATTCGTGGAGAGATAATGTGTGAATTTGGTTTTGTCGTGGAATACTTTGGTTTCTCCATCTAGGTTAATTGAGAGTATGGCTGGGTATAGTAGCCTGGGCTGGAATTTGTGTTCTTTTAGTGTCTGTATAACATCCGTCCAGGATCTTCTGGCTTTCATAGTCTCTGGTGAAAAATCTGGTGTAATTCTGATAGGCTTGCCTTTATATGTTACTTGGCCTTTTTCTCTTACTGCTTTTAGTATTCTATCTTTATTTAGAGCATTTGTTGTTCTGATTATTATGTGTCAGGAGGTATTTCTTTTCTGGTCCAGTCTATTTGGAGTTCTGTAGGCTTCTTGTATGTTCATGGGCATCTCTTTCTTTAGATTTGGGAAGTTTTCTTCTATAATTTTCTTGAAGATATTTGCTGGTCCTTTGAGTTGAAAATCTTCATTCTCATCCACTCTTATTATCCGTAGGTTTGGTCTTCTCATTGTGTCCTGTATTTCTTGGATGTTTTGAGTTAGGATCTTTTTGCATTTTACATTTTCCTTGATTGTTGTGCCGATGTTCTCTATGGAATCTTCTGCACCTGAGATTCTCTCTTCCATCTCTTGTATTCTGTTGCTGATGCTGGTATCTATGGTTCCAGATTTCTTTCCAAGGTTTCTGTCTCCAGTGTTGCCTCATTTTGGTTTTTCTTTATTGTGTCTACTTCCCTTTTTAGGTCTAGTATTGTTTTGTTCATTTCCATCATCTGTTTAGATGTGTTTTCCTGTTTTTCATTAAGGACTTCTACCTGTTTGATTAGGTTATCCTGTTTTTCTTTAAGGATTTGTAACTCTTTAGCAGTGTTCTCCTGCAATTCTTTAAGAGATTTTTGTGCATCCTCTTTAATGTCTTCTACCTGTTTAGCAGTGTTCTCCTGTATTTCTTTAAGTGTGTTATTAAAGTCCTTCTTGAAGTCCTCTACCTTCATCAGGAGATATGCTTTTAGATCCGTGTCTAGCTTTTCCGGTGTGTTGGGGTGCCCTGGACTGGGCGAAGTGGGAGTGCTTGGTTCTGATGATGGTGAGTGGTCTTGGTTTCTGTTAGTAAGATTATTACGTTTACCTTTCGCCATCTGGTAATCTCTGGGGTTAGTTGTTGTCGTTGTCACTGTTTAAAGATTGGAGCAGAAGCTGTGTTCCACTCACCAGCAGTCTCAAAATCCTGTGGTGGGGGTCATGGGTAGCTGGCGGGTGTCAGCCGACCCTGCGCTCTAGCTACCCCGGTGCTGGTCCGGCCGGATGAGGCCTGTGGCCCTACTCAGGCCGGTTTCTGCTTCCGTAACTAATGCAGTCTCAGGTCCTGCATGCAATTGGTTTGGAGCAGAAGCTGTGTTCCACTCACCATAAGTCTTAAGATCCTGTGGCGGGTGTTGTGGGTAGCTGGCGAGTGTCAGCCGACCCTGCGCCCTAGCTACCCCGGTGTTTTTCTGACCAGAAGAGGCTTGTGGCCCTACATAGGCCGGATTTCTGCCTCCCCAACCAGAGCAGTCTCAGGTCCCGCGTGATTGGACTGGAGCAGAAGCTGTGTTCCACTCACCAGCAGTCTCAAAATCCTGTGGCGGGGGTCGTGGGTAGCTGGCGGATGTCAGCCGACCCTGCGCTCTGCCTACCCCGGTGCTGGTCTGGCTGGATGAGGACTGTGGCCCTACTCAGGCCGGTTTCTGCTTCCCTAACTAATGCAGTCTCCGAGTTATGATTTTAAATCTTCATCTTGCTTTTCAGGTGGGCTGGGTATGCAGGACTCGTGGTGGGCATACTAGGTTCTGATAATGCCCTGTGTTCTTGGTTTCTGCTAGTAAGATTCTTACATTTGCCTTTTGTTATCTGGAAATCTCTGGTGTTAATGATCAAGTTGTCTCTGGTTGGAGCTTGATCCTCCTGTGATTCTGTTAGCCTCTGTCAGCACTCCTGGGAGTCCAACTCTCACCCGAGTTCCAGTGGTCAGAGCACTCTCTGTAGGCAAGCTCTCCTCTTTTAGGGCAGGTGTCTAGCAGTCTGGAGTTATGATCCACCTCCTGAATTCTGAGGTCAGAACCCTCTCTGTAGGCTGACTCTCCTCTGGCAGGGAATGTGCCAAGGGGTCTGGGTCTCAGCTCTGCCTCTTGGCTGAGGATGAAGGCCCGAGGGGACCCTGACCAAGAAGCTCTATTACTTCTATCACCCATGCGCTCTCAGGTGATCAGGAGGTCCTGGGTGTGCTAGGGGTTCTGTGGCATGGAGAGTCCTCTGGTGCCCTAGATGTCCTTGGCCAGGTTCACGCAGAAGATGGCGGGGCTGGCCCTGACCTGAATGGATCCCAGCCTCTGGTTGGGTGGGGTTCCTTTGTCCATGTTCCTGCAGGCACAAGACCCTCGACAATTCTTTGGAGCTGATGTTATGTTCCACTCACCTGTGTTCCTGAGGTGCTCCTGAGGTCCTGTGGCATGTAGGGCATTCTGGAGCCCTTAGCATCCACTGGGCTCAGAAGGAAGAAGTATCCCCCTTTTTCAAGGGGACCTTACACTGGATCATTTAACTCATATTTTACTATTTGCTATAGTTTACCTTCATCCCTTTCTTCAGAATTTTCATCTTGCCCAAGGGACCAAGACTAAAGTGTCCTCAGAGCATTCCCTTCATATATATGAGACTCAAACATAACCCTCTAATGGTGAACTTTAGATCACTTCATTCCAAACATGCCCACAAGGAAAATACATGTGTGATTAAAGAAACTTCACTTATTTGTTTCTGATTTGAGAAATCCTGAAACTTAGGTCATCTGTCCTTCACTCTTGTCACCAAAATGAAGAGGTCCCATTTTTATGCACACACTCATGTAGTTAATAAGCTTCAAGAGGAAGTAGAGACTAACAATGATGACTGATGAATGATGCTTGGATTGCTGCCAGGCCTAATACAGTTTGACTGATGATGCAAATTTTCTAAATTGTGATGAAGACTTTACTCCACTGTATAAGTTTTGGTAGGACACTTCCTTAACTCGAAAGTGGTTAGGGACTTTAAGCAGAATCTTCATCTGCTTCAAACTTCTACTCCTCAACATAATTGCTTTAGATCATCAATTTGTATCCATTATATATCAAATGCATCCTCTTTAAACAAGAGGGTCTGTAGCCTCCCCTCCCCCAGCCGTAATGGTTCCACTGTTTACACCTGGATGGAGCTTCCCACTCAATCGTTCTGCCACGCCCACTGCTGGAACCTGCCACTCTGCTGTTCCGAAGCCATCACCTGATCACCCTGCTACTGGACCCCAAGATTATTTGGCGGGAATTGGGCCCTCTCCCTTCCTTTGTAACTGAGTGCCGGAATAGTAAAAATTGAACCTTGAGCAGAGAGCTTTGTCTTGGTTCTTTCCTTATCTCGCGCAGCCCAGCCCCTCTTCTCTTCCAGGTTTACAAAATGCCTTTCCAGGCTAGAACCCAGGTTGTGATCTACTGGCCAGACACAACATTTGGCGAACCAATGCGGGACTGAGAAATGGCAAAGGATTTTTGGAAGAGGCACTGCTGGTTTGGAGCTCCATGGAATAATTAAAGGATAAAGGAAATTCATACCAGAGAAGGTATGGGCTAAGCTGAAACAGCGTTAAACCCAAGCGCTGGTTCACTTAGGTTCAGCAGTGAAGCTTAAGAGGAGCTGGGAACTGTAACAGGCGGTAGGCCGTGGCTCGCAGAAGCTACATTTTTAGGCGTGAGAAAAGAAAGGGTTTATTAAAAGGAAATTAATAATCAGGCGGATTGCAGCAGTTAAAAAAAACTGCATCATGAGGGAGGAAATTGTTCCAAAAAGCAGAGAGAAATTTCAGGAGTGCCATGCTTTGTTCTCTCTTATAGCAGGAGTACTCTGTTCCCTTTTTGTGTCTTGTCTAATGTCTGGTGCACCAATCTGTTCTCGTGTTCAATTCATGTATGTTCGTGTCCAGTCTGTATGAATGAATGTTCTGTTTTATGTTGGATAATAAAGATGGTATAAAAAACTTTATCTGCAAAGCCGAGAGCTGCCACGTGCTTCAGCCAGGAATCAGACACATGGCAGGAGGGGCCCTGCTGGAAAAACTGTTCGTTTTAGGGAAAAAAGGCGAGTGCACAGCCTCTTATTTTTGGGGTAAAAAAGCTGATAAATGGTTCGTGACTAATGTGTTTGACAAATGGTAAAGTGCTTTTTATTCTATGATTGTAGCTACAAAAATTAATATTCTCTGATTGGTCTAAAATTAACTGCTTCATTTGGTTACTTTTTATTGGTAATGTGCTCTGAGTGTTTTCACAATCAGCTTATAAGTTGTTGGTTAAGATTAATTATTGTTACATTGCTACAGATGGTTAGTGTTAAATTTTATAACTCAAGTTTAGAGTCCTTCCAACACGTGGCATAAGGCAGGCCAAGAGGCTGGGTCTCTAAAGATATTTCTAGTTTAGATAATAACTAATGTGGTTCCTATCCTAAATAGTAAAATTTAAGATAAGATTTAAAGCAATGCCTCTTTATTAAAGCGTTAAAGCTTGCTTTAATAGCTATTCATAGGTATTAATTGACAGCCAAACTACGTAATATGATAGTAATGCTTCTAATATTGATTTTAAAGATGATAAATTGTTTTAGACTTGGGTTTTGCTTTCCCAAGGTTGTAGGTATTATCCCAGCCTTGCACAAGAAACTTAAAAATTATGGTTAAAACTGCCAGTGTTCCATTGACTGCAGCTTGCAGTTTGATTGCAAATTTAAGATTTTCTACTCACCCATATATTGTTAATTAAGATAATTACAAGAGTAATCATCTTTTGAACGCGCTAGTAGAGCTCACTTCATACAAAACTGTGACAAAGTTATCTAGTTATGTTTGTCTTTGTGAATAGATTAGACCCTCAAACAATCAGTTTGGCTATAGTTGTTGCCCGGCAGGAAACTGCAGTATGGGCAATTTTTTCACAACACTAAAGTTGTGAAGAACGTTTTAACTGTAGGTCATCTTAAGAAAGAGTATCAAAAATTAGAGGTGTAGACAGTTAAATTGTTCCTCTGGAATTGCTCCTTATTACAGGAGGGCCAAGATGCTCAGACTAAAAAATATTTTCCATTTGAGTCAATGCAGGGCTCTGGGCAGCCCCAGAGCGGCTTGTGGCCTTTCTTTTGTTTTGCAAACAGTGCCTGAGAAAGTTTTTCTCTGTGTTCAAGAAAATATCTTTTTAACAGTGTTGCAGATCTATTCAGATATTTAATAATGCTTAAATTCAAAGAGTTTTGCTTCTAGTGAACTGTAATCACTAGAAAATTTTGCCTCTAGGTATGGCTAATGTAACTTTACATTATGTAAGAAAAATTTTTATTGTTTCTGCTTCTATACAAGAAGCCAAGAGTTTTAATCTTTCAATGTATATTGTTTTCTAAGTGGAAAGTATTTTATTAACTAATGCTTCTTAAGGGAAGTTTACTTTAAATCCTTGCTCTCACCCAAAAGATTCAGAGACAATATCCTTTTATTACTTTGGGTTTTAGTTTACTACAAAAGGTTTTACAAAAAATAAAGAAAGCTTTTATAGTTGTTATTAATTATATTTATTGGTAATTAAATATTAGTTGTGCCCAAGACAATTCCTTGGCCTGAAAAAACATTGTAAAGTCATTTTTCTCATCCTCCCAGCCGATCATTGGCCCACGTGGGCCCAACTAGCTGCCATGGGGCGGAGTCTTAAGACACAGTTTCCCCTGTTCCAGCACAAAAGAATCTAGCTGTGTGATGCAGATGGTGTTTTAAAATACTAACAATCAAACCTTAATTTATATATTAGTAGTCAATGCCATATCTCTGAGCTTACAATTGCTTAAAATTGTTCGTCCCTCAGATACTATTAATTCTCAAATTTACAATTGCTTATGCATATTTCTAGTTAATAAATAAATTATGCACATGTGACTCTTAATAACTTTTCAAGCTTTCTAGTTAGAACCGCTCCTTAAGAAAAATGATTGAAAGTGCAATTAGTCACTGCCCCTTTACAGCCAAGTATTTAAAATGTTTTGTCAACAAGTTATTAATTCAAAAGGTTAGGTATTGTAAAATTTTTAAAACTTTAACTTCTTAAAAGACAAAAAAGAGAGAAATTGTATCCCCATACATACTATTTAGTGCATTCTCATGCACACTATTTAAATCATATCTTTATTTTCAAAATTTGAAATTTAAATGTCAAAGAATTTAATGAATGCCTTATAGTATCTTAAAGAGATCTACTTATTGGCTTATAGATTGATCCTAAAACAGCTACCTTATTGGGAAAGGGAAAAACAGGTTCTCTCCACAGAACGCTGCAGAAGCATATTATTAATTCGTGTGACGAGCTGGCAGGTAAGTTGACTCAGTGTCCTGATTGAAATGACTAAAAAACTAAATTAAATTCATGTTTTAGATCCATCCTTGCTTGTCATTTTTCCAGTTTAGACTAGCTTCTAGCCTTTTAACTTTATGGCAATAGTACATCAGAGACTGTATATTCTGACTTAGTAAAATTAGTCTTTAATAGAGTCATAATGATTTTTCTCTTTTCTTCAGTGTGACCAGTCATTCTAACTCAATCTTAGACTGGTCTAATATTCAGTCCAATGTTAGAGATTCCTGTATTCTAAATTACCTAGCAAAGTTAATTCAGAGCACATCCCCCAAGGTTACCAAAGGCTCATCTTGCCTTTACCTTATTTGTTCTAAATATTTTGCAACCGTTATTAAAGGTCAGTCTGCAGTGGATCGCCACTGGCATCTAGTTACTTCTAATTCTTATGCATTGGTAAAATGGAAGGACCCACTGACTAACGAATGGAAGGGTCCAGATCCGGTTCTAATCTGGGGAAGGGGCTCAGTTTGTGTTTTTTTCATGAGATAGAGCTCAGTGGCTGCCAGAGAGATTAATTAGTCAGATGAACACAGATTCTGAATCTTCTTATAAGTATCACCTTGAGGACTAAAATTCCTCTTTTGCTTGAAATTCAGCTGGAAACTAAAGCTCCCAGGAAAGCTGTTTTCCTGCTACTCTCTGAGCCAGCTCCCCCAGGAGGCTGGAGACTAGCCTTAGCCTTACAATTTGCAACTGAATAAAGTACCTGGACTTTCCCAAAAAGAAAATTTGCTTTGCTACTTTCTCATTGTCTAGATCTCTTTCTTTTTTCAAGCAGGTCAATCAACATCCTCCAGCCAGACTGCAGTGGGCTTGCTTCTCCTCCCACCCCCCAGCACACAAGTGGCAACTGCTATCTTCATTCCAAGGACATTCCAGCACATGGCTTTCAGTCTGAGTTAAAATTTAGGTTTACCAATAGGGCTAGTAAGGCAGATATTTCAAATATTAAAAGAGATTGGTTTTTATTCTGATAGAAGGGCTTAGTCCCTTAGCTGGCCTCTGGATTTTCACCCTTGCTGTTACTGCAAGGTGTCCTTAGTTCCTCAGGCTATAGGAATAACAGGGATGAGGAGGAAGACTTCCAGCTCCTATTTTAGCCACAAATCCTGGTGTTACTAATGACATAATTCTTGCCTAGGCCTTGCTAAATCTGAGGTTGACAATTCTTCTTTAGGAGCTGTACAGTACTCAGAATGGTGCATGCTGGTTCGTGATCATATGAATACAGTATGGGTATCGCTTGGTGCAGAGAATTACTGCAGGGGAAGGTCCAGCTTGACCATTTCTGAGTTTCCTGTGCAACATACCCGGTTTAAAATGGAGGTTGGCATCTAATTCCAGCTAAAAACCAAAAATATCTAAGGCTCTGCCTCCCCTCCCCAAAAGATACCAAGAGCCACAGGTGTGGGTCGTGATAGCCCCCACGGGAGGAATCAGGTCAATGTCCACCCATGCCATGGTTAAAAGCCCACTCATCTACGGATGAGAAAATCATTTGATCACCTCAGTTAAGCGTGGCCTTTTAAAACTTAATTAATAGGGGGGAGAGAGGTTGGAGACCATACTGTTGGAAGGGCAAGCCCTTCACTGCCTCCCACCCTAAAAAAGCCAATTGGCCTTGTACTACGGAGCCGGTCATTACCCCCTTCTCCCTGTTTCCCGCCTTTCATCCAAAAATGCAGAGGAATATCAACTCAGTGTTATTCTTAATAGTGTGCATTTCAAATTTGTTCAGTCAGGGTTCCAACGCCCTACTTAAAATTCAACTAGGAAGTTACCTACTCAGCACTAATTAGCATTATAAAGTCAGAGCCTACTGCTCAGGGCTTTTCTGTTAGTTGTTTACTAGGATAGAAAGGACAGTCTTAGCCAGATACGGTTTACCATAAGAAAAGTTAGGGAATCCCATGGAGACAGGTTTTTTTCTTTAGCCCTAAAAATTCAGGCAGAACTATTGAGCGTAGATAAATTTTTTGCCTCAGGCTAGCCTTTTCTTTTTTTATTTTTATTTTTATTAACAACAGGGAGGAGATGTAGCATCCCCTCCCCCAGCCTTAATGGTTCCACTGTTTACACCTGGATGGAGCTTCCCACTCAATCGTTCTGCCACACCCACTGCTGGAACCTGCCACTCTGCTGTTCCGAAGCCATCACCTGATCACCCTGCTACTGGACCCCAAGATTATTTGGCAGGAATTGGGCCCCTCTCCCTTCCTTTATAACTGAGTGCCAGAATAGTAAAAATTGAACCTTGAGCAGAGAGCTTTGTCTTGGTTCCTTCCTTATCTCACGCAGCCCAGCCCCTCTTCTCTTCCAGGTTTCCAAAATGCCTTTCCAGGCTAGAACCCAGGTTGTGATCTACTGGCCAGACACAACAAGGGTCCAATATCAAACTTGTATGACTGACAGGGCCTGAGATCATGTTTATGTGCCCAAGTCCCCAAACTCTTATTTTAACTCCTCTTGAAGCTTATTACCTATATGGGTAGGGTATGTGCATAAAGATGGAACCTCTTCATTTTGGTGGCAAGAGTGAAGGACAGATGACCTAAGTTTCAGGCTCTGTCAGTATAAAAAAGTCCTCAAAGATTACCTGCTCTGACCAAGAAGTATTCAAAAAATTTCTCTTTATGATGAAGAAGGGCTCAAATCTTCCAAGTGACTGGGTCTCCCATTCAGCACCTCATCAGAAAGGGTCATCAGAACTACTCTGTTACCACGGTTCTCAAATCACAAATCCTGCTCTGAAGAAATTGGCCTTTGACTTGACCAAAGTCTTCTCAGATCAAAGATAACCCTAAAACCTGTTGTTATAACGCAACAGCTGCTTGGCCTTCCACACAGCCCACAAAATATATGAACATTCTTAATACAGAAAAAGAATTGGAAGATGATTAAGCAGTATTGGAACTTTCCCTGCTCCACAAGGTCTTTACATTTTATCCAATGGGAAATGGTCTTTCTTATTTTATTGAAAATAAATAGCTGGGGATTGTATACCTCTGACAAATACATATAGACCTTCTCCTTTGCACAAAATTTCTCAGAAATTATGCTTGTGACCAACATGCTTCTACACTCTTATTTCCATGAAATATACCACATTACCACTTTTTTGAAGGGCACATCAGTCCTATTTCTGACCAAAGATGCCCAGTTCCTCCCCAATCTTACATAGTGAGATTTATATATTCACAATAAAAAGTGTTCCAGACATGTCCTGTGTGATCAAGGAAATTCCACAGTTTCACCATCTTCCCCGTGGATCTCCTACTTACAGCTTCTAATGTTAGTGGCCTGAGAAGCAATGTTTTGAACTAAGAGGGGTAGATTCTGCACTGAAAACCATCTGGATCTGGGCTTTTTTTGGTTGGGAGAATTATAATGATTCCTTCTATTTCTTTAGGGGTTATGGGGCTGTTTAAGTAGTTTACTTAATCATAATTAAGTTTGGTAAGTGGCATCTGTCTAGAAAATCATCCATTTAATTAAGATTTTCAATTTTCTGGAGTAAACGTTTTTGAAGTAAGACCTAATGATTCTTTGGATACTGTCTCTCTGTCTTTGTTCATTTAGCTACAGGTTTGTCTATTGTGCTTGTTTCCTTTTTACTAGAGCTTTCAGGTATATTTTTAAATTGCTGATATCAGAACTTACTAATTTCTTTATGGAGGCACTTAGTAGTATGAACTTTCCTGTTAGCACTGATTTTGTTGTGTCCCATAAATTTGGGTATGTTGTGTCTTCATTTCATTGAATTCAAAGCAGTCTTTTTTTTTTTCTTTCTATAGTTCTTCCCTGAGTAGAGTTGTAGAGTTTCCTTGTCCATTGTTTCAGTTGTTGAAGCCCATCATGAATCCATGGTGGTCTGATAAGATACAAGTTGATATTTCAATTTTCCTTTATCTGTTGTGGCTTGTTTTCTGACCAACCATTTGGTCAATTTTAGAGAAGGATTTATGTGGTTCTAAGAAGGTGTATTCTTTTGTGTTTGGGTTAAGTATTCTGTAGATGTCTGCTCGGTCTATTTGATTCATACTGTCTGTTAGTTTCATTATTTCTCTGTTTATTTTTTGTCTGGCTGTCCTGTCACTGTGTGTGTGTGTGTGTGTGTGTGTGTGTGTGTAGCTGGGGTAAATCATACTTTAATGGAAGTTTGTGGCTCATGGTGTGAGATTACTTTTTAAGGTTTCTAGTGCCTAAATTAAGTCTTCAGTTTAACTAAGAATCCCAAGTTTCTAATTATCCAACCTCCTCCTGGCTGGATCAGATCATGACATTATTGCCCAGAAGTGCATACAGTCTTCTCAGGAGACATTGGCCTATACCTTCAGCATCCCACAACTGCTGCTCTAATCCACTTAACTGCAAGACATGTTCTCAAGCTGGGAAAAAGTCTACCATTACCTGTTCCACTTCTGTTAGTAGAGAGTAAGTCTGAACTGTGTTTGTCAAAGGGATTCATTTACAAAGAGAAACCCAGGCATTGCCATTATATCACATAGTCATATGCCAATATAGAGTATGTATACTGAACCATTTGCTGTGACAAAGTAGGTAATGGACAGAATATTTCATTAAGTGGGAAGAAATTTAGCAGTGACTTCTAAAAGCCGAGCACTACCAGATAGTTAAGTTGTAATTACTAACAACATAAGTGCTACATTACTGGCTATTCCCCTGCCTTTCCAAGTGAATGCCACAAGAATACTCCCAAGGTGAATGTCAAGATCTGGCTAAACAATGAACGGATCTACAGAATATCCCATATCCTTCAAATTTGAGGCACTCACAAGGATTTATCAGACACCATGCAAGATTCATGAGCAACTTGGTGATTTGTTCCTGTTGCTTTCAACTGTTAAAGCCATGTCAGTAAAACCCTCTCCTTCTGAGCAGACACCATACTCTGTCCACAGCAGTTCAATTTAGACTGGATTAGGAGGCTTGAACAGCACTTTGAGTGGAGTAGATCTGCTGCCCTTTATATGTATCAAAGGCTATCTGGTTCCACCTTAAGAGTTGGCAAATTCATAGGGTATTTCACAATTCCAATATTACTTTCAGGCTATTCACCACACCATATGTCCCCAAAGAACTTACTCCAAGTCAAAGCAAGGCCTTAATGTGAACTGAACAAGCACTATCTGAATGAAACTGTATTCAAAGAAACAAGACTATCCCCCCACTCCCCATTTGGTGGATCTGAGCTTGGCTGAATTAAATTCATAGTTACCTCATACAAATAAAAATATTAAAAGTCATAAGCCCCACACAGATGATCCAAGCACATCATATTTTTAAATTGGGTATTTATTTCATTTACATTTCCAATGCTATCCCAAAAGTTCCCAAAATGCTCCCACACCGACTCCCCCACCACCCACTCCCACTTCTTGGCCCTGTCGTTCCCCTGTACTGAGGCATATAAAGTTTGCAAGTCCAATGGGCCTCTCTTTCCACTGATGGCCAACTAGGCCATCTTTTGATACATATGCAGCTAGAGACACTGGTTAGTTCATATTGTTGTTCCACCTATAGGATTGTAGATCCCTTTAGCTCCTTGGGTACTTTCTCTAGCTCCTCCATTGGGGGCCCTGTGATCCATCCAATAGCTGACTGTGAGCATCCACTTCTGTGTTTGCTAGGCCCTGGAATGGTCTCACAAAAGACAGCTATATCTGGGTCCTTTCAGCAAAATCTTGCTAGTGTATACAATGGTGTCAGCGTTTGGAAGCTGATTATGGGATGGATCCCCGGATATGGCAGTCTCAAGACGGTCCATTCTTTTATCTCAGCTCCAAACTTTGTCTCTGTAACTCCTTCCATGGGTTTTGTTCCCAATTCTAAAAAGGGGCAAAGTGTCCACACTCAAGTTCTCCTTGAGTTTCATGCATTTCGCAAATTGTATCTTATATTTTGGGTATCCTAAGTTTCTGGGCTAATATTCACTTATCAGTGAGTACATATTGTGTGAGTTCCTTTGTGATTGGGTTACTTCACTCAAGATGATGCCCTCCAGGTCCATCCATTTGCCCTGGAATTTCATAAATTCATTCTTTTTAATAGCTGAGTAGTACTCCATTGTGCAAATGT
This sequence comes from Mus caroli, assembly GCF_978045245.1. Taxonomy (NCBI): domain Eukaryota; kingdom Metazoa; phylum Chordata; class Mammalia; order Rodentia; family Muridae; genus Mus; species Mus caroli. The sequence continues at coordinate 115,642,960 of NW_028227260.1, read as the reverse complement.
ACTACATTTTCTGTATCCATTCCTCTGTTGAGGGGCATCTGGGTTCTTTCCAGCTTCTGGCTATTATAAATAAGGCTGCTATGAACATAGTGGAGCATGTGTCCTTCTTACCGGTTGGACCATCCTCTGGATATATGCCCAGAATAGGTATTGGGGGATTCTCCGGTAGTACTATGTCCAATTTTCTGAGGAACCGCCAGACTGATTTCCAGAGTGGTTGTACAAGCTTGCAATCCCACCAACAATGTACTTGTATTCCCCTTTCTCCACATCCTTGCCAGCGTCTGCTGTCACCTGAATTTTTTAAAATTTTTAAAAAATTTTTTTAATATTTTTATTACATATTTTCCTCAATTACATTTCCAATGCTATCCCAAAAGTCCCCCATACCGCCCCCCAATTCCCTACCCACCCATTCCCATTCTTTTGGCCCTGGCATTCCCCTATATTGGGGCATATAAAGTTTGCAAGTCCAATGGGCCTCTCTTTCCAGTGATGGCTGACTAGGCCATCTTTCGATACATATGCAGCTAGAGACAAGAGCTCCGGGGTACTGGTTAGTTTATCATGTTGTTCCAATTATAGGGTTGCAGATCCCTTTAGCTCCTTGGGTACTTTCTCTAGCTCCTCCATTGGGAGCCCTGTGATACATCCAATAGCTGACTGTGAGCATCCACTCCTGTGTTTGCTAGGCCCCGGCATCGTCTCACAAGAGACAGCTATATTTGGGTCCTTTCAGCAAAATCTTGCTAGTGTATGCAATGGTGTCAGCGTTTGGAAGCTGATTATGGGATGGATCCCTGGATATGGCAGTCTCTAGATGGTCCATCCTTTCATCACAGCTCCACACTTTGTCTCTGTAACTCCTTCCATGGGTGTTTTGTTCCCAATTCTAAGAAGGGGCATATTGTCCACATTTTGGTCTTCATTCTTCTTGAGTTTCATGCGTTTAGCAAATTGTATCTTATATCATGGGTATCCTAAGTTTTGGGCTAATATCCACTTATCAGTGAATACATATTGTGTGAGTTCCTTTGTGATTGTGTTACCTCACTCAAGATGATGCCCTCCAGGTCCATCCATTTGCCTAGGAATTTCATAAATTCATTCTTTTTAATAGCTGAGTAGTACTCCATTGTGTAAATGTACCATAATTTCTGTATCCATTCCTCTGTTGAGGGACATCTGGGTTCTTTCCAGCTTCTGCCTATTATAAATAGGGCTGCTATGAACATAGTGGAGCATGTGTCCTTCTTACCAGTTGGGACATCTTCTGGATATATGCCCAGGAGAGGTATGGCTGGATCCTCCAGTAGTACTATGTCCAATTTTCTGAGAAACCGCCAGACTGATTTCCAGAGTGGTTGTACAAGCTTGCAATCCCACCAACAATGGAGGAGTGTTCCTCTTTCTCCACATCCTCGCCAGCATCTGCTGTCACCTGAATTTTTGATCTTAGCCATTCTGACTGGTGTGAGGTAGAATCTCAGGGATGTTTTGATTTGCATTTCCCTGATGATTAAGGTTGTTGAACATTTTTTTCAGGTGCTTCTCTGCCATTCGGTATTCCTCAGGTGAGAATTCTTTGTTCAGCTCTGAGCTCCATTTTTAATGGGGTTATTAGATTTTCTGGAGTCCACCTTCTTGAGTTCTTTATATATATTGGATATTAGTCCCCTATCTGATTTAGGATAAGTAAAGATCCTTTCCAAATCTGTTGGTGGTCTTTTTTTCTTATTGACGGTGTCTTTTGCCTTGCAGAAGATTTGCAATTTCATGAGGTCCCATTTGTCGATTCTTGATCTTACAGCAAAAGCCATTGCTGTTCTATTCAGGAATTTTTCCCCTGTACCCATTTCTTCGAGGATTTTACCTACTTTCTCCTCTATAAGTTTCAGTGTCTCTGGGTTTTATTTTTTAATTTTTTTGATTTTGTTTTTGTTTTTAATTAGGTATTTTCCTCATTTACATTTCCAATGCTATCCAAAAAGTCCCCAATACATCCCCCCCCCACTACGCTACCCATCCACTCCCAATTTTTGGCCCTGGAGTTCCCCTGTATTGGGGCATATAAAGTTTGCAAGTCCAATGGGCCTCTCTTTCCACTGATGGCCGACTAGGCCATTTTTTTGATACATATGCAGCTAGAGTCAAGAGCTCTGGGGCACAGTGTCCACACTTTGGTCTTCGTTCTTCTTGAGTTTAATGCATTTAACAAATTGTTTTTTATATCTTGGGTATCGTAAGTTTTTGGGCTAATATCCACTTATCAGTGAGTACATACTGTGTGAGTTAGTTCATAATATTGTTTCACCTATAGGGTTGCAGATCCCTTTAGCTCCTTGGGTACTTTCTCTAGCTCCTCAATTGGGGGCCCTGTGATCCATTCAATAGCTGACTGTGAGCATCCACTTCTGTGTTTGCTAGGCCCTGGCATTGTCTCACAAGAGACAGCTATATCTGGGTCCTTTCAGCAAAATCTTGCTAGTGTATGCAATGGTGTCAGCGTTTGGAAGCTGATTATGGGATGGATCCCTGGATATGGCAGTCTTTAGATGGTCCATCCTTTTGTCACAGCTCCAAACTTTATGTTTGTAACTCTTCCCATGGCTGTTTTGTTCCCTAGAAGGGGCACAGTGTCCACACTTTGGTCTTCGTTCTTCCTGAGTTTAATGCATTTAACAAATTGTTTTTTATATCTTGGGTATTGTAAGTTTTTGGGCTAATATCCACTTATCAGTGAGTACATACTGTGTGAGTTCCTTTGCGATTGGGTTACCTCACTCAGGATGATGCCCTCCAGGTCCATCCATTTGCCCTGGAATTTCATAAATTCATTCCTTTTAATAGCTGAGTAGTACTCCATTGTGTAAATGTACCACATTTTCTGTATCCATTCCTCTGTTGAGGGGCATCTGGGTCCTTTCAAGTTTCGGGCTATTATAAATAAGGCTGCTATGAACATAGTAGAGCATGTGTCTTTCTTACTAGTTGGAACATCTTCTGGATATATGCCCAGGAGAGGTATTGCTGGATCCTCTGGTAGTATTATGTCCAATTTTATGAGGAACCGCCAAACTGATTTCCAAAGTGGTTGTACAAGCTTGTAATCCCACCAACAATGAAGGAGTGTTCCTCTTTCTCCACATCCTCGCCAGCATCTGCTGTCACCTGAATTTTTGATCTTAGCCATTCTGACTGGTGTGAGGTGGAATCTCAGGGTTGTTTTGAGTTGCATTTTCCTGATGATTAAGGATGTTGAACATTTTTTCAGGTGCTTCTCTACATTAGGTATTTCTCAGGTGAGAATTCTTTGTTCAGTTCTGAGCCCCATTTTTTTTGATTTTTAATATTTTTATTACATATTTTCCTCAATTACATTTCCAATGCTATCCCAAATGTCCCCCATAGCGCCCCCCACTTCCCTACCCACCCATTCCCATTCTTTTGGCCCTGGCATTCCCCTATATTGGGGCATATAAAGTTTGCAAGTCCAATGGGCCTCTCTTTCCATTGATGGCGGACTAGGCCATCTTTCGATACATATGCAGCTAGAGACAAGAGCTCCGGGGTTCTGGTTAGTACATCATGTTGTTCCAACAATAGGGTTGCAGATCCCTTTAGCTCCTTGGGTACTTTCTCTAGCTTCTCCATTGGGAGCCCTGTGATACATCCAATAGCTGACTGTGAACATCCACTCCTGTGTTTGCTAGGCCCCGGCATCGTCTCACAAGAGACAGCTATATTTGGGTCCTTTCAGTAAAATCTTGCTAGTGTATGCAATGGTGTCAGCGTTTAGAAGCTGATTATGGGATGGATCCCTGGATACGGCAGTCTCTAGATGGTCCATCCTTTCATCACAGCTCCAAACTTTGTCTCTGTAACTCCTTCCATGGGTGTTTTGTTCCCAATTCTAAGAAGGGGCACAGTGTCCACACTTTGGTCTTCATTCGTCTTGAGTTTCATTCGTTTAGCAAATTGTATCTTATATCTTGGGTATCCTAAGTTTTGGGCTAATATCCACTTATCAGTGAATACATATTGTGTGAGTTCCTTTGTGATTGTGTTACCTCACTCAAGATGATGCCCTCCAGGTCCATCCATTTGGCTAGGAATTTCATAAATCCATTCTTTTTAATAGCTGAGTAGTACTCCATTGTGTAAATGTACCATAATTTCTGTATCCATTCCTCTGTTGAGGGACATCTGGGTTCTTTCCAGCTTCTGCCTATTATAAATAGGGCTGCTATGAACATAGTGGAGCATGTGTCCTTTTTACCGGTTGGGACATCTTCTGGATATATGCCCAGGAGAGGTATTGCTGGATCCTCCGGTAGTACTATGTCCAATTTTCTGAGGAACCTCCAGACTGATTTCCAGAGTGGTTGTAAAAGCTTGCAATCCCACCAACAATGGAGGAGTGTTCCTCTTTCTCCACATCCTCGCCAGCATCTGCTGTCACCTGAATTTTTGATCTTAGCCATTCTGACTGGTGTGAGGTGGAATCTCAGGGTTGTTTTGATTTGCATTTCCCTGATGATTAAGGATGTTGAACATTTTTTCAGGTGTTTCTCTGCCATTCGGTATTCCTCAGGTGAGAATTCTTTGTTCAGTTCTGAGCCCCATTTTTTAATGGGGTTATTTGATTTTCTGGAGTCCACCTTCTTGAGTTCTTCATATATATATTAAATATTAGTCCCCTATCTGATTTAGGATAGGTAAAGATCCTTTCCCAATCTGTTGGTGGTCTTTTTGTCTGAAATCAGGTGTCTTTTGCCTTGCAGAAGCTTTGCAACTATATGAGGTCCCATTTATTGATTCTTGATCTTACAGCACAAGCCATTGCTGTTCTATTCAGGAATTTTCCCCCTGTACCCATATCTTCGAGGCTTTCCCTACTTTCTCCTCTATAAGTTTCAGTGTCTCTGGTTTTATGTGGAGTTCCTTAATCCACTTAGATTTGACCTTAGTACAAGAAGATAGGAATTGATCAATTTGCATTCTTCTACATGATAACTGCCAGTTGTGCCAGCACCATTTGTTGAAAATGCTGTCTTTCTTCCACTAGATGGTTTTAGCTCCCTTGTGGAAGATCAAGTTGCCATAGGTGTGTGGGTTCATTTCTGGGTCTTCCAGTTTATTCCATTTGTCTACTTGTCTGTCGCTATACCAGTACCATGCAGTTTTTATCACAATTGCTCTGTAGTACAGCTTTAGGTCCGGCATGGTGATTCCACCAGAGGTTCTTTTATCCTTGAGAAGAGTTTTTGCTATCCTAGGTTTTTTTGTTATTCCAGATGAATTTTCAGATTGCCCTTTCTAATTCGTTGAAGAATTGAGTTGGAATTTTGATGGGGATTGCATTGAATCTATAGATTTCTTTTCTTTTCTTTTTTTTTTTTCAGGGGCAATGGGAACAACTTTTATTTATATTTCAAATGTTATCCCCTTTCCTAGTTTCCCCTCAGAAAATCCCTTATCCTTCCCCCCCCCTCCCCCTGCTCACCAACCCACCCACTCCTGCTTCCTGGCCCTGGCATTCCCCTATACTGGGGCATAGAACCTTCACAGGACCAAGGGCCTCTCCTCTCATTGATGACCAGGTAGGCCACACTCTGTTACATATGCAGCCAGAGCCATGAGTCCCACCATGTGTTTTCTTTGATTGATGCACACCCTTCAGCTCCTTGGGTACTTTCTCTAGCTCCTTCATTGGGGACCCTGTGCTCCCTCTAGTGGATGGCTGTGAGCATCCACTTCTGTATTTGTCAGGCACTGGCAAAGTCTCTCAAAAGACAGCTATATTAGACTCCTGTTAGCAACCTCTTGTTGGCATTTGCAATAGTGTCTGGGTTTGGTGGTTGTTTATGGAATGGATCCCCAGGTTGGGAAGTTTCTTTTGGCAAGATAGCCATTTTTACTATATTGATCCTGCCAATCCATGAGCATGGGAGAGCTTTCCATATTCAGTGTCTCTGGTTTTATGTGGAGTTCCTTGATCAACTTAGATTTGACCTTAGTACAAGGAGATAGGAATGGATCTATTTGCATTCTTCTACATAATAACCACCAGTTGTGCCAGCACCGTTTGTTGAAAATGCTGTCTTTCTTCCACTAGATGGTTTTTCCTCCCTTGTCAAAGATCAAGTGACCATAGATGTGTGGGTTCATTTCTGGGTCTTCAATTCTATTCCATTGGTCTACTTGTCTGTCACAATACCAGTACCATGCAGTTTTTTTTTTTTATCACAATTGCTCTGTAGTAAAGCTTTATGTCAGGCATGGTGAATCCACCAGAGGTTCTTTTATCCTTGAAAACAGTTTTTGCTATCCTAGGTTTTTTGTTATTCCAGATGAATTTGCAGATTGCTCTTTCTAATTCGTTGAAGAATTGAGTTGGAAGTTTGATGGGGATTGCATTGATTCTGTAGATTGCTTTTGGCAAGATAGCCATTTTTACAATGTTGATCCTGCCAATCTATGAGCATGGGAGATCTTTCCATCTTCTGAGAACTTCTTTAATTTCTTTCTTCAGAGACTTGAACTTCTTATCATACAGATCTTTCACTTCCTTAGTTAGAGTCATGCCAAGATATTTTTTATTATTTGTGACTATTGAGAAGTGTGTTGTTTCCCTAATTTCTTTCTCAGCCTGTTTATCCATTGTGTACTCAAAAGCCAGAGACTTGTTTGAGTTAATTTTATATCCAGCTACTTCACTGAAGCTGTTTATCAGGCTTAGGAGTTCTCTGGTGGAATTTTTAGGGTCACTTATGTATACTATCATATCATCTGCAAAAGGTGATATTTTGACTTCTTCCTTTCCAATTTTATCCCCTTGATCTCCTTTTGTTTTCGAATTGCTCTGGCTAGGACTTCAAGTACAATGTTGAATAGGTAGGGAGAAAGTGGGCAGCCTTGTCTAGTCCCTGATTTTAGTGGGATTTCTTCCAGCTTCTCACCATTTACTTTGATGTTGGCTACTGGTTTGCTGTAGATTGCTTTTATCATGTTTAGGTATGGGCCTTGAATTCCTGATATTTCCAAGACTTTTATTAAGAATGGGTGTTGGATCTTTTCAAATGCTTTCTCCCCATCTAATGAGATGATCATGTGGTTTTTGACTTTGAATTTGTTTATATACTGGATTACGTTGATTGATTTCCGTATATTTAACCATCCCTGCATCCCTGGGATGAAATCTACTTGGTTAGGATGGATGATTGTTTTGATGTGTTCTTGGATTTGGTTAGGGAGAACTTGATTGAGGATTTTTGCATCGATATTTATAAGGGAAATTGGTCTGAAGTTCTCTCTCTTTGTTGGGTCATTTTGTCGCTTATTTATCAGAGTAATTGTGGGTTCATAGAATGAGTTGTGTAGAGTACCTTCTGCTTCTATTTTGTGGAATAGTTAAACACATCATTTCTGACAGTGGCTTGTTCCAGGAAGTCTAACATAGCCACAGCCTATAGAGTATTCCTTCGGATGGGGCACAGAACAGGTTAATTAAGGTCACTTAACTCTTCATCTTTTACAGTGGATCAGATCCCAGATGGCTGACTTCTGAAGGCTTTCGGACAGGAATCCAGTAGAGTTTGTTTCAAGGTTCACATAGACACTAGTAGCTGTAACATTTTGCAGAAGTTGTGATCCACATGAAATCTACAATTAAGTGCAGAAAATCTGGGTAGTCAACCTTGGGAAGGCTCAGCATCTGAACATAAAGATGTTTGAAATGGTCAATGGCTGCAGGTTTGGTTTTATATGCAGAGCAACTATGGAAACACAGTTGAATCTAATTCACAAATTTTTAAGACACTGAAAATAACCCACACACGTCAAGTCAATATCAGTTGTGACTCTTGAACTTCCATAGTGCAACAGAGATAGTCACTGGACTCGGGGTTTTCAGTCTGTCACTGTAGATCCAGAAATCAAAATATTGAGTGGCTTTTCTTGGTGGTTTGCTGTGGTTTAGTTATCTTGGAAGGCTTAGCAAAGATCATTCTTTAACTGTACTGTGTGTGGCTGTACTTCTGATTTTCAAGCACAACATATTGGTTATCTAGCCGAAGGTTATGGGCCTGGATTTTTGAAACCTCCCTACTTCTATTTTTGTATCTTATTACTTCATAGCCCTTCTTCATTTCTTTATCCCTAAGGGAAAATAAATATAATCAGTAAATATTTCTTCTTCATTAGAGAATTGTGAAAGTATCCTTCCTTGAAATAATAATAATAATAATAATAATAATAATAATAATAATAATAATAATAATAGCAATATTCTAAGACCCTAAGAATAATCCTGGAGAGACTGGAAGGGAATACAAAAATTCTTATCAAATCATTTTAAGGCTTCAATTGAAGAGAAAACATGTAATACTGTACTGAAGCTCTGTGATCCCATCTTCTGAATAGAATATTTTGGGACCAACTTGAAGAGAACCAGAAAGAAGCTGTATAATGACCTTCCTTCTAAGACTCACTTTAAAAAATTTATAGTTAGTAGATAATATGTTTGTATGTATAAGGGCAACAACTTCCTCATTCAAGTAATGTTCTCATAATTCAACGATTTCTCCTTTTGCTTTGGGAGAGTGGTCTGATTAGATCAGGTACAGAAAGATGTGTGTGGCAAGTTACTTCTCTTCCAGAGTCCCCCACATGTGAGGACAGAATGGAGAAGTAAGGCCAAGTAGAGATCTAAATTCAAGCCAGCTGTGCTCTCAATGAGACAAAAAGGCCGGGATTTACTTTTAAATCACCCCCAATTTTTTCCATCTGATGTCATTTACATTTCTTCCCATTTTATTTACTTTCGCAAAATCCTGTCCCTAATAAGATGTAGATATGCTATATGTGGCCATTTAACTTCAGGTAGTATTCATTTTAAGTACTTGTTCCAGTTTTCTATAGGCTTGGTAGTGGACAGCAGGGATGGGAACTATGTCTCACTGCACATTTTTGGTGATCCTTGTGTTTTCCTTGTCGTGGTTAGCCTTGTCCCAGGAGGCCTATATACACTACTAGGCATTGCTGACTCTGGGGTTTCTGTAACTGTTACTGGAGCAGGAGGCGCGTGTACTGGAGCGGTTTTATTCCAGGCATTGGAAGATTTTTCTGGTCCACTAGCTCCTCCACCTTCTTCCCAATTATCTCCTGTATCTTCTCTCTTTTCATTATCATCATCTTCCTTTTCACAACGCACTAAATCACAATTTCTCAGCTGTATATATGGTAAGAACACTTGCTGATGCTCTCTTCTGATCTTGGTAGGCACCTTATTTGCATTGCCTGAACTCTTAATTCACTCTAATCAACCTCTTTTTGCTCAAATTCTTTCCACTCATTTTCATTCTACACTATGGCCTTGCTGGTGGGGCATGTTCTCCCACTGGTCATCCAATCTGGAAGTCCCACTGTCTCTGAACCTAGCACCAGAGCCTGATCTCCCTCCATCTTTTCATCTGGCATTGAAGCCCAAGTTCTGGCAGTAGCCTGGCCTGGAGCCCACCACCTGATTGCTCCTGTCCGAACTGCTCCCTGCATTGGCCTCCTGATTCCTGATTCCTCCTCCTCCTCCTCTTCCTCCTCTTCCTCCTCCTCCTCCTTGTCCCTCTTGGTGAAGATGTTTGAGAATTTTCTTTTCTGTCAAATCTGTTCGGTGTTCTGTGAGATACTTGTAACTTTATAAGCATGTCTTTCTTTAGATTTTTAAATTTTTCTCTATGAATTTTTTATTAAGCACTTCATTTTTAGAAGGAGAACAAAATACTTACAGGAGAAAATATGGAGATAAAGGGTAGAGCAGAGACTAAAGGGAAGTCCACCCTGAAATTGTCCCACCTGGGGATTCATAACATATACAGTTACCAAACCCAGACACTATTGTGGATGCCAAGAAGGGCATGCTGAAAGGAGTTTGATTAGGCTGTCTACTGAGAATTCCTGCCAGAGCCTTACAAATACAGATGCGGATGTTAGCAGCCAACCATTGGGCTGAGCCTATGGTCCCTAATAGAGGAGTTAGAGAAGGGACTGAGGGAGTTTAAGGGGTTTGGAACCCCATAGGAAGAACAACAATATCAACAAACCAGACCCCCTAGAACTTCCAGGGTCTATGCCAACAACAAAGGAGTACACATGGTTCCAGCTGCATATTTAGCAAAGGATGGTCTTGTCATGCATCAATGGAAGGAGAGGTCCTTGGTCCTATGAAGGCTTGAATAATGTCTGAGTATAGGGGAATCGAGGGCATGGAGGTGGGAGTGGGTGGGTAGGTGGGTGGAGGAACACCCTCTAGAGAAAGTACCCAAGTGCTGAAGGGGTCTGCAACCCTATAGGTGGAACAACAATATGAACTAACCAGTACCCCCAGAGTTCATGTCTCTAGCTGCATGTGGAAGAGAGGCCCCTTGGTATTGCTAACTTTATATGCCCCAGTACAGGGGAATGCCAGGGTCAAGAAGTGGGAGTGGGTGGTTAGGGGAGCAGGACGGGAGTGGGGATTGGGGAGGGGGTATAGGTGACTTTTGAGATAGCATTTGAAATGTAAATAAAGAAAATATCCAATAAAAAAGAGCAAAAATGAGTATGTTTTTATTTAGAAAAGTAGTATTGAGCAAAAATTTCATGCTTTTCCCTGTTATAGCCAGGCTTCTAAACTGTATTAAGTATCTCAGTAATTTAAAATCTAGTTTGGGGGCTTTCCAGAGGGGAAACTGGGAAAGGAGATATCATTTCAAATGTAAATAAATAAAATATCTAATAAAAAATAAAGTAAAGCTAGCTTGAGCAAACAATCTCTTACACAATGCAGATGTCTCCTTTCTTCCCCACCAACCTCTGTCCAGCAGGAATTCTGTGAGTCAGTTTCATCAGAACTTCCTTGACTCACAAACATTCTCTCTCTCTCTCTCTCTCTCTCTCTCTCTCTCTGTCTCTCTCTCTCTCTCTCTCTCTCTCTCTCTCTCACACACACACACACACACACACACACACCTTAAATAGTTCCTCTTCATGATTTTCTATTCATTGACTCACCCTGTTCCCCCTTAGCTAAAAATACATATTTGTTAATATTCTGCTCAGGAAGGATATTGCCCCATACATAAAAAAATATCACTTATCTTTATGGTGCTTACTTACCACTCTAAGAAGTGTTGATGAATAAACATTGTTATATATAAAACAAAACTTTCTGTAAAACTATTGTGTCAGTTAAAATTGTACACATCAACTATTCTGATATCATTACAAATGTCAGTAATGTTATTTCTATTGCTATGAAAATCAAGGACTTCACTAGCATGAACATCTAAATACTCCACTGCCTTTTAGGATTTTGTGAGTTTAGATCTTGTAGTTAGCTTTAACTGTCAACCTTGACAAATTTAAGAGTCCTCTAAAAAGGAAGTCTCAATTGAGCAGTTGACAAAATAAGATTGGCCTATGGGCATACCTATAGGGATTGCCATGACTATTCATTGATTCAGGAACTTCACCCTACTGTGGACAATGTATTTCCTTAGGTAGATAGTCCTAAGCTTGTTGTTGTTATTGTTGTTTCTGTTGTGGTGGTGGTTTTGTTTCAATTACATTTATTTTTTACATTCTAGTCCACCCTCCCACAGTTCCTCACCTCATTCCTCCTCTCCTCTGTCTCCAAGAGGATGTCCCCCCAGCATCAGGCCTCCCCACTTCCTGGGGTCTCAAGTCTCTTAACGGTTAGGTGTGTATCCTCTCACTGAGTCCAGACCAGCCAATCCTCTGCTGTATGTGTGTAAGGAGCCTCAGACCAGCTTTTGCATGCTGCCTGATTGGTGGCTCAGTGTCTGAGAGATCTCAGGAGTCCAGGTTAGTTGACACTTCTAGTCTTCCTATGGGGTTTCCCTCCTCCTCAGTTTCTTCCAGCCTTTCCCTAATTCAATCACAGGGGTCCTGACTTCTGTCCAATGGTTGGGTGTAAGTATCTGCATTTGATTCTTTCAGCTCCTTATTGGGCTTCTCAGAGGACAGCCATGCTAGGCTCCTGTCTGCAACCCACCATAGCATCAATAATATTGTCAGGCCTTGGAGCCTTCTCTTTCTATGCAGATTGACAAATGCTACTATATTAATTTCTGAGATCACTTGTAGCTAGTTAGGAATTGTTAGTAATAATCGTGGATTTAGTATAAAATGCGTTCTTAAGTTGTTTTCACTTTAAAAATTATTTTTGCCATAGTTGATATAATCTGATATGATCTGTACAGATGGTATAAATTTGATAAATAATATCCTCATTCCAATTACTATCATTGAATTAGTTTTTTCTTATTGACACAAGTGAGTTGAAAGACCTGTAAAAAAATAAGTTTCAGTCAATAAGTTAGAGATAATATTTTAGTATTTCAAAGTTAGAATAGTGTAGTCTATTGAATTTTAAGAAAATCAATGAAAAAGTATGTATATGTCCTATTACCTTGTCCAGGAAGGATACTATATAACCTATATAGAGTGTTTGTTATGAGACAAATATTCCTTTCATGACATTTTACCTTCTCATTCTCTTTTACAGTCTACCCTTGATTATCACATACATTTTTGCTAAGATCTGAGGGGGAGAAAGTGAACATTTAAATAATATCATGTTTTTATTTTTGTGATATTTTCATTTAAATCTGTATATGTGGGTCTGTGTGTGAATTTGAGGACATTACTATAGCCCACTAGGAATGTGGGAAAGGGCTTTGGTTCTTTGGGTCCAGTGTAACTGGGATGAGAGGCTGTTCCAGCAGCACAATATGGGTACTGTGAACTGAGCTTGGATCCCCCAAATTAGCAGTGGTTTCTCTTAATCATGGGATCATCTTTCCAGCCCTGATAAAATACATTCTTAAATTGAATTTATGTATAGAATTGCTTTCAGTATCTGAAGTTTTAATGAAAATAAATTTAGGATATAATGTTACTCAGATTTGTCTGTTAAGATAACATTTTATTACTTTTTCTCAACTTCTGCCACAGTCAGGAATCAGAAAAAAAATATCTTTTTTTCTTTTATTTATTTAATTATTTATTTGCACTCCAGATTTTATTTCGCCCAACTCCCGCCCCTGAATGTTCTACATTCCATACCTCCTCCACATTCCCGTCTCCACAAGGATATACCCAACCCCCACCCCACATCCAACCAGAACTCTAAATTCCCTGGGGCCTCCAGTCTCTTGAAGGTTAGGTACATCTTCTCTGACTAAAATCAGACCTGGCAGTCCTCTACTGTATATGTATTGAGGGCCTCATATAAGCTGGTGTATGCTGCCTGGTTGGTGGTCCAGTGTTTGAGAGATCGCTAGGGTCCAGGTTAATTGAGACTGCTGGTTCTCCTACAGGGTCACCCTCCTCCTCAGTTTCTTCCAGCCTTTCCATAATTCAAGCACAGGGGTCAGCAGCTTCTGTCCATTGGTTGGGTACAAATATCTGCATCTGACTCTTTCAGCTACTTTTTTGGTCTTCTAGAGTGTAGTCATGATAGGTACTCTTTTGTGAGCATTCCATACCCTGAGTAATTATGTTAGGCGTTGGGACCTCACCATGAGCTGGATCCCACTTTGGGCCTGTCCCTGTACCGTCTTTTTATCAGGTTCCTCTCTATTTTCTTCCCTGCAGATATTTTAGACAAGAACAATTATGGGTCAGAGATGTGAATGTGGGATGGCAACCCCATCCCTCACTTGATGTCCTGTCTTCCTGTTGGAGGTGGTCTCTATAAGTTCCCTCTCCCTATTGTTAAACAGTTCATCTAAGGTCCTTCCCTTTGATTCCTGAGAGTCTCTTCCCTCCCAGGTCTCTGGTATATTCTGGGGGTCCCCTCAACCTCCTATTTCCTGAGGTTGCCTGTTTCCATTCTTTCTTCAGGGCTTCAGGGCTTCAGTCCTTTTCCTTTTCCCAATACCAGATCAGGCTCCTTTCTCCCCCAAAACTCCTGTCTATTTTCCCTCCTAGGTCCCTCCCTCCCCACTTGTGATTGCTTTCTTCTCCTTCCCATGTGGGACTAAGGCAACCTCACTTGGGCCCTTAGAGAAAAAGGGCCAAGTAACATACAAAGGTAGACCTATCAGAATTACACCAGACATCTCAACAGAGACTATGAAAGCCAGAAGAGCCTGGTCAGAGGTCATGCAGACTTTAAGAGAACACAAATGCCATTTTTGGCTACTATACCCAACAAAATTCTCAGCAACATAGATGGAGAAAACAAAGTATTCGAGGACAAAACCAAATTCAAACAGTATCTATCTACCAATCCAGCCCTACAGAGGATTCTGCAAGGAAAACTCCAACACAAGGAAAATACCTACACCAAAGAAAAGACAAGATACTAAGCATCTTATGACAGAGCCAAAGGAGAGAACCACAAGCACACAAAGCCACTGACAAAACCAAACATGTCAGGAACCAACACTCATCTCTCTTAATTATCTCTCAATATTAATGGACCCAACTCACCTATGGAAAGATATAAACTAACAGACTGGATACACAGACAAGATTCTGCATCTTGCTGCATACAAGAAACACACCTCAATAAGAATGACAGACAATACTACCTCAGAGTAAAAGGCTAGAAAAAAATTCTTCCAAGGAAATGGTCCAAGGAAACAAGCAGGAGTTACCATCCTAACATCCAATAAAATAGACTTTCAACCAAAAGTTTTCAAGTGTGATGAAGAAGTACACTTCATATTCATCAAGGGGAAAATCCACCAAGAGAAAAATCTCAATTCTGAACTTCTATGCCCCAAATGCAAGAGCACTCAAATTCATAAAAGAAACTTAACTAAATCTCAAAACCTACATTGAACCCCACACAATAGTAGTGGAAGGGTTGAACACCCCACTCTCACCAATGGACAGGTCATTGAAACAGAAACTAAATGGAGACACAGTGAAACTAAGAGAGGTTATGAACCAAATGGACTTAACAGGTATCTACAGAACATTTCACCCTAAAACAAAAGAATATACCTTCTTCTTAGCAGCTCATGGTACCTTCTCTAAAACTGACCACAAAACACCCTCAACAGATACACGAAGATTGATATAATACCATGCATCCTATCAGACCACCATGGCCTAAGGCTGGTCTTCAAAAACTACAGAAATCCCACACACACGTGGAAACTGAACAACTCTTTACTCAGTGATAATTTGGTCAGGGAAGAAATAAAGAAAGAAATTAAATACTCCCTGGAATTTAATGAAAATATTGACATATCATACTCAAACCTATGGGACATAATGAAAGCAGTACTAAGAGAAAAGTTCATAGTGCTAAGTGCTCTGGTAAAGAAACTGGAAAGACTTTTACACTAACAACTTAGCAGCACACCTGAGAGCCCCAGAACAAAAAGAAGCACACTCACATAAGAGGAGTAGAAGGCAGGAAATAGTCAAACTAAGGGCTCAAATTAACCAAATAGAAACAAAGAAAACAATACAAAGAATCAGCAAAACCAAAAGCTGGTTCTTTGACAGAATCAACAAGATATATAAACCCATAGCGAAACTAACTAAAGGGCCAAGAGGCAGTATCCAAATTAATAAAATCAGAAATGAAAAGAGACAACAACAGAAACAGAGGAAATTAAAAAAAAATCATCAGTTCCTACTATAAAAGCCTATACTCAACAAAACTGGAAAATCTAGATGAAATGGATGGTTTTCTGGACAGATGTCACATACCAAAGTTAAATCAAGAGCAGGTAAACTATCTAAAAGGACCCACATCACACAAGGAAATAGAAGCAGTCATAAAAAAAACCTCCCAACCCCCCCAAAAAAAAGCCCAGGGAAAGATTGATTTAGTGCAGAATTCTAACAGAACTTCAAATAAGACCTGATACTAATTTTTCCTCAAACTATTCCACACAATAGAAATAGAAGGAATACTATCTAACTAATTCTATGAAGCCACAATCATTCTGATACCAAAACCACACAAGGACCCAACCAAAAAAAAAGAACCTCCAATCAATCTTGCTTATGAATATCAATGCCAAAATACTCAAGAAAATTCTTGCAAACTGAATCCAAGAACATATCAAAGCCTTCATTCACCACAATCAAGTAGGCTTCATCCAAGGGATGCAAGGTTGGTTTAATATATGAAAATCTATTAATGTAATCCACTATATAAACAAACTCATAGAAAAAACACATGATCATCTCCTTAGATGCATAAAAAGAATCTGACAAAATACAACACCCCTTCATGTTAAAAGTATTGGAGAGTTTAAGAATTTAAGGCCCATACCTGAACATAATAAAAGCAATTTACTGCAAACCAACAGCCAATATCAAACTAAATGGAGACATACTTGAAGCAATCTTCTTCTTTTTGTTGCTGGAGGTAGTATTATGTGTGTGTGTGTGTGTGTGTGTGTGTGTGTGTGTGTGTGTGTGTGATCTCTTCTTTTGGTTTGTTGTGAGATAATTAATTTCTCCTGTTTTCTTGGGTGTAATTACCCTCCTTGCATTGCAGTTTTACTTCCTTTACAATATCCTTTGTAGGGCTGTATTAGTAGAAAGATAATGTTTAAATTTGGTTTTGTCATGAGGTATCTTGGTTTCTCCATCTATGGGGATTGAGAATTTTACTGGTTATATTAACCTAGGCTGGCATTTTTTTCTCTTATTGTCTGTAGGACATCTGTCCAGGATCATCTGGCATTAAGGGTCACTGGTGAAAGGTATGGTGTAATTCTGATAGGTCTGCCTTCATATGCTACTTGGCTCTTTTCCCTTACAACTTTTAATATTCTTTCTTTGCTATGTGCATCCAGTGTTTTGATTACTATGTGATGGGAGAATTTGCTTTTCTGGTCCAATCTATTTGGTGTTCTGTAAGCTTCTTAGACATTTATGGACATATCTTTCTTTAGGTTGAGGAAATTTTCTTCTATTATTTTATTGAAGATGTTTTTTGGCCCTTTGAACTGGGAATCTTCACTTTCCTCTGTTCCTATCATTCTTAGGCTTGATCTTTTCATGGTGTCCTGAATTTCCTAGACATTTTAGGTTAGGAGCTTTTTACACTTTGTATTTTCCTAGACTGATGTGTCAATACCTTATGTGGTATCTTTCATGCCTGTGATTCTCCCTTCTATCTCTTGTATTCTGTTGATGGTGCTTGCATCTGTACGTCTTAATATCTTTCCTAAGTTGTGTATCTCCAGGGTTTCCTCCATTTTTGTTTTCTTTATTGTTATTGTTTCTATTTTCATTTTCAGGTCTTGGACTATTTTGATCAATTCTTTCACATGGTTGACTGTATTACCCTGGATTTCTTTAAGGGATTTATTTGCTTCCTCTTAAAGGGCTTCTACCTGTTTGCCTGTGTTTTCCTATATTTGTTTATATCTTCCTTAAAGGCCTCTATCATCTTAATGAGATGGGGGTTTAGGTCACATCTTCCTCTTGAGGCATGTTAGGGTATTCAGGGCTTTCTGTGGTTGGAGAAGTGGGTTCTGATGGTGAAGAATCCCATTGGGTTTTGCAGCTTATGTTCTTAAGGTAGTCCCTCCCCTAATATTAATGTCCTGGGTGTCTCTGACTGGGGCCAGACTCCTTGGAGGCAGGTAGAGCTCTGTGACCTGGGTTAGAGTCTGTTTCCTGGGAGGCAGGCAATGTTGTCTCTGGTAAGTAGGGGATTATTGTATCTTCAATTAGAGATGGCCTCTATGTGCCTGGTTAGGTCAGACCTCCTGTGTTCCTGGTCAGAGTGAACCTCCTGAAAGACAGGCAGGTTCTGTGCTCCAGGGACAGGATCTCCTCAAGTTGCAGATGGAGGTACAAACCAGAAGGATTGTGACCCTGGTTAAGGCAGTTTGTCCTGTGTTCCTCTTTAGTGAAGAATTCCTGTGAGACAGGCACGCTACGGGTTGTGTGAGGGTGTTGGTCCACTGATCTGGCCCAGGTAGAGAAGCAGCCAGGAAAGAAGATGGAACTCAACAGGGCAGGTAGGTCCCAAGTCAACTGCGGTGTGTAGCTGTCTAGTTGGCATTGGAATTTGAGCAGGGGTCTCACTTGTGTCCTTGGTCTCCTGCATACCTTTTGTGAGGCAGGCAGGCTGTAGGGTGAGGGAGGGAAGCTGCCACTGATTTGACCCAGGTGAAGAAAAAGACCAGAAGGAAGATGCCAGCCAGGAGCCAGGAACATACTGTGTCCAGGAACCCTAGTGGCCATAACTGCCAGAATCTCAGAAGAATTTATTCCCACGCAACCCTCAAAGATGACACTCTTCTTTAAATCATTGAATGCAGCAGAAACCAAGGAACATAACACCCAACCATCAAATATAGGCACCTAGAATTACAATCAGCCTAAAACCAGATGCTTAGAACCCAGCAAAGAAACACAATCTATAACAGTCAGGGTAATTATGTTCCCACTGTAGTATAGCAAGCCTACTGTGGTAAGCTCTGAGAAATGCAATAGAGCTGAAACACACAATAAAGACTTCAAAAGGTATCACGAATCTGTTAGAAGTCTTTAAAGAGGATATGAATAAATCCATTAATGAAATCTGTGAAAACACAAACAGTACAATAAAATGAAGAAAATATTTCACGAAGTGAAAGTGAAAATAGAATCAATAGAAACTCGAAACTGAAAGAAATTTGGAAGTTAATAATTTAGGAAGTCATACAGGAACCTCAGTGGCATGCCTCACCAAGAGGATAGAAGAGATGGAAGAGAAACATTTCAAGAATGAAAGACAAGAAAGAAGGAATAGATACCCTAGTTGAAGAAAATATTTTTAAAATATGAGTCAAAAAAATCTATTGAGTCTGGGGTATCATGAAAAAGCCAAGTCTATGAATATTAGTAATTGAATAAAGAAACTCAACCTGGTCAAAGGCACAGCAAATATATTTAACAAAAAACAAAGAAGAAAATGTCATTAACTTTAAGTAGGAGATGCCTATTAAGATACAAGAAGCATAGAAAACACCAATATAGATAAGAACAGAAAACAAAGTCTCCTCAGCACATAATAATTTAAACTAAATGTGCAGAAGAAAATACATTAAACGCTTTAAGAAACAATGAGCAAAGAAATTTTACAGGCCAACTTATTAGAATAATACTGGACTTTTGAATAGAGATGTTAAAAGCCAGAGGGTCTAAACAGGTGTTATATACACTCTAAGAGACCACAGATGACAGATCTAACTGCAGTATCCAATCAAACTGTCATGTAAGATAGGTGGATAAAAAAAGCACTTCATGATAAAACTATGTATTAGAAGTATCTGTCTAAAAATCCAGCCCTACTGAAGGAACTGGATGGGAAACTTTAAGCAGAAAAGGTGAAACACACCAAATAAAATACATGGGATAAATAATATTAGAAAATCAAAAGAGGGTCAGGAAAAAACCTACACTACAGCAATAAAATAATGGGAATCATCAAACATTGTTCATTGACAACTCTCAACAACAATGATCTCCATGCACTCCATCCTGAAAAGAAAAGACACTATAGCATGGACTCAAACACATGATCTATTCTTCTACTACACTCATGAAACACAACTGAGCATCAGGGATATTTTTGATGGTTTGAATATGCTTGTATCAGTTTGTGCAGGTGAGAGTGTGGACTACAGAAGCTACACAGCTTCTGGAACAGGCAGAAGTGACACACTTCTGGGGCAGACACCGTTTTGGGCTCCAGACATTCAGGCACCTTCCTTGTCAGAGGAGAGGTGTCCACCCCAGCCAGAAGGGCTTTTCTGGAGCACCTGGGGCTAGCCATCTCTGGTCCTGAATCTCGTAGAGACTAGTCTGTGCAGGTGAGAGTGCGGTCTACAGAATCTATACAGCTTCTGGGACAGGCCCTGTTTTGTGCCAACATCTTTGGCCAGAAGGCAGGTCCAAATGCCAGATATCTGTTCACCTTCCCTGCAAGAGAGCTTGCCTTCAGAGAGTACTCTGATCACTGAAACTCAGGAGAGAGCTAGTCTCCCATGTCTGATGACAGAGGCTAACAGAATCACAGGAGGAAGAAGCTCCAACCAGAAACAACTATAACAACTAACTCCAGAGATTACCAGATGGTGAAAGGCAAACATAAGAATCTTACTAACAGAAACCAAGACCACTCACCATCATCAGAACCCAGCACTCCCACCTCAGCCAGTCCTGGATACCTCAACACACCCAAAAAGCTAGACTGAGATTTAAAAGCATAAGTCATGATGATGGTAGAGGACATCAAGAAGGAATTTAATAACTCACTTAAAGAAATACAGGAGACAGATGCTGCAGACACTCTTCATAACTGAAGAGTGGGAGAGAATTCTGTTAGAGGTTAGAAAAAATTATCCCAGGAGCCGATGGGGGGGCCTACACAGTTGCAAAATGAGATCAACATGGGATTTCCTTTGACTCGCCCCGTTGGGACTACAACATGGCTAAAGGTAAGGAGAGCTTGGAAATCTATTGCCAGGCTCTGGTCTCCAAGCTACCAAAATGGCCCACTAATTTGGCTAAGGTAAGAGAGGTAATCCAGTGGCCAACCGAACCTCCCTCAGTGTTCCTTGAAAGGCTTATGGAGGCCTTTAGGTGGTTCACTCCCTTTGATTTTATCTCAGAAGCCCAGAAGGCTTCAGTGGCCCTGGCCTTCATAAGGCAGTTGTCTTCGGATATCAAAAAGAAATTTCAGAGATTGGAAGGTGTATTACAAGAAGGAGACAGTTACATGATCTAGTGAAAGAGGCAGAGTACTATGACATGCTGTTTTCCCAGGCTTTGTTCTCTAGGCTCGAATGTGCTCAAGTGGGTGAGACAGCTAGTGTGGAAGCAGCTCCAGAAGGCCTACTCAAGAGAAGGAGACCTGCAAACCCCACATCTATTTCAAGTTAGAGATTCCATCTACATTAGACACCACCATGCAGAAAACCTTAAGACTCGGTGGAAAGGCCCTTATCTTGTACTCTTGACCATCCTACTTTCTACTCTTATGGGACCCCTTTTGATTTTGCTTCTGCTTTTAATTATAGGTCCACGTGTGTTAAATAGGCAAGTTGCCTTTATTAGAACAAGAATTAGTGCAGTGCGGCTTTTAGTTTTGAGACAACAGTACTATGCCCTAAAGGAACAACTGTGTCAGGGAGAAGATAAGTGTCTAATTCTAAGATTAGAACTACTAACAAGTAGAAGTGGGGAATGAAAAAGTATAACATAAAAGCAAAATTCTAGGCCTTTAGGCCCAGGCTTGAGAATGTGACCTCTGTGACTCAATGCTCCAAGGCATGCTAATCATAAAACAGATAGCAACATTCCTCCATACACCTGCTTCCTGGGTTCAAGGAGTGTTCATTCAAAGAAAGTCACCTTGACCCACCCTGATCATTGCTGGAACCCGCTATGCAAATATGTTATTGTTAGGGGCTCTTAGAAATTGTCATGAGAAATAACCCGCACAATTACCAGGTATTCCTTGTGACTCTTGTGACATTGCACTTCCTTGGGACTCTTAGCTGGCATTTTTGGTATTTTCCAACAATGCCCTCCCCACCTCCTTGAGTAGTGGTTTCTTCCTTTAAATACCCCCGTACTCAGCTACTCAGGGTGCCATGGTCCTCTACCCCTGCGTGGTGTATGACTGTGGGCCCAAGAGTTCTCTTGAATAAAAGTCCTCTTGCAGTTTGCAGAAAAAAAAAGAAAAAAAGAGAAAAGAACACTGCTAAAGAGGTAGAAGTCCTTAAAGAAAAACAGGAAAACACTACCAAACAGGTGATGCAATTGAACATAACCATACAAGAGCTAAAAATGGAAGTAGAAACAATAAAGAAAACACAAAGGGAGACAACGCTGGAGATAGAAACCCTAGGAAAGAAATCTGAGAATATCAGCAACAGAATACAAGAGATGGAAGAGAGAATCTCAGGTGCAGATGATTCCATAGAGAACATGGGCACAACAATCAAAGAAAATGCAAAATGCAAAAAGATCCTAACTCAAAATAACCAGGAAATCCAAGACACAATGAGAAGACCAAACCTACAGATAATAGGAGTAGATGAGAATGAAGATTTTCAACTCAAAGGGCCAGCAAATATCTTCAACAAAATTATAGAAGAAAACTTCCCTAACCTAAAGAAAGAGATGCCCATGAACATACAAGAAGCCTACAGAAATCTAATTAGACTGGACCAGAGAAGAAATTCCTCCAGACACATAATAATCAAAACAACAAATGCACTAAATAAAGAGAGAATATTAAAAGCAGTAAGGGGAGTGACCTGCCCTGCAGGGAGCGCCATCTTGGCTCCGGGACTCCGCCGAGCTTAGTCTGTACAGGTCAGAGTGGGGACCACAGAGGCAGACAGCTTCTGGGACAGGCGGGAGCCACAGAGCCACTGAGGCAGCACCCTTTTGGGGCCGCAGACATCTGGCACCCTCCCAGTCGGAGGACAGTGACCTGCCCTGCAGGGAGCGCCATCTTGGCTCCGGGACTCCGCCGAACTTAGTCTGTATAGGTCAGAGTGGGTACCACAGAGGCAGACAGCTTCTGGGACAGGCAGGAGCCACAGAGCCGCTGAGGCAGCACCCTTTTGGGGCCGCAGACTTCCGGCACCCTCCCAGCCGGAGGACAGAGACCTGCCCTGCAGAGAGCGCCATCTTGGCTCCGGGACTCCGCCGAACTTAGTCTACAGGTTAGAGTGGGGACCACAGAGGCAGACAGCTTCTGGGACAGGCGGGAGCCACAGAGCCGCTGAGGCAGCACCCTTTTGGGGCCGCAGACATCTGGCACCCTCCCAGTCTGAGGACAGTGACCTGCCCTGCAGGGAGCGCCATCTTGGCTCCGGGACTCCGCCGAGCTTAGTCTCTACAGGTCAGAGTGGGGACCACGGGGGCAGACGGCTTCTGGGACAGGCGGGAGCCACAGAGCTGCTGAGGCAGCACCCTTTAGGGGCCGCAGACATCCGGCACCCTCCCAGTCGGAGGACAGTGACCTGCCCTGCAGGGAGCGCCATCTTGGCTCCGGGACTCCGCCGAACTTAGTCTGTACAGGTCAGAGTGGGGACCACAGAGGCAGACAGCTTCTGGGACAGGCGGGAGCCACAGAGCCGCTGAGGCAGCACCCTTTTAGGGCCGCAGACTTCCGGCACCCTCCCAGCCGGAGGACAGAGACCTGCCCTGCAGAGAGCACCATCTTGGCTCCGGGACTCCGCCGAACTTAGTCTACAGGTTAGAGTGAGGACCACAGAGGCAGACAGCTTCTGGGACAGGCGGGAGCCACAGAGCCGCTGAGGCAGCACCCTTTTGGGGCCGCAGACATCTGGCACCCTCCCAGTCGGAGGACAGTGACCTGCCCTGCAGGGAGCGCCATCTTGGCTCCGGGACTCCGCCGAGCTTAGTCTCTACAGGTCAGAGTGGGGACCACGGGGGCAGACGGCTTCTGGGACAGGCGGGAGCCACAGAGCTGCTGAGGCAGCACCCTTTAGGGGCCGCAGACATCCGGCACCCTCCCAGTCGGAGGACAGTGACCTGCCCTGCAGGGAGCGCCATCTTGGCTCCGGGACTCCGCCGAACTTAGTCTGTACAGGTCAGAGTGAGGACCACAGAGGCAGACAGCTTCTGGGACAGGCGGGAGCCACAGAACCGCTGAGGCAGCACCCTTTTGGGGCCGCAGACATCCGACACCCTCCCAGCCGGAGAACAGTGACCTGCCCTGCAGGGAGCGCCATCTTGGCTCCGGGACTCCGCCGAACTTAGTCTGTACAGGTCTGCTGACAGAGGATACTCAGAATCCCCAGAAGAACAACCTCTGAACAGAGACAACTATAACAACTCCAGGGATTACCAGATGGCGAGAGGTAAAGGTAAGAATCTTACTAACAGAAACCAAGACCACTCACCATCATCAGGACCCAGCACTCCCACTTCGCCCAGTCCAGGGCACCCCAACACACCTGAAAAACTAGACCTGGATTTAAAAGCATATCTCATGATGATGGTAGAGGACATCAAGAAGGACTTTAAAGAACTACAGGAGAACATGGCTAAAGAGTTACAAGTCCTTAAAGAAAAACAGGAAAACACAACCAAACTGGTAGAAGTCCTTAAAGAGAAACAGGAAAACACATCCAATCAGATGATGGAAATGAACAAAACCATACTAGACCTAAAAAGGGAAGTAGACACAATAAAGAAAACCCAAAATGAGGCAACACTGGAGATAGAAACCCTAGGAAAGAAATCTGGAACCATAGATGCAAGCATCAGCAACAGAATACAAGAGATGGAAGAGAGAATCTCAGGCGCAGAAGATTCCATAGAGAACATGGGCACAACAATCAAGGAAAATGGAAAATGCAAAAAGATCCCAACTCAAAACATCCAGGAAATACAGGACACAATGAGAAGACCAAACCTACGAATAATAGGAGTGGATGAGAATGAAGATTTTCAACTCAAAGGACCAGCAAACATCTTCAACAAAATTATAGAAGAAAACTTCCCAAATCTAAAGAAAGAGATGCCCATGAACATACAAGAAGCCTACAGAACTCCAAATAGGCTGGACCAGAAAAGAAATACCTCCCGACACATAATAATCAGAACAACAAATGCACTAAATAAAGATAGAATACTAAAAGCAGTAAGAGAAAAAGGCCAAGTAACATATAAAGGCAAGCCTATCAGAATTACACCAGATTTTTCACCAGAGACTATGAAAGCCAGAAGATCATGGACGGATATTATACAGACACTAAAAGAACACAAATTCCAGCCCAAGCTACTATACCCAGCCAAACTCTCAATTAACATAGATGGAGAAACCAAAGTATTCCACGACAAAACCAAATTCACACATTATCTCTCCACGAATCCAGCCCTTCAAAGGATAATAACAGAAAAAAACCAATACAAGGACAGGAACCACGCCCTAGAAACAACAAGAAGGTAATCCCTCAACAAACCTAAAAGAAGACAGCCACAAGAACAGAATGCCAACTTTAACAACAAAAATAACAGGAAACAACAATTACTTTTCCTTAATATCTCTTAATATCAATGGACTCAACTCCCCAATAAAAAGACATAGACTAACAAACTGGCTACACAAACAAGACCCAACATTTTGCTGCTTACAAGAAATTCATCTCAGAGAAAAAGATAGACACTACCTCAGAATGAAAGGCTGGAAAACAATTTTCCAAGCAAATGGTCTGAAGAAACAAGCTGGAGTAGCCATTCTAATATCAGATAAGATTGACTTCCAACCCAAAGTCATCAAAAAAGACAGGGAGGGGCACTTCATACTCATCAAAGGTAAAATCCTCCAAGAGGAACTATCAATCCTGAATATCTATGCTCCAAATACAAAGGCAGCCACATTCATTACAGAAACCTTAGTAAATCTCAAAGCACACATTGCACTTCATACAATAATAGTGGGAGACTTCAACACACCACTTTCACCAATGGACAGATCATGGAAACAGAAACTAAACAGGGACACAGTGAAACTAACAGAAGTTATGGATCAAATGGATCTGGCAGATATCTACAGAACATTTTACCCTAAAACAAAAGGATACACCTTCTTCTCAGCACCTCATGGTACCTTCTCCAAAATTGACCACGTAATTGGGCACAAAACAGGACTCAACAGATACAAAAACATTGAAATTGTCCCATGCATCCTATCAGATCACCATGGACTAAGGCTGATCCTCAATAACAAAATAAATAATAGAAAGCCAACCTTCACGTGGAAACTGAACAACACTCTTCTCAATGATACCTTGGTCAAGGAAGGAATAAAGAAAGAAATTAAGGACTTTTTAGAGTTCAATGAAAATGAAGCCACAACATACCCAAACTTATGGGACGCAATGAAAGCATTTCTAAGAGGAAAACTCATAGCTCTGAGTGCCTCCAAAAGGAAACTAGAAAGAGCACACATTAGCAGCTTGACAACACACCTAAAAGCACTAGAACAAAAGGAAGCAAATTCACCCAAGAGGAGTAGACGGCAGGAAATAATCAAACTCAGGGGTGAAATCAACCAAGTGGAAACAAGAAAAACTATTCAAAGAATCAACCAATCAAGGAGCTGGTTCTTTGAGAAAATCAACAAGATAGATAAACCCTTAGCCAGACTCACTAGAGGGCACAGGGAAAGCATCCTAATTAACAAAATCAGAAATGAAAAAGGAGACATAACAACAGATCCTGAAGACATCCAAAACACCATCAGATCCTTCTACCAAAGGCTATACTCAACAAAACTGGAGAACCTGGATGAAATGGAGAAGTTCCTAGACAGATACCAGGTACCAAAGTTGAATCAAGATCAGGTTAATGATCTAAACAGCCCTATATCCCCCAAAGAAATAGAAGCAGTCATTAATAGTCTCCCAACCAAAAAAAGCCCAGGACCAGATGGGTTTAGTGCAGAGTTCTATCAGACCTTCAAAGAAGATCTAATCCCAGTTCTTCACAAACTATTCCACAAAATAGAAACAGAAGGTACTCTACCCAACTCATTCTATGAAGCCACAATTACTCTGATACCTAAACCACAAAAAGACCCAACAAAGATAGAAAACTTCAGACCAATATCCCTTATGAATATTGATGCAAAAATCCTCAATAAAATTCTTGCTAACCGAATCCAAGAACACATCAAAACAATCATCCATCCTGACCAAGTAGGTTTCATCCCAGGGATGCAGGGATGGTTCAATATACGGAAATCCATCAACGTAATCCAGTATATAAACAAACTCAAAGACAAAAACCACATGGTCATCTCGTTAGATGCGGAAAAAGCATTTGACAAGATCCAACACCCATTCATGATAAAAGTCTTGGAAAGATCAGGAATTCAAGGCCCATACCTAAACATGATAAAAGCAATCTACAGCAAACCAGTAGCCAACATCAAAGTAAATGGTGAGAAGCTTGAAGCAATCCCTCTAAAATCAGGGACTAGACAAGGCTGTCCACTTTCTCCATACCTATTCAACATTGTACTTGAAGTCCTAGCCAGAGCAATTCGACAACAAAAGGAGATCAAAGGGATACAAATTGGAAAAGATGAAGTCAAAATATCACTCTTTGCAGATGATATGATAGTATATATAAGTGACCCTAAAAATTCCACCAGAGAACTCCTAAGCCTGATAAACAGCTTCGGTGAAGTAGCTGGATATAAAATTAACTCAAACAAATCAATGGCCTTTCTCTACACAAAGAATAAACAGGCTGAGAAAGAAATTAGGGAAACAACACCCTTCTCAATAGTCACAAATAATATAAAATATCTTGGCGTGACTCTAACTAAGGAAGTGAAAGATCTGTATAATAAAAACTTCAAGTCTCTGAAGAAAGAAATTATAGAAGATCTCAGAAGATGGAAAGATCTCCCATGCTCATGGATTGGCAGGATCAACATTGTAAAAATGGCTATCTTGCCAAAAGCAATCTACAGATTCAATGCAATCCCCATCAAAATTCCAAATCAATTCTTCAACGAATTAGAAAGTGCAATCTGCAAATTCATCTGGAATAACAAAAAACCTAGGATAGCAAAAACTCTTCTCAAGGATAAAAGAACCTCTGGTGGAATCACCATGCCGGACCTAAAGCTCTACTACAGAGCAGTTGTGATAAAAACTGCATGGTACTGGTATAGGGACAGACAAATAGAACAATGGAATAGAATTGAAGACCCAGAAATGAACCCACACACCTACGGTCACTTGATCTTCGACAAGGGAGCTAAAAACATCCAGTGGAAGAAAGACAGCATTTTCAACAAATGGTGCTGGCACAACTGGTTGTTAACATGTAGAAGAATGCGAATCGATCCATTCCTATCTCCTTGTACTAAGGTCAAGTCTAAGTGGATCAAGGAACTTCACATAAAACCAGAGACACTGAAACTTATAGAGGAGAAAGTGGGGAAAAGCCTTGAAGATATGGGCACAGGGGAAAAATTCCTGAATAGAACAGTAATGGCTTGTGCTGTAAGATCGATAATTGACAAGTGGGACCTCATGAAACTACAAAGCTTCTGCAAGGCTAAAGACACCATCAATAAGACAAAAAAACCACCAACAGATTGGGAAAGGATCTTCACCTATCCTAAATCAGATAAGGGACTAATATCCAATATATATAAAGAACTCAAGAAGGTGGACTCCAGAAAGTCAAATAACCCCATTAAAAAATGGGGCTCAGAACTGAACAAAGAATTCTCGCCTGAGGAATACCGAATGGCAGAGAAACACCTGAAAAAATGTTCAACATCCTTAATCATCAGGGAAATGCAAATCAAAACAACCCTGAGATTCCACCTCACACCAGTCAGAATGGCTAAGATCAAAAATTCAGGTGACAGCAGTTGCTGGCGAGGATGTGGAGAAAGAGGAACACTCCTCCATTGTTGGTGGGATTGCAAGCTTGTACAACCACTCTGGAAATCAGTCTGGCGGTTCCTCAGAAAATTGGACATAGTACTACCGGAGGATCCAGCAATACCTCTCCTGGGCATATATCCAGAAGATGTCCCAACCGGTAAAAAGGACACATGTTCCACTATGTTCATAGTAGCCCTATTTATAATAGCCAGAAGCTGGAAAGAACCCAGATGTCCCTCAACAGAGGAATGGATACAGAAATTATGGTACATTTACACAATGGAGTACTACTCAGCTATTAAAAAGAATGAATTTATGAAATTCCTAGCCAAATGGATGGACCTGGAGGGCATCATCTTGAGTGAAGTAACACAATCACAAAAGAACTCACACAATATGTATTCACTGATAAGTGGATATTAGCCCAAAACTTAGGATACCCAAGATTTAAGATACAATTTGCTAAACTCATGAACCTCAAGAAGAATGAAGACCAAAGTGTGGACACTGTGCACCTTCTCAGAATTGGGAACAAAACACCCAGGGAAGGAGTTACAGAGACAAAGTTCGTAGCGGTGATGAAAGGATGGACCATTTAGAGACTGCCGTATCCAGGGATCCATCCCATAATCAACTTCTAAACGCTGACACCATTGCATACACTAGCAAGATTTTGCTGAAAGGACCCAAATATAGCTGTCTCTTGTGAGACGATGCTGGGGCCTAGCAAACACAGGAGTGGATGTTCACAGTCAGCTATTGGATGTATCACAGGGCTCCCAATGGAGAAGCTAGAGAAAGTACCCAAGGAGCTAAAGGGATCTGCAACCCTATTGTTGGAACAACATGATGTACTAACTAGAACCCCGGAGCTCTTGTCTCTAGCTGCATATGTATCGAAAGATGGCCCAGTCAGCCATCAATGGAAAGAGAGGCCCATTGGACTTGCAAACTTTATATGCCCCAATATAGGGGAATGCCAGGGCCAAAAGAATGGGAATGGGTGGGTAGGGAAGTGGGGGGCGGTATGGGGGACTTGTGGGATAGCATTGGAAACGTAATTGAGGAAAATATGTAATAAAAATATTAAAAAAAGAAAAAATAAATAAAATTATATTTTCTAATAAAAAAAAATAAAAGCAGTAAGGGATAAAGTTCAAGTAACATATATAAAGGCAGGCCTATTAGAATTACTCCAGATTTCTAACCAGAGACTATGAAAGCCAGAAGATCCTGGATAGATGTTATACAGTCCCTAAGAGAACACAAATGCTAGCCCAGGCTACTATACACAGCCAAACTCTCAATTACCATAGATGGAGAAACCAAAGTATTCCATAACCAAACCAAATTCACACAATATCTTTCTATGAATCCAGCCCTTCAAAGGATAAAACAGAACAAAACCAATACAAGGATGGAAACCACACCCTAGAAAAAGCAAGAAAGTAGTCCTTCAACAAACCTAAAAGAAGACAGCCACAAGAACAGAATGCCAACTCTTACAACAAAAATAATAGAAAGCAACAATTACTTTTCCTTAATATCTCTTAATATCATTGGACTCATTTCCCCAATAAAAAGACATAGACTAACAGAATGGCTACACAAACAGGACCCAACATTTGCTTCTTACAGGCAACCCATCCCAGGAAAAAGGACAGAGACCACCTCAGAGTGAAAGGCTATAAAACATTTTCCCAAGCAAACAGTCTGAAGAAACAAGCTGGAGTAGCCATTCTAATATCGAATAAAATTGACTTCCATCCCAAAGATATCAAAAAAGACAAGGAGGGGCACTACATACTCATCAAAGGTAAAATCTTCCAAGATGAACTCTCAATTCTAAATATCTATGCTCCAAATGCAAGGGCAGCCACATTAATTAAAGAAAGTTCAGTAAAGCTCAAAGCACACATTGTACCTCCCACAGTAATAGTGGGAGACTTCAACACCCCACTCTCATCAATGGACAGATCCTGCAAACAGAAACTAAACAGAGAAACTAACAGTAGTTATGAAACAAATGGATTTAACAGATATCTACATAACATTTTATCCTAAAACAAAAGGATATACCTTCTTATCAGAACCTCATGGTACCTTCTCCAAAATTGACCATATAATTGGTCACAAACCAGGCCTCAACAGATACAAAAATATTGAAATTGTCCCATGCATCCTATTAGATCACCATGGACTAAGGCTGATCTTCAATAACAACATAAATAATAGAAAGCTAACATTCACGTGGAAAATGAACAATACACTCCTCAATGATACCTTGGTCAAGGAAGAAATAAAGAAAGAAATTAAAGACTTTTTAGAGTTTAATGAAAATGAATCCACAACATACCCAAACTTATGGGACACAATGAAAGCATTTCTAAGAGGAAAACCCATAGCTCTGAATGCCTCCAAAATAAAATTAGAGAGAGCACACACTAGCAGCTTGACAACACACCTAAAAGCTCTTGAACAAAAGGAAGCAAATTCACTCAAGAGGAGTAGACTGCAGGAAATAATCAAACTCAGGGATGAAATCAACCAAGTGGAAACAAGCAGAACTATTCAAAGAATCAACCAAATGAGGAGCCTTTTCTTTGAGAAAATCAACAAGATAGATAAATCCTTAGACAGACTCACTACAGGGCACAGGGACAGCATCCTAATTAACAAAATCAGAAATGAAAAGGGAGACATAGCAACAGCTCCTGAAGAAGTCCAAAACACCACGAGATCCTTCTACAAAAGGCTATACTAAATAAAACTGGAAAACCTGGTTGAAATTGACAAATTTCTAGACAGATACCAGGTACCAAACTTAAATCAGGATCAGATTAATGGCCTAAACAATCCTCTATCTCCTAAAGAAATAGAAGCAGTCATTAATAGTCTCCCAACCCCCCCCCCAAAAAAAAAGCCCAGGACCAGATGGTTTTAGTGCTGAGTTCTATCAGACCTTCAAAGAAGATCTAATTCAAGTTCTTCTCAAATTATTCCACAAAATAGAAACAGAAGGTACTCTACCAAATTCATTCTATGAATCCACAATTACTCTGATACCTAAACTACATAAAGATCCAACAAATATAGAGAACTTCTGAATATGCTTGTATCATGGAGTGAATATGCTTGTAATAGGAAGAGTGGCCTTGTTGAAGGTCGTAGGGCCTTTTGGAGGCATTGTGTCATTGTAGGCTGGGCTTTGGGACCCTCCTCCTGGGTTCCTGAGAACAGTCTGCTCCTGGCTTTCTTTAAATCATGATCTAGAACTCTCAGGTTGTCTAGCACCATGCCTGCCTGGATGCTGCCATGCTTCCCACCTTGATGATAATGGGCTTAAACTCTGTAACTGTAAATGAGCCCAAATTAAATGTTGTAATTTATAAGAGATGCCTTGTTCATGTTGTCTGTTCACAAAGTAAAACTCAAACTAAGACTATATATATATATATATATATATATCAGATCAGGGTAAAAGAATGAAAAAAGCTATTCTAAGCAAATAAACTGAAGAAGCAAGCTGGTACAACCATTTTGGTATCTGACAAAATAGATTTCAATCCAAAACTGATCAGAAGAGATATGGAATGATGGTATATACTTTTCAAAGAAAGATATACCAAGTGGATAATGCAGTTCTGTCATCCAGACAAAAACTACACAAAGAAATACTTGATTGAAACTAATTCATAAACTAAAATGACAGAAAATATTATACAGTATTTCACCTTAAATACAAAACAATATACCCTCTTTTCAACAGCTTATGAAACTTTCTCCAGAATTGGTCACATACTTGGACAGAAAACAAGTCTCATCATATATAAAGAAATTGAGATAAACCTCTGTATCCTATTTGACTACCATGGAGTAAAGCTGGATATCAAAAACAGATGCAACAGAAAGCTTACAAACTCATGCAAACTGAACTATACAGTAAATTAAAAATGTCAATATTGAAATTAAGAGATAATTTATAATGCTTTTAGAATTGAGTTGAAATGAAAACAAAATATATCCAAACTTATGGAACAAATTGAAGGCAGTTCTAAGAAGCACATTCATAGCACTCAGTACCTAGATAAAAGATTATAGAGATATCATATTAGGTGTATAAAAGCACACTTGACATGCTAGAATAAAAAGGAACATCATAAAACTAGATGGAAAAAAATAATCAAACTCAGGGCTGAATTCAGTAGAAAAAAAGGCAAAGAATAAGTAAGAGTTTATTCTTTGAGAAAATAGGTAAGATTGACAAACCCTCATCCAAATTAACTAAAAGGCTAAGATAATATCCCAATTAATAAAATCAGAAATAAAAATGGGAATGTAACATTAGACATTTGTTAGGGTCTGGGAATTGCCAACCAAACCACTCAGACACAGATCTTAGTCAACTGGGGTGGTTTGTTGAATGCCACACCTCAAAACTTATCAATTAGGGACACAATTCAGGCTCAAGAGCTGAACCATGGCATTGAGTTAATTTCTGGAGTTCTTTGGCCTGTAACTCTTTTTTCTTTCTTTTTTCTTTTTTGGTTTTTCAAGACAGGGTTCTGTATAGTCCTGGCTGTCCTGGAACTCACTCTGTAGACCAGGCTGGCCTCAAACTCAGAAATCTGCCTGTCTCTGCCTTGAGTTAATTTCCTACAAGGTGTTTAAGTCCAAGATATACAAACATCTGGGGCAAGTTATTCTATCAATAAGGATTTATGGATAGGGGATTTCCTTAGGAATGTGTCTTTGGCACTTATCCTGTTCCCATTCATTGGTGTATTCAACTGTGACAGGGGACTTGTCTTGTATAATATTCATCTTTATTTATTTACTTTTTATTAGATATCTTTTATATACATTTCAAATGTTATCCCCTTTCCTATTTTCCCCTCCAAAATCCTCCTATCCCATCCCCCCATTCCCCTGCTCACCCACCCACCCACTCCCGCTTCTCTGTCCTGGCATTGCCCTACACTCAGGCATCAAGCCTTTTCAGGACAAAGGGCCTCTAATCCTATTGATGCCAGATAAGGCCATCCTCTGCTACATATGCAGCTGGAGCCATGGGTCCAGCCATGTGTACTCTTTGGTTGGTGGTCTTAGCTTACCAACCAGGATGTCCATTGACCCAAGTATGTGTTTCTTTCTGCTAAATTGAATGTCAGTTCTGAGAGAGGTCTTGGGAACTTGAACTTTACTCAACTATTACTCAAAATGAAAGTCTTATTCTGGGTGGTGGTAATGGCAACATCAGCATCAGTGCCTGGATGCTAAGGGGGTATCTAGGAGCTCCCTCGCTTGGCCCTTGGCAGCCAGATGGCATAGGAAGGATTGGCTGTAAATGTTGACAATGAGTGCTTCAGATCTGGTCACTATGGTATGAAAACAAAAATGCATACTGTACCACATCATGTACGGCTCAAAAAAGGAGATGGATGAACACATGCAAAACATGTTATATCACAGGGAACTTGAGAATCTGAAGGGCAGCTTTGGCTTAGAAATGGTACCTTTGGTTAAAAATGAACAGGAAATCTTGGATTTAGATGAAGTGCCTAATCTACCCAGTCTGGAAGGATTCCAGTGGGAAGGTGTTTCCATTCCCTCACCCTCTGGCTTGGCAAGAAAGCAAAGTCTTTCTGAAAGCAGTGTGTTCATGGACAGGGCTCCTGTGTATAGCTTCTTTACTGGGGAGGGTACTGGTAAAGAAAATCAAGGCCAGCAGAGTCTTTCACCTAGTACTGCACTAAGTGCTGTCCAGAGTCAGAAGACAGCCATGTATCATGAACAGGAAGTGGCACCTCTGACTCCCTCTGTCATAACAGGTAAAAAGGGTTGGGAACATTTCTACCCAGTGGTGACATAGTACACAGTTACCATCTGATCACATAATGCCTTTTGTGCATTCAGCTAGACAGCTCCACAGCCAGGAGAGGTCTACTCCACTATCAGAGTGCCACACCCAGGAGAGCACTGGAGAAGGAAGCCCACAATCCTGAAATGCATCTTCAGGTCAGGCAATCTCCAGCTTAGCAGATGCAGCCACTGACAGCAGTTGTACCTCTGGTGCTGAGCAAAATGATTGTCCCAGTATTAGAAAGAAGCAAACAGCCACAGAGGATGGAACTTCCCCTGAACTACCAAGTCTTAGGAGAAAAAAAAAAAAAAGAAGGAAAATTAAAGGAAAGAAAGAACATTCTCAGGTTGACCAGCTATTGACTATTTCCTTAAGAGAGGAGGAACTGAGCAAGTCTCTGTAGTGCATGGACAACAAGCTCCTACAGGTGCGGGCAGCACTGCAGACAGCTTATATTGAAGTTCAGAGGCTGCTCATACTCAAGCAGCAGATAACTGTGGAGATGAATGCCCTGAGGACTCACAGAATACAGATTCTACAAGGTTCTACAGATGACAAGAAATATATGAACCTTTTGAGCACCCAGACCAGGCTCTCTGTATGTAGCCTCATAACATGTGAATCAAGGAACTGCCAATCTCAGACATCTGTTGAGACAGCTCTACTGCCTGCACCCTTTCCCCTGGGGTTTCTTGATCCACCTCCCTCCCGTGTTCCTCTATTATCCTCTGGAACCCCTCTCCAAATAACCACTTGTAATTTCCATGCCCATGGTACTGCCCCTGATTCATTGGTTCAAATTAAACAAGAGCCCATCTCCTGAACAATAGAGGAATATGAACACTGTGCCACAAGGCTGTGCTTCCAATGTGTCCAAGGAATCACTGTAAACTAATAGAGTGGTTGGTGATGGCTCTCCCGTTTACCCAGCCATCCCTGCAGTGATGACATCAGAGTCAACAGTAAATTGCCAGGAGGTTAACCAAAATGTGAATTTTTCTGTGGAGCAAGGAAATTCCAGAAGCCGAGAAAACTCTCCCTCTTGCCAATCTCCTGATCTTCCTGGCATAAACAGAGGTGAAGAGTCAGCCAAAGGCAGCAGTTGATCTCAAGCTTGCAGCAGTTATTTTCTGAGATTGTCTTTCACTTCTGAAACTCCTGCAGAGAAGGAAACTCACTCTGCATCTGAGCAGCAGGCAGAATCTACAGTGGCATCAGCTGAAACTCGAGGTAGCAAGAAGAAGAAGAAGAAACTAGAATAATAATAAGAAGATGCTTCAGGCCACCCATGTTCCTGAGAACAGCGACACAGAACAGGATGTGTTCACTGCTAAGCCTACAAGAAAGGTCAAAACTGGAAAGGCAGCTAAAGGGAGGAAAGTGACAACCTCCACCTGGGGAGACAGCCAAACTGGTCGGGAGCTGCCATGTACTTTGGTTGAGTCAGTTTGACAAAGCGAAAGCTGGGAAGCTGACACATGAAGCAATGAGTTTCAAGGAAACTCTCTTCCCGGGGTCTGGCACTCTCCCCCTAACCCATATAAACCATAAAATCAATTTTCCACCCCCGCATTAGTCTAATGTATGGATTCACGTGCTCTCTATTTAGTATTACCTTATTGTAATGCCTTTTAAGATTGAATTCTAACATAGCTAAAGCTTTTCCCAGTGTTCCAAGATCCCAGATAGCAGCAAGGAGCTTAACCCATTCAGTAACTAATTAAGCACTACAATAAAACAATAAAGCACTAGCCATTAACTCACCTGTCTGCAGAAAGAGAGTAAAAGTCTCACTGAGATAGAAATATTTACTACAAACTACATTCCACACCAGAGCAAGTTGATATACTATCCTGATAATGGGAATTCTCCAAACTAGATAAGAATTAACAAGGCCTAGAAAATTTCAGGGTCACTGACATTACATTATTCTTGAGGTCTGTCAAGAGTTAAACCCCCCATAAGCTATTAACAATAAAGTGTGAAGCTCTTGCCTGGCACAGGGCTGATCCGAAGCAGGGTGATAATCTCTAGAGTAAACATTTATCTGGTTCCTTTTGAAGTCACTCCTCTTGCACCTGGAAAACTTCAATGTGCCCTATTCTGTTACTCTGTATTATAAAAAGTCTGAGTCTCAACCAGAAAATTACATTCAGATCCAACACCTCTCTTGTGTGTGTGTGTGTGTGTGTGTGTGTGTGTGTGTGTGTATGTGTGTGTGTGTGTCTGTTTGTCACTCCATCTAAGCTTTGCCCACCTACTCTAGAGACTCTTTTCCACGCAGGCACAGGGGCCCAGAGGGTCTGCGGCAGGGAGCAAGAAGTTGACTGAGATGAGCTAGATAGCTAGTTCTCCCAGGAAGTCCTGGAAGTCACAAATCCTCAGAAGTAGTTACTTCTGAATCAGGAGATGAGAAACTGGACAGCCCATAGAAGAAAGATGCCTTGATCGCTGAAGAGCAGAACCCAATAGAAATTTCTCATTCTGGTTGTGATGAGGTTGGCTCTACCAGTGAGCTTGGCACCCGCTACAAGGTTGGCGTTCCTGTAAGTGTGGCAGAAACCCAGACTGTGAGCTAGCTCCTCTATCAAAGCAACTAAGAACTCTTCAGAAATATCTTCAAAGCCAGGAGATGATAACCAGCCTACAGAAGGAAGCTTGGAAGGACACCAGGTGGCAGTGAATGCAAATTAAGTATTTTGAAGCTTCCTATATACTTGTTCAGCAGACACAACTGTCTGGGTTTATAATCTGGTGAGTCAAAGGTGAATTGGTGCCTTTAAAGAGACACATTTCTAAAGTGAGCTGCCTTCTCATCACTCACACCTCTGGGAAGAGTTCTGTATTCTACAGGGTTTACAGTGACCACACCATCCACTGCAATAATGTTAACGTGCAAGAATGTATGGAACAGTTACAGCTGGAAGACTGGATCCTCTGCATTCATAATAGATAGTGAACCCTCTATGCTAGTCTAGAAATAGCACTGTGGTCACATTCAACATAAAGAACAAGTGACAGATCTTTGAATGCCATGGCCCTCGGTCAGTAAGCTGCTTCGCCACAGTTCAGGAAGGTGCCTGAAAACTGATGGTTATAGGATCTTATAACTACACCATTAGTGTTCGTGATGCATGGAACGGACTGCTACTCAGAACCCTGGAGGGCCACAGCAAGAATGTTCTTTGCATGAAGGTGGTGAATGACCTTGTGTTTAGTGGCTTCAGTGACCAGTCGGTGCGTGCTCACAACATTCATACTGGTGAGCTTGTGCACATCTATAAAGGCCACAACCAGGCAATGACTATGGTGAATATTCTAGGGAAAGTGATGGAAACTGCTTGTGTGAGCAAGTTTGATCGTGTCTATGAATTACAGTCCCATGATCGACTGCATGTTTATGGAGTGCACAAAGACATGATTATGCGTATGACCACCCATAAAAGTGTGATTTACACTGGCTGTTATGATGGCAACATCCAGACTGTGAGGCTGAATCTGATGCAGAATTACCACTGTTGGTGGCATGGCTGCACAATGATATTTGGCTTGTGGACCACTTGAAACAACACTTGATCATACCAATTCCAACTTCCAGACGCTGAAGTTTCACTGGAGGAACTGTGATGCCTTTTTCACAGCTAGGAAAGGATCCAAGTAGGACGTTGCAGGTCATATTGAACACCATGCTGAAGATGACAGCACAATAGATTCATGAAGTTTTTTGCCTCCCAGTTGGGGAGTCATTAGTGAAGGATTATCCCATGGGCTGTTCACTGTCCTTCTCCAGGCTTCTATCTGTCCTCCAGCAAATCTGGGAGGGAGAAAATGGTTCTTAGCCAGACTCACCACTAGCAAAGTGTGAGCAGTCTGAGGACAGTTTGGTTACACACAACTCAGGTCCACTCTAGAGCACGTAAGTGATATTTAAGCAGTTTCTAAGGAAGCTACTCTTCTGGATCAAATGACATACAGTGTTTTATGCTACTAGACTATAGGTGTTTATTAAAGATGCAGATTTAAATTAGTTACCCAGTTTGACTCCAATCTCATATATATATATATATATATATATATATATATATATATATATATATATATATATATATATATAATTGATTTGGTTTGTGATATGTTTTTATGATGGATTAGGATAGATTTGTTTTCGAGATCCATTTTAATTCCTCCTTTTGAAATAATTGGGTATTTAAATTTAAAGTAAATGTTTTTCTTCCTAAAATAATTATGTTCAGTGTCTCATTATTGATGTAGCTGGACAAAGCTGGCTGTGCATGCGACCTGAAACATGATAGTGTCCTGAAGTGCCTGGCTGCCCTGCTTGCTGTATTTTAGAATTCAGACACAGTCCATGATCAGAAGACCCTGATGACAGCACTTCCCAGTAATCACTCCAGAGTGGTCAGTGGGGTGCCCCCTATGCTCCTGCACTCCCTGGCTGTTTGAACAGAAGGCACAAAATTTATTCTCTTTTTAGCTCTGGCTTTTGGAACCTCATGAAGAGTTGACACCATTTGGGTTGCTCTGTTGCCAGCCCCCATCGTTCCTACTGTCTTGCTGTGCCTAGAGCAGTTGCAGGCCAGGCTCCCAGGCTGCTTCCACCCATGACAGGCACCCTAGAGAGGGAGCTGGGAGAAGCAGCTGGAGACAGTTGATTGGGCTGCAGGCAGGCCTCTAAAGCCAGAGCTAGTGAAGCCAGTGCCTGTCTTCATGTTCATGCCAGCTGTGGAGTGGAATGTGGTGGAGGGAAAAGCTACCACTGGGAGTACCCATCTTAGTGGGTCTTAACGGGATTGCTTTGTTCTTGGATTTCTTAAATACTTGTGTGTAAAACTGAACAAGTTTTATTATCTAATGTTTTGTTTCTAGATTTCAAAACCTCGGGTTCTTCAGAGCAATCAGACCCTCATGCCACATACCCTAGCTTCAGGGTGTGATGCTTTCTGGTACTGGGATTGTGGCCTCTTTTTTTTGTCCCTGGCCTAATCAAACCTCCCCACAGGCTTTGCCAGGAATTGATAGAGGGTGTAGGCAGGTGTCTCCCCCCCCCCCAGGAAAGGTTCCAGTAATTCTTGCTGGACTCAGAAAATGTTAAGAACTAATCTAGGAGCTGATATTAGCTCATGAGTGGCCACAAGCTGTTCATGTGTGGCCTATTGTGTGGGAAAATTTTTGTTGACCACATGGCTTAGATGTGAAGAGAACCATTGTGTGATACAGAGGAGATACTGGCAGCATAGTTATGAGATTATGAACCCTTTCCCACCTCTCACCTTTACTTCCTGTAAGGGTATGCAGAGGAGCCAAGCTTTTGTGGGTCTAGGAAGTGATTTCTTAGGAAAGTTCATTTGAGTTTACTGCTAACCGTGCAGTAAACTGGGGCAGTATGCTAAGGAAGCTCACATTCCCTGTTCACCAAAGGGAATATGCTAAGTGATAAGATGGTGGGACCTTAATATTCAAGGAAGAAGAATGTAAGGTGTTGACTGTGGTGAGGAACATTTGAGGGCATGCAGACTGATAGGATTAGTACAAACTGATCTGAGCTTCCCTTGGTAGCACTGTGTGCACATGACTGCCTGCTTAGTTGGGTATGCCTGGGTACCTGCACTTGTGTTTCCTTGTTTCACAGGGGTTTCTTGGAAGCAGTGTAATGATGAGTTCAAGCACAGGTGGAATTGTTTTTCACATTGGGCTATCAAGATC
The DNA here is from genome assembly GCF_978045245.1 of Mus caroli. NCBI lineage: Eukaryota > Metazoa > Chordata > Mammalia > Rodentia > Muridae > Mus > Mus caroli. The sequence goes on along the minus strand of NW_028227260.1, from coordinate 115,602,937 downwards.
TAATGTTCTGAAATGAAGAACCCTGAGTGTCTTGGCTTCTCAACAGAAGCAGCCCATAGGAGGCAGAACTGTGCGTACTTCTTAGGTCAATCGTGATGTCTGTTGACCATCAGCCTCCAGTGCCCCTCAGAAGGGGCAGCTCTGTCTTGATGACTTTTGTTTGATTTTTGTTGAAGGGAGGAAAGTAACTAATATCCTGACAAAACCCAAGACATTTCTTATGAGTTACTTAAAGGTCATTTTTGATGTTGGTAGTTTTAAAATTTTTTTATGCTGACTGCAACAGCTCAAAGCAAAGATAATCTAAAATTCTCTTTTGCGTGTATTTTCAGTTCTAATAAAATACCAGGCATTTTCAATTATTTTGAAAGTTTTTTCATAGGTTCAAAACACATTTTGGCACCCTCTGCTAGTCGGTATACAGTGCAAATAAAAAAGGAGCAAAAACATGTCCTGACATGAGCTTGAAAAGTCATCATTAGCATTATACTTGTTGCTGTTGTGAAGGAAATGATTTTCCTGGGAGAGGTTGCAGTTGCAGGTTTGAATTCATGAACACATAGAGGCCAAGGCAACATTTTTTTTTTTTGGTTGAAGTGATTGTTGCCAGCAAAGGTTTTGTTGTTGTTGTTTTTTTTGGGGGGGGTTGTTGTTGATTTTTGTTTGTTTTTCTGGTAGATTATCATGGCACAACTTGAGGACATGGGCATGTGCCTGGGGTGCTGAGTGTAGGTGCACACTTAAAGAATGACACGGTATTCTATGGAAGATTATTCATTGAGATAGAAATTGAAATATATTGTAAAGTGGGGTTTGAACAATAAGCAGGTTTACTTAAATTCACATATGCTTACTTAGCAAATTTGTTCCTGTTGCTTCAAGGAGAGTTGTAAAATTATTATAAAGACTGTACTTGCCATACTTGTGGTGGTTTCACCTGTGTCCTATCATTGAGAGCCTTGGATTTGAGGGAGTTGGTCTAATAGGAAGGAAAGGAGGAAGCTGTGGTGGCTCACCTGGTTACATATGCAGATGGGCAGGAAATCTTGTGTAATCCAAACCTACCACTTATCTTGGCTTCAACCCCAACCCCAAGGACATGGCCCAGACTGGCCCAGAGCAGCTCAGACCAGCCCAGGAGTAGTTCAGTGGTATCAGAGAGTGGAGAAGGAAAGGCTGTGGGGGGAAGTAGATGCTCAGTGCTACCCTGAACCTTGGTTTTTCAATATGGATTAGGAGAAATGTCCGGTGACATTTGACTGCAAACATATTTCTAAACAGCCTTCTTACATTTTGGTATAAAATCTGTGAATTTCATAACTTTGTAAGTGAGATATAAAGCAAATACAAGAAGAAAATAAAATACTTTTACTAAGTGTTCATCTTGAAAAAAAAAAAAAAAAGAGAAAGTCTCGTTCCAAATAGTTTCTTATATTGGTGCAGGTGTCTCTCTTTTATTGGGGTCCAACACAGGTTTAGTTTATAAAAGTAAATACCATGCACACTTAAATGTAGGTACAGGAAGTGTTGCTGGATGATTGGTTCTGATCCAAGCTTATTGTGGGTAACTAAACAAAGTGGTTCTACTGACTTCTATTGTGATTTTTTTTTCTGAGGGCACAGAACATAATAGAATACGTAATCAACTTGGCATTAGAAAGCTTCCTAATAACAGCAAAAACATATGAGAAAGTCTCCTTATAATGTCAGGCATCTGGGAGAGGGATGGAGCATTTGCTACCTTCTCACTCTCATTAATGGAACCCCATCTGGCTTAGAACTATGTAGGCCCTGTGCATGTCAGCTCTCTTGTGTTAGAAGGCTCTGATTCCTCTGTGTCTTCTATCCCTTCAGGATCTTACAGCTGTTCCACGTGTTCTTTTGAAGAGTTCTCTGAACCCTGAGAGGGAGGCATTTCATGGAGACATGCCAATTAAGAGTCAATATTTTAAGGTCTCTCACCCTTCGTACATTGTCCATTTGTGGGTCTCTGTGTTATTTCCTATCTGCTGCAGAAGGCAGATGATGTATGAGAAAGTCACTGATCTGTGATTAGAACAGAATGACATAAGTAGTCATTTTCTTGTTATGTAAATTAGGCAGGCTGCAGTATTTGATTAACTGAAGGCCTAAGGCCTATCTAGTCTCAGGTACTTGGTCTCAGTGTCAGCCATGGGTTCCAACTTATAGATTGGCCCTCAAATCAAATAAAACATATGTTGGTTGCTCTCAGAACTTTTGTGAAGCTATTATACAAGTATATCTTGCAGACATTTTACTATTAAAGGTTAAAAGCTTTGTAGCTGGATTGATATTTACCTTCCTCCTTTGGTAGCATGAGGAGTGCCTTCCAGTACCATCAGCACTAGCCTCTATTTAAGCACCAGCTTGATTTCTCCTACTTCACTGGTCTATGTAGGTATTATTGTCAGCAATAGGGAATTACCATTGGTTTGTGGAAAACAAACAAACAGCATTTTCAATAGTCTGGGTTCTTTGTTTGTGGGGTTGCATGCATCTCTTTTGGCCAACAACTTACTTAGATATAACCCATTCCTACCACTGGGGTTTCATTTAGTATTGAGTGGTTTTCAGTTGGTTGATTTTGCCCTTTATTTGGTGATTCCATTTAGATTTTTTTTTTTTTTTTTTTTTGGTTTTTCGAGACAGGGTTTCTCTGTGTAGCCCTGGCTGTCCTGGAACTCACTCTGTAGACCAGGCTGGCCTCGAACTCAGAAATCCGCCTGCCTCTGCCTCCCGAGTTCTGGGATTAAAGGCGTGCACCACCAACGCCCGGCTAGATTTCTTTCATGTGCATATATATTTTAAGAAGATTCTACTGTGTTACGTTTTCATATGACCCCACAAATGGCCCTTAGTTATAACTATTCCTCCTCATAGGCACTTATCTGCCCTTCCTGTTCCTTCTGCATCTCTATTCAACCTTTACATCCAATCCACACATACACCCACACATAATTCTATATTCTATTTTTACTCCTTGGAATATTCTTCCCTCTACTTTAGTTCCTTACTCTTTACCTAACCTTTGTAGTTATGTGGATTGTGGCTTGTTTATCAAAGACTTAAATGCTACCACCCATATTTAAGCAAATGCACATTATAAATGCCATTTTGTTCTGGGTTACCTTACTTAAGATTTTTCTCTAAAACCATCCATTTATCTTTAAATCTGATTTAATTTTATTTACATCAGAGTAATTCGTTGGGCGAGAGTACCACATTTTCTTTATCTATTCATCCAGTGACAGATCTCTGGGTTGTTTCCAATTTCTGACTATAATGACCAGAACAGCAATAAATATGTGGATGAGCACATCTCCAAATACATAGTAGGATATAGAGTCCTTTATTGTATGCCTAAGAGTGGTATAGCTGGATCTTGTGCTGAATGATTCTTATCTTCCTGTGGAACTGCTACACTGCTTTCCATCATGCTAGAATGAGAGGGCATATGTTTTATTCCTTTTGGATATTCTGACTTGTGTAAAAAGAAACACTAAATTATGTAATGTAAATTTCATTTACATTTCCTTGATGACTAAGGTTGTTGAACATTTCTGTATTACTCAACTTTAAGGATCATTTATGTATACAATCATATCACCTGTGAATAACAATAAATTGACTTCTGCCTTTCCAAAGTGTATCCCCATGTTGTTTTTATTCGTATCCCCATGATCTTTTTATTTGAATGTCCAAAATCCATTTTCTTACCACCCTAGCTAAGACTTCAAGTACTGTATTTAATAGGTATGGAGAGGGTGAACAGCCTTGTGTTCTTGATTTTAGTAGAATTGCTTCAAGTTTCTCTATACATTAATGTTGGTTGTGGGTTTGGGATAAATCCATATAATTATGTTGAGATAATATATTGAGGTAATAATATGCTGATATCATTATAATATCCCTGTTATCTCCAGGTCATTTTTTTAAATCATGAAGGAATGTATGATTTTTACAAAAGACTTCAATATCTCATGAGATGATCATGTGGTTTTTGTCTTTCAGTCTGCTTATATGCTGGACTGCATTTATTGGTTTATGTTCAAACATTCTATATTTCTCTCTCTCTCTCTCTTTACAGAGAACATACAAGTCTTTATTTCAAGGTGAGCATGGCAGCCTCTTGTGTGCAATCCCATTATTTCTGAGACTGAGGTAGGAAGAACATCATGAATTTGAGACCAGACTTGTCTATCATAGTTCCAGGCTGATCTGGAATTTGGTAAGCCACTATGTCAAAAGAACAAAAGAAAGATCAGACAAAATAGGCAAACAACAGCAACAGCAAGTTGGGATGAGAGTGTGTTTAGGGCAAGAGATCTAGTCATAGTTATGAGCTTCTGCACTTAGCAATTGTTACAGTTCAAAATTAACATTATGTTCAGAGAGAAAAGGGCTTTGAATTACCATCTACATGATTTCACTTGGGCACTCAAATAAGCTGCCTATTATTTATAAATAAATATTGCCTTTATATCAGAAAGAAATAAAGAAGTAAAGAAAGAAAAAGGAAAGAAGGAAGAAAGAGAGATAGAGAAAGAAAGGAGGAAGGAAGGAAAGAAAAAAAGAAATGAAAGGGAGAGAGGAAAGAAAGCAAAGAAAGTGAGGAAAGAAAGGAGAGGGAGGGAGGAAAGAAAGAGACAAGAAAGAAAGAAAGAAAGAAAGAAAGAAAGAAAGAAAGAAAGAAAGAAAGAAAGAAAGAAAGGGAGGAAGGGACCCATTTTTGTTTAGAGAAAACATAAAAGGAAGCTAAAGACAGAGGATATATTTGAAAATAAAATTGAAACTCCTTTGTTTTCAATTAATAGATGATGAATTATGCAAAAAACCCACCCAAACCAATGCTTTAGAAATGATATGTTTGTTTATTTTTGGTATAGAAAACATACTGGTGCCAGAACTAAAAGTATTTAAAAGATTAATGTAGTTTAATAGCTGCTACTTCTGGACTGGTACATGGTGTCTAGGTCTCCATCCCAGCTCTGTAGTTTCTTAGTTATATAAGCATTTGTATGCAAGTTATCTATTATCTGGAGACATAACTTACTGCTCTAATAAGGATGAATTGAAGAGGAGAATGGAGTAAAGGGCCTGGGAACACTGTGTAAAGGGAAGGATACTCTGCTGTGTCAGCTGCAGATGTAGGCCAGACACTTCCTGAGAGGTTTAAAAATATCGGGACCTGTGAACATGTACTCAGTCTCATATACTTCAGGGGCTTGTCTCAAAGCACTCTATAGCTAAAGATACTCTTGAACTCATGATCTTCCTGCCTCCATCTCCTTCGGACTACTGGGATGACAAGATTTCATTACAAGGAGTGGGTTCACTTTTAAAATTTTAACTCTCAACTTTCACACACACACACACACACAATATTCATATATATGTACATATATATATATATGTACATATATATGAATATAGATCCCATATATGGTGGATATGTGCATCATAAATGGTTTTCTGACTTTTATGGAGAATGCAATGCTAACTTTCTTCCTTTATGCTTGACTTACTTAGAACATTTAATTCTCTCCTGCTCATACACTGTTCTTAACACACTTACTTCAGGTTTCCAAGAGATTTCATCCTGCTGGTCATGATGGTACAGGAAAATCTTTTGATATAGGGATGTGAGGAACAGAAATTGAAGGCTAACGGTGAGTACATAGTATGTCTGAAGGACTGGGGAGATCACTGGTTAGGTAAAGAGTGCTTGCTGCTCTTCTAGGGGACCAGAATTCAGTTCCACACACCCATATTGGGCAGCTCACAACTGCCCATAGTTCCAGGGGATATGACACCCTCATTTAGTCACCATGGGCACCTATTAACATATTATTTATTACATAAACTATAGCATGCATATACACATAAATAAAATAAATCTTAGAAAACAAAATATAGAGATTTTGAGAAATCCTTGGGATATATTAGATCCTACTTTTAAAAAGAAGGAAGGACGGAAGGAAAAAAGTATAAAAAGATTTTGAATTCATGCTCTCATCCGGATTTGCTTTAGTTTATTTTAAAATTCATGAGAATTTAAAAAAGATTTTGTATATATGAGTGCTTTGCTCATATCTATGAATGCATCCCATATCTATGTATGTGCTTGGTGCCTGCAGAGCTCAGAAGCAGGCATTAGATTCTCTGGAACTGGAGTTAGAGACAGTTGTGAGGTGCCATGTAGGTGCTGAGAATTCAATGTGGGTCCTCTAGAAAAACTAACAGTACTTTCAACAGGTGAGCCATCTCTCCAGCTTCTTTATTTTAAAAGTGATGTTAAGCCCCACTTTCTTCTCTGTTTAGATCCATTTACTTTCTCTATTAGTTGTGTTGATGATGATTGCCAGGAAACAAACTCAAGGGCATGTAGAGAGTGGTGAAAGTTCACCTTAACAAAAAGAGATCTTGTTTCTTCGCCAGTTCCTCACTGCCTCATCTCCAGAACTAGACTCCCAAGATCTTCACACAGGATCCTCCAGGATTTACAGAATTGTGTCTACTAGCTTTGCAGGGAATTGTAAGGTTATTTCCCTAAAGTCTCAATCCTATCACATATCTATCCACTGGAAGGCCACTAAGTGTCTTACTTTTGTGATTTGCTAGAACTATTTGGTACTATCTCATCCTGTTCAGCCCATATTTAGGACAAACTCATATACTTGTTCCTGTCAAGGATGGGCTTCAGAAATCTCTACATATATCAAAGTCCTCAGGTGCTCAAGTCGGCCTCTATAATAGCACAGTATTTGCATGTAACCTACACACATCCTCCCACATACTTTAAACCACCTATAGGAGATTTATAATACATAATAAAATATGCATTCTATATAAATGGTCCAAACCTGACATTTGAGGATCCACTAACCTACATCTTTACAAGTGTTATTCAGAATATATATAAATAACTCAAGAAGTTAGACTCCAGAGAACCAAAAAAATCCTATTAAAAATGGGGTACAGAGCTAATCAGAGAATTCTCAACCGAGGTAACTTGAACGGCCAAGACGCACCTAAAGAAATGTTCAACATCCTTAGTTAACAGGGAAAGGCAAATCAAAACAACCCTGAGATTCCACCTCACACCAGTGAGGATGGATAGGATCAAAACCTCAGGTGACAGCAGATACTGGAGAGGATGTGGAGAAAGAAGAACACTCTTTCATTGCTTGTGGGATTGAAAGCTGGTACAACCACTCTGGAAATCAGTCTGGTGGTTCTTCAGAAAATTGGACACAGTACTACCTGAGGACCAAGCTATAACACTCCTGGGCATATACCAGAAGATGCCCCAACATATAATATGGACACATGTTCCACTACATTCATAGCAGCCATATGTATAATAGCCAGAAGCTGGAAAGAACCCAGATGTCCCTCAATGGAGGAATGGATACAGAAGATTTGGTACATTTACACAATGGAATACTAATCAGCTATTAAAAACAATGACTTCATGAAATTCACAGGCAAATGGATAGGTCTAGAAAATATCCTGAGTGAGATAACTCAGTCACAAAAGACCATGGAAGGTATGTACTCACTGGTAAATGAATATTAGACAAAGAGCGCATACTACTGAAGATACAACTCACAGACCACACGAAGCTCAAAAATAAGAAAGACCAAAGAGTGGATGCTTCAGTCCTACTTAGAAGGGGGAACAAAATTATCAAGCAAAATAAAGTGTAGGAGGGACTTGGGAGGAAGAAAAGAAGGTGAGGGGAAAAAGAGTAGAAGAATCAGGTATGGGAAGAGATGGAGGTAATTTTCAAAGGATCAGGAAATTGAACAGAGGTGTGTAGCAATGGGAGATGGGGAACTGGGTGTAGCAAGCAGAAAGTCTGAGATGCCAGGAAAGCAAAGGGGAAGGAGAACCTGTCAAGACCATATTCAGAGGTTAGGCATGGCGCCCTTGTTGAAGGATGGGGCCACCCACCCATCTCCATAATTTTAACCCATAATTGCTCCTGTCTAAAGGAAATACAGGGACAAAGATTGGAGCAGAGACTTAAGGAAACATGATCCAGAGAGTCCCACATAGAGATCCATCCCACATGCAGACATCAAACCTAGACACTATTGCTGATACCAAGAATTTCTTGCTGAGATGAGCCTGATACAGCTGTCTCCTGAGAGGCTCTGCCAGATCCTTACCAATACTGATGCATATGCTGGCAGCCAGCCATGGACTGAGCACAGAGATCCCAATGAAGGGGTTAGGGGAAGAACTGAAGCAGCTAAAGGGGCCTTATCTGGCATCAATGTTAGGGGAGGGCCTTGGTCCTATGAAGGCTTGATGCCTCAGTGTAGTGGAATTATAAGGCAGTAAGGCAGGAGTGGGTAGGTGGGTAGGGGAGCACCTTCACAGAAGCAGGGTATGGGGGGATGGAATAGAGGATTTGCAGAGGCGAAACCTTGAAAGGGGATAACATTTGAAATGTAAGTGTATAAAATATTCAATTAAAACAACCAGAATGATGCAATAAAGATTCTGTCTCTATTCTGGGGCCAGGTGTAAGCATTTTAACTCCTGTCTGCTTGTCATCAGGTTGGTTTATTTCCCTCTGTGTCCATGCCATAAGAACACCCTTTGATTATAGGACAGTATAGGTTTTTTTTTTTTTTTCTGCTTGACAAAACTGAAAAGCAATAGTTATCACTTCAGGGCAAATATCAGAAGCCAACAGGGTTTCAGTTATTCCAGATTTAAGTGGAGAAATTCCAACTGAACTTACATTTCTATTTCTATGACTATTGTTAATATTATTTTAGTGATACAGGGTCTTATTTATCTCAGGGTGGACTTCAACCTCACTATGGAACTGATGATAGCCTTCAACATTTATACATACATATCCAGTCTTTGCCTCCCCTTTGGTCCCCACTCCCACAGTTCCTCATCACAGTCTTGCTAGGCTCCTGTCTGTACGCTCACCATAGCATCAGTAATAATGTCAGGTCTTGGAGCCTCCCCTTGAGATGACTCCCACGTTGGGCATGTGACTGGACCACCTTTCCCTTAGCCCCGTCTCCATTTTTGTCCAGTCAGTTCTTTTACACAGGAACAATTCTAGGTCAGAAACTTTAACTGTGGTTTGCTAACTTAATCCCTCCACTTGAGGCCCTGTCTATCTACTGGAGGTGGATGCTTTTAGAGTTCCCTCTCCCCACTGTTGGGCATTTCACTAGTCTTGAGAGTTACCTCCCAGTTCCCTAGTACTTTCTAGAGTGTCCCCCCACTTCCCACCCCCAAAGCTACATATTTCCATTTATTCTGCTACGCCTTTGGGCTTCTTTCCTTTCCCATCTTCTGGATCCTGTTCCCCTTTCCCTCCAGCTCCCTACTCCCACCCAGGATCCTCCCTCTCCTGCCTTCCATGATTATTTTCTTTTTTTTTTTTTAGTTGGTTTCATTTTTATTTTTTTTAATTTTTAATATTTTTATTACATATTTTCCTCAATTACATTTCCAATGCTATCCCAAAAGTCCCCCATAGCGCCCCCCACTTCCCTACCCACCCATTCCCATTCTTTTGGCCCTGGAATTCCCCTATATTGGGGCATATAAAGTTTGCAAGTCCAATGGGCCTCTCTTCCCATTGATGGCCGACTAGGTCATCTTTCCATACATATGCAGCTAGAGACAAGAGCTCCGGGGTTCTGGTTAGTACATCATGTTGTTCCAACAATAGGGTTGCAGATCCCTTTAGCTCCTTGGGTACTTTCTCTAGCTTCTCCATTGGGAGCCCTGTGATACATCCAATAGCTGACTGTGACCATCCACTCCTGTGTTTGCTAGGCCCCGGCATCGTCTCACAAGAGACAGCTATATTTGGGTCCTTTCAGCAAAATCTTGCTAGTGTATGCAATGGTGTCAGCGTTTAGAAGCTGATTATGGGATGGATCCCTGGATACGGCAGTCTCTAAATGGTCCATCCTTTCATCACAGCTACGAACTTTGTCTCTGTAACTCCTTCCCTGGGTGTTTTGTTCCCAATTCTAAGAAGGTGCACAGTGTCCACACGTTGGTCTTCATTCTTCTTGAGTTTCATGCGTTTAGCAAATTGTATCTTATATCTTGGGTATCCTAAGTTTTGGGCTAATATCCACTTATCAGTGAATACATATTGTGTGAGTTCTTTTGTGATTGTGTTACTTCACTCAAGATGATGCCCTCCAGGTCCATCCATTTGGCTAGGAATTTCATAAATTCATTCTTTTTAATAGCTGAGTAGTACTCCATTGTGTAAATGTACCATAATTTCTGTATCCATTCCTCTGTTGAGGGACATCTGGGTTCTTTCCAGCTTCTGGCTATTATAAATAGGGCTGCTATGAACATAGTGGAGCATGTGTCCTTTTTACCGGTTGGGACATCTTCTGGATATATGGCCAGGAGAGGTATTGCTGGATCCTCCGGTAGTACTATGTCCAATTTTCTGAGGAACCACCAGACTGATTTCCAGAGTGGTTGTACAAGCTTGCAATCCCACCAACAATGGAGGAGTGTTCCTCTTTCTCCACATCCTTGCCAGCGTCTGCTGTCACCTGAATTTTTGATCTTAGCCATTCTGACTGGTGTGAGGTGGAATCTCAGGGTTGTTTTGAGTTGCATTTTCCTGATGATTAAGGATGTTGAACATTTTTTCAGGTGCTTCTCTGCCATTCGGTATTCCTCAGGTGAGAATTCTTTGTTCAGTTCTGAGCCCCATTTTTTAATGGGGTTATTTGACTTTCTGGAGTCCACCTTCTTGAGTTCTTTATATATATTGGATATTAGTCCCTTATCTGATTTAGGATAGGTGAAGATCCTTTCCCAATCTGTTGGTGGTTTTTTGTCTTATTGATGGTGTCTTTAGCCTTGCAGAAGCTTTGTAGTTTCATGAGGTCCCACTTGTCAATTCTCGATCTTACAGCACAAGCCATTACTGTTCTATTCAGGAATTTTTCCCCTGTGCCCATATCTTCAAGGCTTTTCCCCACTTTCTCCTCTATAAGTTTCAGTGTCTCTGGTTTTATGTGAAGTTCCTTGATCCACTTAGACTTGACCTTAGTACAAGGAGATAGGAATGGATCGATTCGCATTCTTCTACATGTTAACAACCAGTTGTGCCAGCACCATTTGTTGAAAATGCTGTCTTTCTTCCACTGGATGTTTTTAGCTCCCTTGTCGAAGATCAAGTGACCGTAGGTGTGTGGGTTCATTTCTGGGTCTTCAATTCTATTCCATTGTTCTATTTGTCTGTCCCTATACCAGTACCATGCAGTTTTTATCACAATTGCTCTGTAGTAGAGCTTTAGGTCCGGCATGGTGATTCCACCAGAGGTTCTTTTATCCTTGAGAAGAGTTTTTGCTATCCTAGGTTTTTTGTTATTCCAGATGAATTTGCAGATTGCACTTTCTAATTCGTTGAAGAATTGATTTGGAATTTTGATGGGGATTGCATTGAATCTGTAGATTGCTTTTGGCAAGATAGCCATTTTTACAATGTTGATCCTGCCAATCCATGAGCATGGGAGATCTTTCCATCCTCTGAGATCTTCTATAATTTCTTTCTTCAGAGACTTGAAGTTTTTATTATACAGATCTTTCACTTCCTTAGTTAGAGTCACGCCAAGATATTTTATATTATTTGTGACTATTGAGAAGGGTGTTGTTTTCCTAATTTCTTTCTCAGCCTGTTTATTCTTTGCGTAGAGAAAGGCCATTGATTTGTTTGAGTTAATTTTATATCCAGCTACTTCACCGAAGCTGTTTATCAGGCTTAGGAGTTCTCTGGTGGAATTTTTAGGGTCACTTATATATACTATCATATCATCTGCAAAAAGTGATATTTTGACTTCATCTTTTCCAATTTGTATCCCTTTGATCTCCTTTTGTTGTCGAATTGCTCTGGCTAGGACTTCAAGTACAATGTTGAATAGGTATGGAGAAAGTGGACAGCCTTGTCTAGTCCCTGATTTTAGAGGGATTGCTTCAAGCTTCTCACCATTTACTTTGATGTTGGCTACTGGTTTGCTGTAGATTGCTTTTATCATGTTTAGGTATGGGCCTTGAATTCCTGATCTTTCCAAGACTTTTATCATGAATGGGTGTTGGATCTTGTCAAATGCTTTTTCCGCATCTAACGAGATGACCATGTGGTTTTTGTCTTTGAGTTTGTTTATATACTGGATTACGTTGATGGATTTCCGTATATTGAACCATCCCTGCATCCCTGGGATGAAACCTACTTGGTCAGGATGGATGATTGTTTTGATGTGTTCTTGGATTCGGTTAGCAAGAATTTTATTGAGGATTTTTGCATCAATATTCATAAGGGATATTGGTCTGAAGTTTTCTATCTTTGTTGGGTCTTTTTGTGGTTTAGGTATCAGAGTAATTGTGGCTTCATAGAATGAGTTGGGTAGAGTACCTTCTGTTTCTATTTTGTGGAATAGTTTGTGAAGAACTGGGATTAGATCTTCTTTGAAGGTCTGATAGAACTCTGCACTAAACCCATCTGGTCCTGGGCTTTTTTTAGTTGGGAGACTATTAATGACTGCTTCTATTTCTTTGGGGGATATAGGGCTGTTTAGATCATTAACCTGATCTTGATTCAACTTTGGTACCTGGTATCTGTCTAGGAACTTGTCCATTTCATCCAGGTTCTCCAGTTTTGTTGAGTATAGCCTTTGGTAGAAGGATCTGATGGTGTTTTGGATGTCTTCAGGATCTGTTGTTATGTCTCCTTTTTCATTTCTGATTTTGTTAATTAGGATGCTTTCCCTGTGCCCTCTAGTGAGTCTGGCTAAGGGTTTATCTATCTTGTTGATTTTCTCAAAGAACCAGCTCCTTGATTGGTTGATTCTTTGAATAGTTTTTCTTGTTTCCACTTGGTTGATTTCGCCCCTGAGTTTGATTATTTCCTGCTGTCTACTCCTCTTGGGTGAATTTGCTTCCTTTTGTTCTAGTGCTTTTAGGTATGTTGTCAAGCTGCTAATGTGTGCTCTCTCTAGTTTCCTTTTGGAGGCACTCAGAGCTATGAGTTTTCCTCTTAGAAATGCTTTCATTGCGTCCCATAAGTTTGGGTATGTTGTGGCTTCATTTTCATTGAACTCTAAAAAGTCCTTAATTTCTTTCTTTATTCCTTCCTTGACCAAGTTATCATTGAGAAGAGTGTTGTTCAGTTTCCACGTGAAGGTTGGCTTTCTATTATTTATTTTGTTATTGAAGATCAGCCTTAGTCCATGGTGATCTGATAGGATGCATGGGACAATTTCAATATTTTTGTATCTGTTGAGGCCTGCTTTGTGACCAATTATGTGGTCAATTTTGGAGAAGGTGCCATGAGGTGCTGAGAAGAAGGTATATCCTTTTGTCTTAGGATAGAATGTTCTGTAGATATCTGCCAGATCCATTTGATTCATAATTTCTCTTAGTTTCTCTGTGTCCCTGTTTAGTTTCTGTTTCCATGATCTGTCCATTGGTGAAAGTGGTGTGTTGAAGTCTCCCACTATTCTTGTATGAGGTGCAATGTGTGCTTTGAGATTTACTAAGGTTTCTTTAATGAATGTGGCTGCCTTTGTATTTGGAGCATAGATATTCAGGATTGATCGTTCCTCTTGGAGGATTTTACCTTTGATGAGTATGAAGTGTCCCTCCCTGTCTTTTTTAATGACTTTGGGTTGGAAGTCAATCTTATCAGATATTAGAATGGCTACTCCAGCTTGTTTCTTCATACCATTTGCTTGGAAAATTGTTTTCCAGCCTTTCATTCTGAGGTAGTGTCTATCTTTTTCTCTGAGATGAGTTTCCTGTAAGCAGCAAAATGTTGGGTCTTGTTTGTGTAGCCAGTATGTTAGTCTATGTCTTTTTATCGGGGAGTTGAGTCCATTGATATTAAGAGATATTAAGAAAAGTAATTGTTGTTTCCTGTTATTTTTGTTGTTAAAGTTGGCATTCTGTTCTTGTGGCTGTCTTCTTTTAGGTTTGTTGAGGGATTACCTTCTTGTTGTTTCTAGGGCGTTTTTCCTGTCCTTGTATTGTTTTTTTTCTGTTATTAACCCTTGAAGGGCTGGATTCGTGGAGAGATAATGTGTGAATTTGGTTTTGTCGTGGAATACTTTGGTTTCTCCATCTATGTTAATTGAGAGTTTGGCTGGGTATAGTAGCCTGGGTGGAATTTGTGTTCTTTTAGTGTCTGTATAACATCCGTCCAGGATCTTCTGGCTTTCATAGTCTCTGGTGAAAAATCTGGTGTAATTCTGATAGGCTTGCCTTTATCTGTTACTTGGCCTTTTTCTCTTACTGCTTTCAGTATTCTATCTTTATTTAGAGCATCTGTTGTTCTGATTATTATGTGTCGGGAGGTATTTCTTTTCTGGTCCAGTCTATTTGGAGTTCTGTAGGCTTCTTGTATGTTCATGGGCATCTCTTTCTTTAGATTTGGGAAGTTTTCTTCTATAATTTTGTTGATGAAGTTTGCTGGTCCTTTGAGTTGAAAATCTTCATTCTCATCCACTCCTATTATCCGTAGGTTTGGTCTTCTCATTGTGTCCTGTATTTCTTGGATGTTTTGAGTTAGGATCTTTTTGCATTTTCCATTTTCCTTGATTGTTGTGCCGATGTTCTCTATGGAATCTTCTGCACCTGAGATTCTCTCTTCCATCTCTTGTATTCTGTTGCTGATGCTTGCATCTATGGTTCCAGATTTCTTTCCTAGGGTTTCTATCTCCAGTGTTGCCTCATTTTGGGTTTTCTTTATTGTGTCTACTTCCCTTTTTAGGTCTAGTATGGTTTTGTTCATTTCCGTCATCTGTTTGGATGTGTTTTCCTGTTTTTCATTAAGGACTTCTACCTGTTTGATTAGGTTATCCTGTTTTTCTTTAAGGATTTGAAACTCTTTAGCTGTGTTCTCCTGCAATTCTTTAAGGGATTTTTGTGCTTCCTCTTTAATGTCTTCTACCTGTTTACTAGTGTTCCTTTGTATTTCTTTAAGTGTGTTATTAAAGTCCTTCTTGAAGTCCTCTACCATCATCAGGAGATATGCTTTTAGATCCGTGTCTAGCTTTTCCGGTGTGTTGGGGTGCCCTGGACTGGGCGAAGTGGGAGTGCTAGGTTCTGATGATGGTGAGTGGTCTTGGTTTCTGTTAGTAAGATTATTACGTTTACCTTTCGCCATCTGGTAATCTCTGGGGTTAGTTGTTGTCGTTGTCACTGTTTAAAGATTGGAGCAGAAGCTGTGTTCCACTCACCAGCAGTCTCAAAATCCTGTGGCGGGGGTCGTGGGTAGCTGGCAGTACCCCGGTGCTGGTCCAGCCGAAAGAGGCTTGTGGTCCTACTCAGGCCGGTTTTCTGCTTCCCTAACTAATGCAGTCTCAGGTCCCGCGCGCAATTGGATTGGAGCAGAAGCTGTGTTCCACTCTCCAGAAGTCTTAAGATCCTGTGGCGGGTGTTGTGGGTAGCTGGCGAGTGTCAGCCGACCCTGCGCCCTAGCTACCCCGGTGCTTTTCTGACCGGAAGAGGCTTGTGGCCCTATGTAGGCCGGATTTCTCCCTCCCCAACCAAAGCAGTCTCAGGTACAGCGTGATTGGACTGGAGCAGAAGCTGTGTTCCACTCACCAGCAGTCTCAAAATCCTGTGGCGGGGGTCGTGGGTAGCTGGCGGGTGTCAGCCGACCCTGCGCTCTAGCTACCCCAGTGCTGATCCGGCCGGATGAGGCTGTGGCCCTACTTAGGCCGGTTTCTGCTTCCCTAACTAATGCAGTCTCAGGTCCCGCGCACAATTGGATTGGAGCAGAAGCTGTGTTCCACTCACCAGAAGTCTTAAGATCCTGTGGCGGGTGTTGTGGGTAGCTGGCGAGTGTCAGCCGACCCTGCGCCCTCACTACCCCGGTGCTTTTCTGACCGGAAGAGGCTTGTGGCCCTATGTAGGCTGGATTTCTCTCTCCCCAACCAGAGCAGTCTCAGGTCCTGCGTGATTGGACTGGAGCAGAAGCTGTGTTCCACTCACCAGCAGTCTTAAAATCCTGTGGCGGGGGTCGTGGGTAGCTGGCGGGTGTCAGCTGACCCTGCGCTCTAGCTACCCCGGTGCTGATCCGGCCGGATGAGGCCTGTGGCCCTACTCTGGCCGGTTTCCCATGATTATTTTCTTCATCCTTTTAACTGGGGTTGAAGTATCCTCACTTGGGCATTTTTTGTTGTTGTTGTTCAACTTCTTGAGTTCTGTAGATTGTATTCTAGGTATTCTGTAGTTTTTGGCTAATTTCCACTTAGTGAGTACACACTATGCATGTACTTTTGGGTCTGAGTTACCTCACTCATGATGATATTTTCCAGTTCCATCCATTTGCCTGAAAAACTAGTGATGTCCTAATTTTAATAGCTGAATAATATTCCATTATGTAAACAAACCAAATTTTCTGTATCCATTTATCTGTTGAGGGACATTTGGGTTGTTTCTAGCTTCTGGCTATTACAAGTAATGGTGCTATGAACATAGTGGAGCACATAGCCCTGTGGAATGGTGGGACATATTTTGAATTTATGCCCAAAAGTGGTATAGCTGGCTCTTCAGGTAGAACTAATTCAAATTTTCTGAAGTATGGCCAGATTAATTCCCATAGTGGTTGTATCAAGTTGCAATCCAACCATCAGTGGAGGAGTGTTCCTCTGTTTCCACATCCTCACCAGCATGTGCTGTCACCTCAGTCCTTGATCTTAGCCACTTTGATTGGTATAAGGTGGAATCTCAGGGTTGTTTTGATTTGCATTCCCATATAACTAAGGACTTTCTTTAAGTATGGCTTTGGCCCTATTCAGAAACACATCAGAAAGATCATCTGCGATGACCAAGTAGGCTTCATCCCAGGAATGTGGGGATGGCTAATATATGAAAATCAATAATCATAATCCACCATATCAACAAACTGAAAGAAAATATTCACATAATCATTTCATAATATGCTGAAAAGGCCTCTGATAAAATCTACCACCCCTTCATGTTAAAAGCCTTAGGTAAGGCATACAAGGCACATACCTAAACATAATCAAAGCAGTATATGGGAAGTCAATGGACAATGTGAAATTAATGTAGAGAAACTTAAAACAGTTCCATTAAATCAGAGACAAGAGAAGGCTCCCCACTCTCTCCCTATTTATTTACTATAGTATTAAAAGTTCTATCTAGAGAACAACTGAAGGAGTTCACAGGGATACAAATTGGAAAGGAAGAAATCAATGCATCACTATTTGCAGATGAGATTATAGTAAACATAAGCAAGCTGATAAATACCTCTAGTAAAGCAGATGAATATGAAGTTAGTTAAAAGTAATCCATAGCCTGCCCTCCTTTTGATAAATGATAAATGGGTCAATAAATTAGGAAAACACCACTCTTTATGATAAATATGAACAATATAAAATATCTTTGTGCAACTCTAATCAAGCAAGTGAAAGAGCTATATGGGGAGAACTTCAACTCTCTGAAGAAAGAAACTGAGGAACATATCAGAAGATGGAAAGAGCTTTCATGCTTATGTGTCAGTAGGACAAACATTGAAAATTACCATCTGACCAAAAGCAATTTAGACTTAATGCAATCCCTGTCAAAATTCTAACACAATACTTTACGGACATTGAAAGCACAATTCTACACTTCATACAAATGAACAAAAATCTGGATAGGTAAAACCATCCTGACCAATAAAAAAACTTACAGAGGTCTCACCATCCCTGACCTCAATTTATACTACAGAGCAATGTAGCTACTGGAACCGGGTTCTTGAAGGAATGGTTGGGGCTGAATGGAAAAAAGACAGTGAGAGAAATATGAGACCAAGACAAAGATATTGATCAGGGCCCAAAGTTTACTTAAGAGTCTGAGATTAAAAAGGGGGAAGGCCAACCCCCCATCATACCAGGTTCTTGATGCTTTGTTGCCAGACTGTCAGC
The DNA here is from genome assembly GCF_978045245.1 of Mus caroli. Classification (NCBI taxonomy): domain Eukaryota; kingdom Metazoa; phylum Chordata; class Mammalia; order Rodentia; family Muridae; genus Mus; species Mus caroli. Next base: position 115,584,961 of record NW_028227260.1, on the reverse strand, counting down.
ACTTGGCCACTAAGCTATTGCTTATCCAGGAATGTCTCTGGAAGAGAGGTTCAGCCTCTCAGTGGGTAGTGAAGTCTTGGAGAAAAGCACAGAGGTGACAGAACAATAGACCTCTCTAGGTCTGAAGACTCCACCCTAAGTGGTCTCCTTCACAGTGGTGGAACAGGTCTGAGCCAGCCTGCTCAAGGCTGGGGGAGGCTATAATTGCTCCCTAAATATATATTAAAAATTAGCTGGACTGGGGCATTAAATTTACTTATCCTCCATGGTCCTGCCTGGGAATTATGGTGGCTGGCAGCCGTGCCTGTCTTGGACTTTGGTCTTAATGAACTTATTCTTATCCATCCTGGAGAACACATGCAGCTTGTTTGTGTTTATTTGCACAAACACGGCTCTATAGTGTTATTATGAACAAACCATGGCCTCTTGGCACATGCCTCTGTCTTAGATTGAAATAAGTCAGAGACCCAGTGGCCTGTCCTTGGCTGCCAGCCCTCATAGCACACCTTTTCCCCAATCAGACCAACACCACAATATGTACTCATTGTATCTCTTCATGTAGATGAAGTTCTGCCATCTGGGTTTGCTGAAGGAGAGCCTGCAGGGAGGTAATTGACCTGCTTGAACTACAAAGCCAAGAAAGTTGAAAAGCAATGGGATTAAGGCTGTCTGTGGGGAAGTCCAGGTACTCTATTCAGTTACAAATTACCAAAGAGCAAGCCCAAGTTCTGGCCTCCAGGTGTGGGGGAAGTGGCTTTGGGAATCAACAGAAAAGCTGTTAATTATCAGGAAAAAGTGGAGGCTGTGCTCAAAATTAATGCTTCTGACAAAATAAAGATTTTTTAGCTCTCATCAAGATTGGAATCATACTTACTAGAAGATTCAGGGTCTGTGTCTACTTGATGAACCAATCATTCAGGCAGCCATCGCACTCCATCTTCTTTTTGTGAAACAAACAAGCGCGCGCGCGCACACACACACACACACACACACACACACACACACACACACACACACACACAGAACCTCTTCCCCATATTGAAACAGGGTCTGGACCATTCCACATATTAGTTAGGGGGTCTGGCCATTTAACCATGCATATGAACTGGAAATAACTGGGTGCCAGTGGTGATCTGCTGCAGACTGACATTTATCATCAGTTTGAAAAAAAAAGTTTAAAACAAATAAGACAAAAGCAAGATGTACTTTTGGTGATCGGGGGTGGTGTATAATTGCCCCTGTTTTGTTTTTAAAAGCCATTTTTTTCAGAGTGTGATCAGCATGTTCAACAATTTCTTGTCCCATTGGGTTATAAGGAATTCTAGTTTTATGTTCAATACCAAATTCCTTACAAAATGAAATAAAATTGTTGCTTGTATAGGATGGCCCATTATTTGTCTTAATGACTTTAAGGCAATCCCATAACATTAAAGGCTTATAAACAATGATTAATTAATTACATTTCTAGAGGCTTCTCCCATATGTAGAGAAGCAAAAAGAAATCCTGAACAAGTGTCAATACAAATATGTGTATATAAAATGACCCAAACTTCCACACTTAAAGCATGCTTTATTGCCTCGTTTCTGTGCTAGCATTGCTTGCACAGTGGTTCCTTGCAAAGCAGCGGCCAAGGCCAAACCCTAATTATATGAAGGCCCAATCTCTGCACAAAGACAAATATACCCCACTGATTCTGTCTGTCCTTTGTGAGGCCAAATAGCAGAGTGACACACTGTGTTAGCATTCTCATAAGCCAATTGCATAAGGAAAGGATTTCCCATTTGAGAATCTCCAAGAATTCTACTGGCTGCTTTTTTGTGGCCTATCCACAAAGTCCTGGAAAAGCTCATCAGGGCCCTGCTGAATACTCGCTAAACTTCCATTGAGATCCTCGTTAGTTGGTAACTGATTCCAAGCATGGCGGGCAACCATTGCAACCTGCTCATACACTCCAATAGGAAACCCAATCTAATTAGCATTGCTTTCATATTGATCTTCTCCTAAAAGCTTGTTAGTATCTGAGTTACTTGTCTGAGCATTCAAATTGGCAGTTCTCTTACAGGCTTCTTACCATTCAGAACTCCAAAGTAAGAAATCTCTTCCTGACAAAGTAGCCTTACATAGAGTCTTCCAATATTTGGGTGTTAAATTTGACTCCATCACAGTATCCAATAATGATTTTGTAAAAGGAGCTATAGGGCCATACTGTGCCACAGCTGTTTTTAACTCCTTTATTACCTTGAACTCCAAAGTCTGATATTGTCTGACTCTATTCTGCTGGTCAATTACTTCAGCTACAGGAAAGCTAGCATGACAGATGTATCCTGCCCTTTCCTGCTAGCCTGACTCACAGCTCTTTCTAGCAGTGATTGGTATATCCCAGAATAGCTGTTCTTCCCTGTATTTGACATCTTTTTTAGGTCCTGTAGCTCATTACTCAATGTCTGCAACTTAATTTCAAACTCTAATTTACCTAGTTGCATGTCCATTTGAGTAGAATCTCTTACAATAGAGGCCATAGTTGGAGCAGAAGGTTCGCAAGGAGGCCAATCCTCGTCATAATATTTGGTGGCTCCTTTTTCTGAATGAACTTCTTCATCTAATATTAGCTCACCATTAGTATCTCTATACCTTTCTAATTTAGGGTTGAGAGGACCCTTTTCTGAGAAAGTCCTCTCTGGCAGCTTTCTTCCTGAGATTGATCAAGCTCTTCCTGGGTACTATCTGACACCTTTGAGGTCTCTTCATCAATAGCATCTTTTATGAGCACCCAGAGGCAGTAGGTGAGATTATCTGCCTGGGTGTTTCTCAGAGCTTCTCCAATTCTCTCCCAGGTTCTCTTATCTATAGTTCTTTCTCCTCTGAACTATTGGCTGCAAGAATATATCTGATCTGAAAAATCTTCTAACAATTGTTCTTGAAACCCTACTCCTCTCGCCTGAAGCTCTTGAAGGCTTTGGACAAATGCCTATTTAGAAATTTCTGATCCCATATTCCACTGTCAACTCCTAAGTGGCATTGGTGCCCTGCCAATGCTGTCCCAACTTAGCTCATATCCTTTCACACCTACAGCAACAATTTCAAAACGATGAAGTTTAAACCAGCACTAGCATGAACACAAAATTTTGCTTACTGTGCAAGATAAGATCTTCTTACTTGTCTCTCTTCTCATGGAGCTCCACAAAGACAGTGTTCTGTCAGTCAATCCTTCTGTATTCAGGTCCCTGTTCAGGCGCCAACTGTAGCCACCCTACATGAACCATGTTCCTGAAGGGGAGGCTGGGGCTGAATGGAAAAAAAGACAGTGAGAGAAATACAAGATCGAGAAAAAGATACTGATCAAGAACCAAAGTTTACTTAAGAGTCTAAGTTTATAAATGGGGAAGGCCACACCCCCACCACACTAGGTTCTTGATGCTTTGTTGCCAGACTGTCAGCACTTGGTCACCAGGAATGTCATCAGGAATGTCTCAGGAAGACAGGTCCAGCCTCTCAGCGGGTAGTAGCATCCTGGAGAAAAGCACAGAGGTGGCAGAACAATAGACCTATCTAGGTCTGAAGACTCCATCCTAGGTCATCTCCTTCACAGTGGCAGAACAGGTCTGAGCCAGCCTGCTCAAGGCTGGGGGAGGCTATAATTTCTCCCTAAATATATAATAAAAATTAGCTGGACTGGGGCATAAAATTTCCTTATCCTCCATGGTCCTGCCTGGGAATTACGGTGGCTGGTATAAATGGGGTACAGCGAAATCACAACAGAAGAACCTTAAATGGCCAAGAAGCACTTAAATAAATGTTCAATGTCCTTTGTCATCAGGGAAATGCAAATTAAAACAACTCTGAGATTCCATCGTAAATCAGTCAGAATGGCTAACATCAGAATTTCAAGTGATAACACTTGTTGGCAAGTATGTGGTGCAGGGGAACTTTCCTCTATTGGTGGTGGAACTGCAAAATTGTGCAATAATTTTGTAAATCAATTTGGTGGTTTCTCATAAAACTGTGAAAAGTACTACTTCAAGAACCAGCTATACCACTCCTGTGCATATACCCAAAAGATATTCTACCATTCCAAAAGGAAACTTGCTCAAGGACACTTGCCAAAGAACATTTGTTCATAGCTTTATTCATAATAGCCAGAAATTGGAAACAACCTAGATGTCCCTCAACTGTAGGATGGATAAAGAAAAATGTGACACATCTATACAATGGAGTACTATACAGCTATTAAAAACAAAGACATCAAGAATTTTGCAGGAAAATAGATGGAATTGAGAATATCATCCTAAAAACAAAACAAAACAAAACAACAACAAATAGCTGGGCAGTGGTGGTGCACACCTTTAATCCCAGCACTTGGAAGGCAGAGGCAGGCAGATTTCTGAGTTTGAGGCCTTCCTGGTCTACAAAGTGAGTTCCAGGACAGCCAAGGCTACACAAGAAATCCTGTCTCAAAAACAAACAAACAAAAACAACAACCCCCCCCCCCAAAGCCAAAAAAACAAACAAACAAAAAACAGAGAATATCATCCTGAGTGAGGTAACCAAGACCCAAAAGTTCGTGGATAGCATGTAGTCACTTTTAAGTCAATATTAGACTTAAAATACAGGATGTACTTGCTATAATTCACAAACCCAAGGAAGTTAAACAAGAAGAAATGCCCAAATGAAGATGCTTGCATCTCACTTAAAAAAAAATCATGGGAGGCAGGTGGACAGAGGTAAGTGTGTGAGAGAAAGAATTGGTAGGGGAATGAGGGTATTCAGAATCAAGTGTGGGGAGGGGCAGGATGGATGTCTATATGGCCATGAGAATGAATGGAAAACTGAAACTTGCAGGGGTGTAGAGTTTGGGGTTGGGGCATCTTAGGGATGAGATTGACACCTGGATTAGGTAAGGCACCTGAGAATCAATGTGGGTGACCTTTGTCACGTACTTTGGTTGAGTCAGTTTGACATAGCGAAAGCTGGGAAGCTGACCGATGAAGCAATGGGTGTCAAAAGGAACTCTCTTCCTGAGGTCTGACATCTTTCTCCCCTAATTTTTATAAATCATAATATCAATCCTCCACTCACTGCTAGTCTGTTGTGTGGATTCACGTGCTGCACTCTATTACCTTATTGTAATGCCTTTTAAGATTGTATTCTAACATAGCTAAAGCCTTCTCCCAGTGTTCTTAGATCCCAGATAGCAACAAGGAGTTTAACCTATTCAGTAACCAATTAAGCAGCTATCTGCAGAAAGAGACTGGAATTCTCACTGAGATAGAAATTCTTATTACAGACTATATTCCGTGCCAACAGCAAATTAAGTTACTATACTGATAAATGGGAATTCTCCAGACATAGATAAGTATTAACAAGGCCTAAGTCCTTGACACTACTTTATTCCTGAGGCCAGGCAAGAGTTAATAGCCCTCTAGCCCAATTAACTCTAAAGTGCTAAACTCAGCCTGAGCAGGTGCTAATCTCTAAGATAAACATAGTCCTTTTGAAGTCACTCCTCTTGCATCTGGAGGGATGCTGATCCCTAGTGTAAATTTTGCAGTCACTCCCTTTGCACCTGGGAAACTTCAATGTACCATATCTATTATGTTTTACAATTGATGATATTCGCTGTAATATAATTAGTCTAAGCTCGACCAGAAAATTACATTCAGATTCAACACCTCTCTTGCGTGTCTGTTTCTGTCTGTCACTCTGCGGTCCTAAGCTTCACCCATCTTCTCTAGAGAACCGTTTTATGCAGGCACGGGACCCAGAGGGTCTGCGGCAGACCTTCACTGTGACTCACAACATTGGGCTTATGGAACCTGAAGAGGCCACCTCTTTTAAGTAGGCAGGAACCCTAGTGAAGCTATAGTCAAACTGACACATCCACAATCTTTGGATCTAAAATTTATCCTGTGTATGAGAAATGCACAGATGAGGGATGGCGAAAATACTAATTCAATGACAAAGCAATAACTGTCCCAACTAGAGATCCATCCCATGGGCAACCACCAATCCCTGACAGCATTAATACCATGTTAGGTTTGCAGACACAAGCATGTTGTCTTCTAGGACAACTAGGATCTACTCAGCAGGTGACTCAGACAGATACAGACACACATAGCTAAACATTGACTGTAGCTTGGGGACTCTTATGGAAGAGTTGGAGGAAGAATTGAGGGCCCCAAAGGAAATAAGAACTCCAAAGGAAGACCAACACAATGAACTAACTTGGATCACTGAGGCTTTCAGATACTAAACTACCAAGTAAGTAGCAAACAAAGGCTGAACCTGCCCCCCCCCCCGCACATTTGTAGCAGAGTGCAGGTCTGACATCAATATAGATACCATGGTGTTTACTGCAAGTTATAGCCATGATATCATCCTAGACTCAGAGGACAGAAGAGAACATGCACATATACCTCTTCTCTAGTGTCAGGATGGATCATTTATATCAGTAGAGAATCTGGTGTCAAAAAGGATCATTTAATTACGGTGGTCTACACTGGAGGTTGCATGCATACATCAGGGAAATTACCATAGTTTCTTGTGAATGGTATGTCCTCAAAAATATCTAGGGGCACTGTCTTGTTTGCTGGTGAAAGCAGTTATTATTGATATCCGTATAGCTGCCAGTTGCAAGTAGGATCAAACACATCTCTCAGGTGGAACTCAGAACACTTAACACGAAGTAGGCATCAGTATAGTCCATGACCTTCAAGATAGATTCTTCTGGTAATAGGACTGAAAGACATCACCAAGGTCTTGAGTGTCAACACTGACTAGAGCCATCAACATGGTTACCACAGACAGCAGGGTTAAGTGATATCAAGATATTTTCCTATGCAATTGAGATCAATGATATAATCAATAGGGTCCAAAGTGACAGCAGAAATCCCTAATATACTTGTGTATAGTAGTAGCCATCATGTTGTTTGTTGCCAGGAGGTATCATTGGCATGTACACAGTTTCAGAGGACATATAAGACAGTAATGTCTACTCTAGTGGCAGGATAGACCTTTGACATAAAATTGGTTAGAGCCAGCAGTATACATCACATACCTAACCTGGTATCAGATGGCAGAAGTGTGGATTGATGATATCAGTATATATTTTGGTGGCAATTGGAGTAGTTCATATTAATGTTCTGAGTGGCAGCAGAGAACACGGACATCCTGGATGCTCCTGGCAATAAGAATTGTGGATATACAATGGTGTCTTTTCCCACATTATATAAATGACCTCAATATAACATATCTCAGAACACTTCACAACATGACCTCAAGCAGCAGTATTGACCTTAAACTTCAGAATAGACTCTGTTGTCCACAGGGCTCCTTGATATTAACAATCTCTTCAGAAGCAACACAGGCTACACATTTCAATTTAGCTGCTGGTGCCAGCATTGATTATGAACATCAACATGCTTTCTAACGACCCATTGAAACATTGATATTAACATGGTACTCATTTGAACAGGGGTCATTGAAAAAAGGTTGCCTATGGTTGCACAGATCTTGGAAAAAACCATGGTGTCTGTTTCCATGTGTATCTTTGACATCATCATAGATTCAGAGGGCTGAGAAGAATATTAACATAAGGATCTTCTCCATTGCCAGGATGGATCAATGACATCTTGGTCAGTTCTTCTGGTTTCATTAAGGGGCTTTTAAATTTCATAATCAATAGCAGGGGCGTCATGCACAAATCAAAGAGATTTCATAGATTTTTTTTTGCCTCATAGTAACTTGAAAGGAACAATAATCACCGTCATGATTACTAATGTCAGTAGGCAGCACTGCCATCAACACTGCTTCAAGACACAAGTCAGATCACAGATATGAAATTCATTTCTGGTTGCAGCACAGTACACTTGAGTCAACATGTCTTAAGCAGCAGTATTGACCATGAACTTCAAGACAGAGTCTTCTAGCTGTAGGGATAACAGACATCAGCAAGATCTTCAGAGGAAGCACTGTCTATGGATATCAACACCATTACATGTAGCAATATGGATGTCTACCATCACTTTATTTCTGTAGGCAGTTGGGATCACTGATATCATCATCCTGGTCCAAAATGGCAGCACAAATCTCTGATACATAGAAGGAATTGTAGATATAGTATGGTGTCTGTTGAGAACTGTATCACTAATATTCAGAGGGAAAAATTAATTATGGACATAAAACTCTTCTCCAGTGTCAAGAGGAATCAATTACTTCAAATCTCTTCTTGCAGCAGCAAGGATATTACCCACAACAAGGTCTACAAAAAGAAAATACATGCACGTATCAGAGACATCAGTATAGTTTCCAGTGGCAGGTCGGCTCTCAGACTTTAATCTTATCCCCAGTGCCAGCTCAGAACACTCCCCTCAATATATAAGCTTGCACATCAATATGGACCTTGAAATTCAGCCTGTTCTCATCAGTAACACAGATAATTGCCATCAACAGGGTCTTCCTAGGAATAGAAACTATGGATACCCTCAATTTTCCTGGGTTCAGCATATACCACTGACAGCAATATAGGCTCAAGTTGTAGGTCACATCAGAGGCTTGAAACTAGTTTCCAGTAGCAGCACACACTACTTACCTCATTATGATCTTTTGCAGCAGTTCTGACCATGAAATTCACAATTAACACTTCTGGCCACAGTGATCGTAGACTTTACCAAGCTCTTCAAAGACAACACTGACTATGGATCTGAATGTAGTTATAAATGTTACAATGGTTGAGTAACATAAATATATTTATCTTAGCAAATAAGACAATTGATATCACAATCTGGTCCAAAGTGTCAGTAAGGATCATTAACATCCTGGTTTCCTGTGTCATCAATGATCTTGGATATATCATGGTGTCTTTTGCCAGGGAGTATCAGAACATCATGTTCCTTTCAGAGGGCAGGGGGTACCATGAACAGAAATCACACCTATAGTGTCAGAATAGATCACTGACTTCAAAATTATTACATCTAAGGGAATACTTCTCATAAAGAACATTCTCACAGGTAACAGAAGAAGCATGCATCACTGACGTCTGTATAGATTCCCATGACAGTTCGAATGACTCATATTAATATGGTTCCAAAACAGGAAAAAGGATCACTGACAACATTACTGTAGCATCAAAGAGTATAGACGTACAATGGTATCTCTTCCCATGATGTAAATATTAGTGAACTCATGGTCCAGAGCAGTTGCTGCATGCATACATGAGGGACATCAACAGAATTTCCTGTGGGAAGTAGGATCTCAGATATCAATGTGATCTCCAGTGCAACTCAGAACACATATCTCAATATGATGTCTAGTGACAGTATGCACCTGAAAATTCAGCATGTCCTCAAGCAGCAGCCATGACAAGGGTCTCCATCAGCAATAGAAACAATGCAATCCATCATGATAGCTTGTCCAACCATGCAGCACAGAAATCAACATAGCTTCAGATTTCAGGTACAAAAGTGTCTTCAGCAGCAGCACACAGTACTTACCTCATTATGACCTTAGGCAGCAGTACTGACCATGAACTTTACAATAGAGTCTTCTAGCTAAAGGATCTCAGATAGCACAGAACTCTTCAAAGACAAGTCTATCTGGTACTCAACATGGTTACCAGGTGCATTATGGATAAGTGATGCCAATACTTTTTAAACTTTGGAGTTGGGATCTCTGATGTCATTAACTGGTCTAAAGTGACAGTAACAATCACTCAGGACACGGTTTGCCAGTGACAGCATGTATCTGGGATAAACCATTTTGGTTGTTTCCAGGATGTATCAGGGCCATCAAGGTATTTAAGAGGGCAGGGATTACCATATGCAGAAACCTCTTCTGTAGTGGCAGCATGGATCCTTGACATAAAAACTGTTGCAGCTGACAACACACTTCTCACAAATAACAGCAGCAACAATTGGATAACTGAAATCAGTATAGACTCCATTGGCAATTGGAGACACTCATTTTATGTTGCCCCAAAGGAAGCAGGGATCACTGAAATCACATCTGATGTAGGCTGGAAGTATGGACATACAAGGGTGTTACAATGGTACCTCAATATAAAATAGAATATAGAACACAATATGACATGAAGGAACAGTATAACCTAAAACTTAACCTTATATTCAGATGGCCTCAGGGATCTTGGACATTAACAATCTCATCATAAGCATCATGGACTATGGGTTTCAATGAGGCTACTAGAGGTAGCATGAATAATGGATATCATCAGAGTTTCTGAAGGCATTTTTAATTAGTGACATTAACATAGTCCTCAGTGGTAACAGGGAACAGTAACGACGAGGTGGCCAATCACATCATATAACTTAGGCAATGCCATGGAGTCAATTGCCACTTATATAACAATGACAATAGCATAGATTAAAAGAGAAGAAAATTATGGTGTTAAACATCTTCTCTAGTGGCAGGATTGACCCTTGGCAGCACAATTCTGGGGGCAGTGACCACCTTGTACATTGCATGTTTGATAGCAGGCACGAAATGCATGCATCAGGGACATCAACAGAATTTTCTGTGGAAGATAGAATCTTCCACATCAACTTGATCTACTGTGTCAACTCAGAAAATGTACCTCAACATGAACTCCAGCATTAGCATGGACCTTGGAAGTCAGCAGGCTCTCAAACAGTAACAGATCATGGCCATTACCAGTTTCTCCATTAGCAATAGAAACAATTGAGTCCATCATGATTGCTGGTCACAGAATTCAGTACTGACATCAACATATCTTCAGGTTGCAATTAGGATCACAGGCATAAAACTCATCTCCAGTAGCAGCAAACAGCACTTACCTCATTGTGAACTTAGGCAGCAATACTTACCATGGACTTCACAACAGATTCTTATGGTCGATTTACTAATTTTCTAATTCGTTGAAGAATTGAGTTGGAATTTTGATGGGGACTGCATTGAATCTGTAGATTGCTTTTGGCAAGATAGCCATTTTTACAATGTTGATCCTGCCAATCCATGAGCATGGGAGATCTTTCCATCTTCTGAGATCTTCTTTAATTTCTTTCTTCAGAGACTTGAAGTTCTTATCATACAGATCTTTCACTTCCTTAGTTAGAGTCACACCAAGATATTTTATATTATTTGTGACTATTGAGAAGGGTGTTGTTTTTTTCTCACAGACATCATGTAGCTTTTCAATGACCACACAGATTATGAATGTCAAAATAGTTACCAGTGACATCATGGAACCGTAATGTCAATATATTTCACTTGGTAGTCAGGATCAAAGATGTCGTCAATCTGGTCCAAAGTGAGGATAGAGATCAGGCCTGACCTGTTTGTCTATGGCAGCAGTGATCTATGATATAACATGATGTCCAGGAAGTACAAGGAACATAAACATATTTTCAGAGGGTTTCATGTAGAAAATCCTTTTTTCTAGTTGCTAGATGCATCATTACATCAAATTGGTTATGAATAGTAAGGCACTTCTGAGATTTCCTGCAGAAGAATAGATAACAGACATCAGTAGTGATTCCACTGGCATTTAATGAATGTCATATTAATGTGGGCAGAAGAGTCAGCAGGGATAACTGACATATTGTCTGCTAGAGGCCTGGAGTATCATGGACATACAGTAGTGTCTGATGGATATATATATATATATATCCTCAACATAACATATCTCAGAACATTTAACTCAACATGACCTAAGATAGCATTATTGATTGAACTTCATTGTAGATTCTGATGATCTCAGGGATTCTTAACATTCACAGTGTCTTCAGGAGCAACACTGAGTATGGGTTTCAACATGGCTACTAGAGGCAGGATGTATGACTCTCATCATCAATGTTTCTGTGACCCCTTTACATGGTTCCAGTGGCAGCTGAAATCACTGACAATAAGTTTGCCACTGGCAACAATAATCTCAGACAATTTCATGGGATATGTATTCAGGAATAACGTAGTGGCATCAGCATTGATTCAGAGGGCATATAACCTCCCCCCTCTCAGCCTGAAACCTGACTGATCAAGTTTCACTGTTAGCACAAAGAGAGCATGGGGTAAAGTTTGGAGCTGTGAAGAAAGGATGGACCATCTAAAGACTGCCATATCCAGGGATCCATCCCATAATCAGCTTCCAAACGCTGACACCATTGCATACACTAGCAAGATTTTGCTGAAAGGACCCAGATATAGCTGTCTCTTGTGAGACAATGCCGGGGCCTACCAAACACAGAAGTGGATGATCACAGTCAGCTATTGGATGGATCACATGGCCCCCAATGGAGGAGCTAGAGAAAGTACCCAAGGAGCTAAAGGGAACTGCAACCCCATAGGTGGATCATTATTATGAACTAACCAGTACCCCAGAGGTCTTGTCTCTAGCTGCATTTGTATCAAAAGATGGCCTAGTAGGCCATCACTGGAAAGAGAGGCCCATTGGACTTGCCAACTTTATATGCCCCAGTACAGGGGAATGCCAGGGCCAAGGCGTGGGGATGGGTGGGTGGGGGACTGGGGGGGTGTATTGGGGACTTTTTGGATAGCATTGGAAATGTAATTGAGGAAATTACCTAATTAAAAAAAAAAAGAGAGCATGGGGGTGGAGCCTGCCACCCTATCCTTCTACCACTCCCACTGCTACTGCCTGCCACCTAGCTGTTCCACAGCCAAACACGTGGTCACCTGAAACTGACTCCAAGGATGATTTGTTGGGAATGGGCCCCTTCCCCTTCTTCATAACCCAGTGTCTGGGAATAGTAAAATTGAACCTTGAGCAGACTAGTTGTCTTGCTTCCATTCTCTTTCACGCTGCCTAGCTTCCTCTTCTTCTCCAGATTCCAGGATTCCTCTCAGACTAGAATCCAGACATGTGAGCCACTGGCCAGCCGCAACAGATTTGGCGAACCAATGAGGGACTGGGAAATGGCAGAGGACATTTGGAAGAAGCACTGCTGGTTTGGAGCTCCATGGAAGAAGAAAATAATTAAAGGAAATTCGTACCAGAAAAGGTTGGTATGGGCTAAGTTGAAACAGCATTAAACCTGCACGCTAAATTCACTTAGGTTCAGCGGTGAGGTTTATCAGGGGCTAGGAACATTAACAGGCAGTTAGCGTAGCTCCCAGAAGCTACATTTTTAGGCATGAGAAAAGACAGGGTTTAATACAAGGGATTTAATAATCAGGCAGATGGCCGCAGTTAGAAACTGTACTATGCGGGAGGAAAATGTCCCAGAAACAGAGAAAAATTTCAGAGGTTCCCTGATTTGTTCTTTCTGGGCCTTACAGCAGAAGTTCTCTGCCCTCTTTGTGTTTTTTGTGTTGGTGTTTTTGTCTAATGTCTGGTGCACCAATTTGTTCACGTGTTCAATTCATGTATGTTCATGTCCAGTCTGAATGAATGAATGTTCTATGTTTTATGTTGGATAATAAAGATGGCTAAAAAACTGTATCTGGTGGTTCATCAAAGCCGACAGCTGCAGGCCACACGCTTCAACCAGGAAACAGGCACACAATAGGAGGGCCCCTGCTGGAGAAACTGTTCCTTATAGGAAAAAAGAGAGTCTACAGCCTCTTAGTTTTGGGGGTAAAAAAGCTGATTTTTTTCCTGGAAGGTTCTCTGTAATCCTGATTAATGTGTTTGGCAAATGATAAAGTGCTTTTTATTCTATGATTGTAGCTAGAAAAATTAATATTCTCTGATTGGTCTAAATGTAACTGCTTCATTTGTTTTTTTTTTTTTTATTGTTAATGTGCTCCGAGTGTTTTCACAATCAGCTCATAAGTTATTGGTTAAGATTAAATAATTGTTACATTGCTAACAGATGGTTAGCCTTAAAATTGCTAACTCAGGTTTAGAGTCCTTCCAACACGTGGCTTTACGCAGGCCAAGATGCTGGATCTCTAAGGATATTTCTAGTTGAGATAATAATTAATGTGATTCTTTTTTTTTTTAAATATTTTTTATTACATCTTTTCCTCAATTACATTTCCAGTGCTATCCCAAAAGTCCCCCATACCCTCCCACCCACTCCCCTACCCACCCATTCCCATTTTTTTGGCCCTGGCATTCCCCTATATTGGGGCATATAAAGTTTGCAAGTCCAATGGGCCTCTCTTTCCATTGATGGCTGACTAGGCCATCTTTCGATACATATGCAGCTAGAGACAAGAGCTCCGGGGTTCTAGTTAGTACATCATGTTGTTCCAACAATAGGGTTGCAGATCCCTTTAGCTCCTTGGGTACTTACTCTAGCTTCTCCATTGGGAGCCCTGTGATACATCCAATAGCTGACTGTGAACATCCACTCCTGTGTTTGCTAGGCCCCAGCATCGTCTCACAAGAGACAGCTATATTTGGGTCCTTTCAGCAAAATCTTGCTAGTGTATGCAATGGTGTCAGCGTTTAGAAGTTGATTATGGGATGGATCCCTGGGTACGGCAGTCTCTAAATGGTCCATCCTTTCATCACCGCTACGAACTTTGTCTCTGTAACTCCTTCCCTGGGTGTTTTGTTCCCAATTCTGAGAAGGTGCACAGTGTCCACACTTTGGTCTTCATTCTTCTTCAGTTTCATGCGTTTAGCAAATTGTATCTTAAATCTTGGGTATCCTAAGTTTTGGGCTAATATCCACTTATCAGTGAATACATATTGTGTGAGTTCTTTTGTGATTGTGTTACTTCACTCAAGATGATGCCCTCCAGGTCCATCCATTTGGCTAGGAATTTCATAAATTCATTCTTTTTAATAGCTGAGTAGTACTCCATTGTGTAAATGTACCATAATTTCTGTATCCATTCCTCTGTTGAGGGACATCTTGGTTCTTTCCAGCTTCTGGCTATTATAAATAGGGCTGCTATGAACATAGTGGAACATGTGTCCTTTTTACCGGTTGGGACATCTTCTGGATATATGCCCAGGAGAGGTATTGCTGGATCCTCCGGTAGTACTATGTCCAATTTTCTGAGGAACCGCCAGACTGATTTCCAGAGTGGTTGTACAAGCTTGCAATCCCACCAACAATGGAGGAGTGTTCCTCTTTCTCCACATCCTCGCCAGCAACTGCTGTCACCTGAATTTTTGATCTTAGCCATTCTGACTGGTGTGAGGTGGAATCTCAGGGTTGTTTTGATTTGCATTTCCCTGATGATTAAGGATGTTGAACATTTTTTCAGGTGTTTCTCTGCCATTCGGTATTCCTCAGGCGAGAATTCTTTGTTCAGTTCTGAGCCCCATTTTTTAATGGGGTTATTTGACTTTCTGGAGTCCACCTTCTTGAGTTCTTTATATATATTGGATATTAGTCCCTTATCTGATTTAGGATAGGTGAAGAACCTTTCCCAATCTGTTGGTGGTTTTTTTGTCTTATTGATGGTGTCTTTAGCCTTGCAGAAGCTTTGTAGTTTCATGAGGTCCCACTTGTCAATTCTCGATCTTACAGCACAAGCCATTACTGTTCTATTCAGGAATTTTTCCCCTGTGCCCATATCTTCAAGGCATTTCCCCACTTTCTCCTCTATAAGTTTCAGTGTCTCTGGTTTTATGTGAAGTTCCTTGATCCACTTAGACTTGACCTTAGTACAAGGAGATAGGAATGGATCGATTCGCATTCTTCTACATGTTAACAACCAGTTGTGCCAGCACCATTTGTTGAAAATGCTGTCTTTCTTCCACTGGATGTTTTTAGCTCCCTTGTCGAAGATCAAGTGACCGTAGGTGTGTGGGTTCATTTCTGGGTCTTCAATTCTATTCCATTGGTCTATTTGTCTGTCACTATACCAGTACCATGCAGTTTTTATCACAATTGCTCTGTAGTAGAGCTTTAGGTCCGGCATGGTGATTCCACCAGAGGTTCTTTTATCCTTGAGAAGAGTTTTTGCTATCCTAGGTTTTTTGTTATTCCAGATGAATTTGCAGATTGCACTTTCTAATTCGTTGAAGAATTGAGTTGGAATTTTGATGGGGATTGCATTGAATCTGTAGATTGCTTTTGGCAAGATAGCCATTTTTACAATGTTGATCCTGCCAATCCATGAGCATGGGAGATCTTTCCATCTTCTGAGATCTTCTATAATTTCTTTCTTCAGAGACTTGAAGTTTTTATTATACAGATCTTTCACTTCCTTAGTTAGAGTCACGCCAAGATATTTTATATTATTTGTGACTATTGAGAAGGGTGTTGTTCCCCTAATTTCTTTCTCAGCCTGTTTATTCTTTGTGTAGAGAAAGGCCATTGATTTGTTTGAGTTAATTTTATATCCAGCTACTTCACCGAAGCTGTTTATCAGGCTTAGGAGTTCTCTGGTGGAATTTTTAGGGTCACTTATGTATACTATCATATCATCTGCAAAAAGTGATATTTTGACTTCATCTTTTCCAATTTGTATCCCTTTGATCTCCTTTTGTTGTCGAATTGCTCTGGCTAGGACTTCAAGTACAATGTTGAATAGGTATGGAGAAAGTGGACAGCCTTGTCTAGTCCCTGATTTTAGAGGGATTGCTTCAAGCTTCTCACCATTTACTTTGATGTTGGCTACTGGTTTGCTGTAGATTGCTTTTATCATGTTTAGGTATGGGCCTTGAATTCCTGATCTTTCCAAGACTTTTATCATGAATGGGTGTTGGATCTTGTCAAATGCTTTTTCCGCATCTAACGAGATGACCATGTGGTTTTTGTCTTTGAGTTTGTTTATATACTGGATTACGTTGATGGATTTCCGTATATTGAACCATCCCTGCATCCCTGGGATGAAACCTACTTGGTCAGGATGGATGATTGTTTTGATGTGTTCTTGGATTCGGTTAGCAAGAATTTTATTGAGGATTTTTGCATCAATATTCATAAGGGATATTGGTCTGAAGTTTTCTATCTTTGTTGGGTCTTTTTGTGGTTTAGGTATCAGAGTAATTGTGGCTTCATAGAATGAGTTGGGTAGAGTACCTTCTGTTTCTATTTTGTGGAATAGTTTGTGAAGAACTGGGATTAGATCTTCTTTGAAGGTCTGATAGAACTCTGCACTAAACCCATCTGGTCCTGGGCTTTTTTTTGGTTGGGAGACTATTAATGACTGCTTCTATTTCTTTGGGGGATATAGGGCTGTTTAGATCATTAACCTGATCTTGATTCAACTTTGGTACCTGGTATCTGTCTAGGAACTTCTCCATTTCATCCAGGTTCTCCAGTTTTGTTGAGTATAGCCTTTGGTAGAAGGATCTGATGGTGTTTTGGATGTCTTCAGGATCTGTTGTTATGTCTCCTTTTTCATTTCTGATTTTGTTAATTAGGATGCTTTCCCTGTGCCCTCTAGTGAGTCTGGCTAAGGGTTTATCTATCTTGTTGATTTTCTCAAAGAACCAGCTCCTTGATTGGTTGATTCTTTGAATAGTTTTTCTTGTTTCCACTTGGTTGATTTCACCCCTGAGTTTGATTATTTCCTGCCGTCTACTCCTCTTGGGTGAATTTGCTTCCTTTTGTTCTAGTGCTTTTAGGTGTGTTGTCAAGCTGCTAATGTGTGCTCTTTCTAGTTTCCTTTTGGAGGCACTCAGAGCTATGAGTTTTCCTCTTAGAAATGCTTTCATTGCGTCCCATAAGTTTGGGTATGTTGTGGCTTCATTTTCATTGAACTCTAAAAAGTCCTTAATTTCTTTCTTTATTCTTTCCTTGACCAAGGTATCATTGAGAAGAGTGTTGTTCAGTTTCCACGTGAAGGTTGGCTTTCTATTATTTATTTTGTTATTGAAGATCAGCCTTATTCCATGGTGATCTGATAGGATGCATGGGACAATTTCAATGTTTTTGTATCTGTTGAGTCCTGTTTTGTGCCCAATTACGTGATCAATTTTGGAGAAGGTACCATGAGGTGCTGAGAAGAAGGTGTATCCTTTTGTTTTAGGGTAAAATGTTCTGTAGATATCTGCCAGATCCATTTGATCCATAACTTCTGTTAGTTTCACTGTGTCCCTGTTTAGTTTCTGTTTCCATGATCTGTCCATTGGTGAAAGTGGTGTGTTGAAGTCTCCCACTATTCTTGTATGAGGTGCAATGTGTGCTTTGAGATTTACTAAAGTTTCTTTAATGAATGAGGCTGCCTTTGTATTTGGAGCATAGATATTCAGGATTGATAGTTCCTCTTGGAGGATTTTACCTTTGATGAGTATGAAGTGCCCCTCTCTGTCTTTTTTGATGACTTTGGGTTGGAAGTCAATCTTATCTGATATTAGAATGGCTACTCCAGCTTGTTTCTTCAGACCATTTGCTTGGAAAGTTGTTTTCCAGCCTTTCATTCTGAGGTAGTGTCTATCTTTTTCTCTGAGATGAGTTTCTTGTAAGCAGCAAAATGTTGGGTCTTGTTTGTGTAGCCAGTTTGTTAGTCTATGTCTTTTTATTGGGGAGTTGAGTCCATTGATATTAAGAGATATTAAGGAAAAGTAATTGTTGTTTCCTGTTATTTTTGTTGTTAAAGTTGGCATTCTGTTCTTGTGGCTGTCTTCTTTTAGGTTTGTTGAGGGATTACCTTCTTGTTGTTTCTAGGGCGTGGTTCCTGTCCTTGTATTGGTTTTTTTCTGTTATTATCCTTTGAAGGGCTGGATTCGTGGAGAGATAATGTGTGAATTTGGCTTTGTCGTGGAATACTTTGGTTTCTCCATCTATGTTAATTGAGAGTTTGGCTGGGTATAGTAGCTTGGGCTGGAATTTGTGTTCTTTTAGTGTCTGTATAACATCTGTCCAGGATCTTCTAGCTTTCATAGTCTCTGGTGAAAAATCTGGTGTAATTCTGATAGGCTTGCCTTTATATGTTACTTGGCCTTTTTCTCTTACTGCTTTTAGTATTCTATCTTTATTTAGCGCATTTGTTGTTCTGATTATTATGTGTCGGGAGGTATTTCTTTTCTGGTCCAGCCTATTTGGAGTTCTGTAGGCTTCTTGTATGTTCATGGGCATCTCTTTCTTTAGATTTGGGAAGTTTTCTTCTATAATTTTGTTGAAGATGTTTGCTGGTCCTTTGAGTTGAAAATCTTCATTCTCATCCACTCCTATTATCCGTAGGTTTGGTCTTCTCATTGTGTCCTGTATTTCCTGGATGTTTTGAGTTAGGATCTTTTTGCATTTTCCATTTTCCTTGATTGTTGTGCCCATGTTCTCTATGGAATCTTCTGCACCTGAGATTCTCTCTTCCATCTCTTGTATTCTGTTGCTGATGCTTGCATCTATGGTTCCAGATTTCTTTCCTAGGGTTTCTATCTCCAGTGTTGCCTCATTTTGGGTTTTCTTTATTGTGTCTACTTCCCTTTTTAGGTCTAGTATGGTTTTGTTCATTTCCATCATCTGATTGGATGTGTTTTCCTGTTTCTCTTTAAGGACTTCTACCAGTTTGGTTGTGTTTTCCTGTTTTTCTTTAAGGACTTGTAACTCTTTAGCCATGTTCTCCTGTAGTTCTTTAAAGTCCTTCTTGATGTCCTCTACCATCATCATGAGATATGCTTTTAAATCCAGGTCTAGTTTTTCAGGTGTGTTGGGGTGCCCTGGACTGGGCGAAGTGGGAGTGCTGGGTCCTGATGATGGTGAGTGGTCTTGGTTTCTGTTAGTAAGATTCTTACCTTTACCTCTCGCCATCTGGTAATCTCTGGAGTTGTTATAGTTGTCTCTGTTCAGAGGTTGTTCTTCTGGGGATTCTGAGTATCCTCTGTCAGCAGACCTGTACAGACTAAGTTCGGCGGAGTCCCGGAGCCAAGATGGCGCTCCCTGCAGGGCAGGTCACTGTCCTCCGGCTGGGAGGGTGTTGGATGTCTGGGGCCCCAAAAGGGTGCTGCCTCAGCGGCTCTGTGGCTCCCGCCTGTCCCAGAAGCTGTCTGCCTCTGTGGTCCTCACTCTAACCTGTAGACTAAGTTCGGCGGAGTCCCGGAGCCAAGATGGCACTCTCTGCAGGGCAGGTCTCTGTCCTCCGGCTGGGAGGGTGCCGGAAGTCTGCGGCCCCAAAAGGGTGCTGCCTCAGCGGCTCTGTGGCTCCTGCCTGTCCCAGAAGCCGTCTGCCCCCGTGGTCCCCACTCTGACCTGTAGAGACTAAGCTCGGCGGAGTCCCGGAGCCAAGATGGCACTCCCTGCAGGGCAGGTCACTGTCCTCCGACTGGGAGGGTGCCGGATGTCTGCGGCCCCAAAAGGGTGCTGCCTCAGCGGCTCTGTGGCTCCCGCCTGTCCCAGAAGCTGTCTGCCTCTGTGGTCCTCACTCTAACCTGTAGAATAAGTTCGGCAGAGTCCCGGAGCCAAGATGGCACTCTCTGCAGGGCAGGTCTCTGTCCTCCGGCTGGGAGGGTGCCGGAAGTCTGCGGCCCCAAAAGGGTGCTGCCTCAGCGGCTCTGTGGCTCCTGCCTGTCCCAGAAGCCGTCTGCCCCCGTGGTCCCCACTCTGACCTGTAGAGACTAAGCTCGGTGGAGTCCCGGAGCTTAATGTGATTCTTATCCTAGAAAGCAGAATTAAAGATAAGATTTAAAGCAATGTTTCTTTAATGAAGCATTAAAGCTTGCATGTATTCATAGGTATTAATTGACAGAGCCAAACTTCGTAATCTGATAGTAATGCTTCTAATATTAATTCTATAGTGATAAATTGCTTTAAATTTGGGTTTTACTTTCCCAAAGTTAATGTTACAAAAGAAACTTAGTAATTCTTTACAGATCTAGACAGATGCTGTTTTAATAAAGTTTAAATTCATAGTTTATAAAGAGTCAATCAGAACGTAAAATTTATCAAGGCATTACAATCTGGCTTGCTTATCTATAGTTATTATAGATCCAAAAGTTTGTTTCCTTTTTTCTCTGTCCTTTGCATCTTAATGATTGTAAAGGTTTTGCTTCTAGTGAGTTTGTAATAATTAGAATATTTTTCCTCTAGTATGGCTAAATATTGATTTACATTATGTGAGAAATTTTTATCATCTTTGCTTCTATACAAGAAGCCAAGAGTTTTAATCTTTCAGGGTATATTGTTTCCTAAGTGGAAAATATTTTATTAGCTAATGCTTCTCAAGGGCAGAAGAACTTAGGGTCATAAACCACTTTTCCAGAAACAGGATAGATACCTGACATCACTATCTTTTCTGGTGGTAGTGAGAATATTGTACATTTCATGGATGATAGCAGATGCCACATGAAAGTACCAGGGACATCAATACAATTTCCTGTGACAGGGTGGATTTCAAATGTCAATCTGATTTCCAGTGCCACATGAGAATACTTACCTCAATATGACCTCAAGTGTCAGAATG
Source organism: Mus caroli (assembly GCF_978045245.1). Classification (NCBI taxonomy): domain Eukaryota; kingdom Metazoa; phylum Chordata; class Mammalia; order Rodentia; family Muridae; genus Mus; species Mus caroli. Next base: position 115,563,723 of record NW_028227260.1, on the reverse strand, counting down.
GACCTTGGAATTCAGTATGTTCTCTAAAAGCAGCACATATCATAGACATCACCAGGGTTTCCATCAGAAATAGGAACAATAGACTCCATCATGATTTTTGGTTATAGCATACAGCAATTACCACAACATTGCTTCAAGTTACAGATATGATTAGTGGCACCAAACATGTCTCCAGTATCAGCACACAGCACCTATTTCATTATAACCTTTGGCATGAGTAGTGACAATGAACTGCAAGACATATTATTCTGGTTGAGTTATCACACACATCATGGACTCCCTTGAAGATTATCAAATAAGAGTGACTAGTCTGCACAGGTGAGTGTGTGGACTACAGAAGCTACACAGCTTCTGAGAGTTATCACACACATCATGGACTCCCTTTAAGAATATCAAATAAATTCATTCTTTTTAATAGCTGAGTAGTATTCCATTGTGTAAATGTACCACATTTTCTGTATTCATTCCTCTGTTGAGGGACATCTGGGTTCTTTCCAGCTTCTAGCTATTATAAATAAGGCTGATATGAACATAGTGGAGCATGTGTCCTTCTTACCAGTTGGAACATTTTCTGGATATATGCCCAGGAGGGGTATTGTGGGATCCTCTGGTAGTACTATGTCCAATTTTCTGAAGAACCGTGAGACTGATTTCCAGAGTGGTTTTACAAGCTTGCAATCCCACCAACAATTGAGAAGTGTTCCTCTTTCTACACATCCTCACCAGCATCTGCTGTCACCTGAATTTTTGATCTTAGTCATTCTGACTGTTGTGAGATGGAATGTCAGGGTTGTTTTGATTTGCATTTCTCTGATGATTAAGGATGTTGAACATTTTTTCAGGTGCTTCTCAGCCATTCGGTACTCCTCTGGTGAGAATTCTTTGTTCAGTTCTGAGCCCCATTTTTAATGGGGTTATTTGATTTTCTGGAGTCCACCTTCTTGAGTTCTTTATATATATCGGATATTAGTCCCCTATCTGATTTAGGATAGGTAAAGATCCTTTCCCAATCTGTTGGTGGTCTTTTTGTCTGAAATCAGGTGTCTTTTGCCTTGCAGAAGCCTTGCAACTTTTTGAGGTCCCATTTGTAGATTCTTGATCTTACAGCACAAGCCATTGCTGTTCTATTCAGGAACTTTTTCCCTGTACCCATATCTTCAAGGCTTTCCCCACTTTCTCCTCTATAAGTTTCAGTGTCTCTGGTTTTAGGTAACCCAATCACAAAAGAACTCGCTTGATGTGTACTCATTGATAAGTGGATATTAACCTAGAAACTTAGAATACCCAAGATACAAGATACAATTTGCAAAACACATGAAACTCAAGAAGAATGAAGATCAAAGTGTGGGCACTTTGCCCCTTAGAATTGGGAACAAAACACCCATGGTAGGAGTTACAGAGACAAAGTTTGGAGCTGAGACGAAAGGATGGACCATCTAGAGACTGCCACACCTGGGATCCATCCCATAATCAGCTTCCAAACGCTGACACCATTGCATATGCCAGCAAGATTTTACTGAAAGGACCCTGATATAGCTGTCTCTTGTGAGGCTATTCTGGTGCCTGGCGAACACAGAAGTGGATGCTCACAGTCAGCTACTGGATGGAACACAGGGCTCCCAATGGAAGAGCTAGAGAAAGTACCCAAGGAGCTAAAAGGATCTGCAACCTTATAGGTAGAACAACAATATGAACTAACCAGTACCCCCAGAGCCTTTGTCTCTAGATGCATATGTAGCAGAAGTTGGCCTAGTCAGCCATCATTGGGAAGAGAGGCCACTTGGTCTTGCAAACTTTATATGCCTCAGTACAGGGGAACACCAGGGCCAAGAAGTGGGAGTGGGTGGCAAGGGGAGTGTGGGGGAGGGTATGGGGGACTTTCAGGATAGCATTTGAAATGTAAATGAAGAAAATATCTAATAAAAATTGTTTTAAAATTGTATCTGCCAAATTGGAAAATCATTACAAAATGTATCTAGAAGATACCACTTACCAAAGTTAAATCAAGATCACATAAACTATTTAAACAGCTCCACATGCCTGAAAGTAATAGAAGAAATAATTGAAAATCTCTCTACAAAAATCAATCAATCAATCAATCAATCAATCAATCAATCAATCATCAATAAATGAATAAATGCATCCAATGGCATGATGTTTCTAAGGCAGAATTCTACCAGAATTTCAAAGAAGACCCAATTCCAATATACCTAAAATTCTTACAGAAAATAGAAAGAGAAGGAGCACTGCAAAACTCATCCTATGACTCCACAGTCACCCCATGGTGGTGGTGTCATAGTTCTACCACAATTAGGTCATAGCCATACCTAAACCACACAAAGACTCAACAAAGAAAGAGAACTTGATACTCATTTCTCTTATGAGCACTGATGCAAAAATACACAATAAAATACTCACAAACTGAATCTTGGAACAGAACAAGATGCAACAAACCTAAGTATATACTTTAACATCAAGTCAGGATGTGGCAGTCCACTTGGAGGAAAATGGTTACACAAACAGGCCAAAGAGTCATAGACAGCCCCCTTCTCACTGTTGGAGTTCAACAAAAACCCTAAGCTTTACAACCACAGCATGAATGCAGAGGGTCTAGCACAGGTCCAAAGGTGCTCTGTGGTTTTTGCTCTCATAGTAATGAACACTTACCACCCTTGATGAACTGATTCTGTGGACTGTGCTCTGCTGGAGTCCTTGACCCCTTTTACACCAACAATTTTTCCTCCACATATCCCAAGTGTTTCCCTTATCACCCCTTAATACTTGGCTGTAGATCTCTGTATCTGCTCCCATCAGCTGCTATAAGAACCTTCTCTAATGATTTGGCAATTTAGTGATCTATGAGTATAGCCAAATATCATCTTCTGGTGTCCTCTTTAATTTCTTTTTATAAATACTTAAAATTCTTTGTCATCCTCAACTTTTATTTGTGGGGGGTAGACTTATGCCAAGAAATTTCTGTGGTTTCTGGCCATTGTGAAGAGTGTTGTTTCCCTTATTTCTTTCTCAGTGTGTTCGTCATTTGTATATACAAGGAATACTAATTTTTTGAATTATGCTTGTATCCCACCATATTGCTGAAGGTGTTTATCAGTTTTAGGACTTCCCTAGTCAAGATTTCATGGTTGCTAAAGTATATTATCAGAATTTGGGGGCTTCCTTGTTTATATAATCATATCACCTGTGAATATTGATGATACTTTGACTTCTTCCCTTTCGTATTTGTATACTATTGACCTCCTCAAATTATCTTAGTGCTCTAGCTTAAATTTCAAACACTATTTTGAACTGGTTGGAGGAGAGTGTGCCATCTTGTCTTGTTCATGACTCTAGTGTGATTGCTTTGAGTTTCTCTCCATTTAATTTGATGTCACCTACTGGCTTGTTGTATATTGCCTTTAGTGTGTTTAGATATGTTCATTTTATCTCTACTTTCTCTGAGTCTATATCCTGTAGGGTTTTGGGTTTTTCAAAGTCTTTTCCAACAACTAAAGTGATGATCTTGAATGTTTTTTCTTTGTTTGGTTATATGGTGAAACTCATTGACAGATTTTCATGTGTTGAGTCAGCCTTGCATCTCAAGGAGAGACCCTACTTTGACATTGTGGTTGGCCTTTTTTACATTTCCCTGGATAAAATTTGCTATTATTTTATTGAGTATTTTTGCACGTATATTAATAATAATCTAAACTGATCTGTAATTTTCTTTCTTTGTTGACTGTGTGGATGTGATATCAAAATTATTGTAGCATCCTAAAATGAATTTGATGATGTTCCTCTGTTTCTAAATTTTGGAATAATTTAAGGAGTATTGGTATTAATTCTTCTTTGAAAATCTGGTATAATTCTTCAAGAAAACCTGTTCCTGAATTTTTGCTTCAAATTTATTAGGGGATATAGGTCTATTAAAATTGGTTATTTCATCTTTTTAAATATTTTTATTAGGTATTTTCCTCATTTACATTTCCAATGCTATCCCAAAAGTCCCCTATACCCTCCTCCCCCACTCCCCTACCCACCCACTCGTACTTTTTGGCCCTGCTGTTCCCCTGTACTGGGGCATATAAAGTTTGCAAGTCCAATGGGCCTCTCTTTCCACTGATGGCCGACTAGGCCATCTTTTGATACATGTGCAGCTAGAGTCAAGAGCTCTGGGTTACTGGTTAGTTCATAATTTTGTTCCACCTATAGGGTTGCAGATCCCTTTAGCTCCTTGGGTACTTTCTCTAGCTCCTGTGGAGAGCCACAATAACATTTGCCATCACTAGATGGCGCCGGCTTTCCGCAGTGCCTTATGCCACCTAAACAAAGAACAAGCGTGTGCGCATGTGCTAGAGTAAATGCGCGCCAAGTCAGAGCCCATTCCAGGGCATGTCTATGAGATCCTGCGTAAGCGACCAGTCAGGCGTGGACACGCCACACCAGGGTGTATATAAGCAGCCCTTTTCTGAAGCTCTTTGTCTACCTCATCAATATGCAATAAAGTATCGCTACAGAAGGATACTGTGTTCCTTGCACATTCTTGCGGGCAAGGACAATAGCATCAGAACAAGCTCCTCCATTGGGGGCCCTGTGATACATCCAATAACTGACTGTGAGCATCCACTTCTGTGTTATCTAGGCCCCAGCATAGTCTCACAAAAGATAGCTATATCTGAATCCTTTCAGCAAAATCTTGTTAGTGTATGCAATGGTGTCAGCATTTGGAAGCTGATTATAGGATGAATCCCTGGTGTCTTAGTCAGGGTTTCTATTCCTGCACAAACATCATGACCAAGAAGCAAGTTGGGGAGGAAAGGGTTTATTCGGCTTACACTTCCATGCTGCTGTTCATCACCAAAGGAAGTCAGGACTGGAACTCAAACAGGTCAGGGAGCAGGAGCTGATGCAGAGGCCATGGAGGGATGTTCTTTACTGGCTTGCCTCCCCTGGCTTGCTCAGCCTACTACCTTATAGAACCCAAGACTACCAGCCAAGGGATGGTCCCACCCACAAGGGGCCTTTACGCCTTGATTGAGAAAATGCCTTACAGTTGGATCTCATGGAGGCATTTCCTCAACTGAAGCTCCTATCTCTGAGATAACTCCAGCTGTGTCAAGTTGACAGAAAAATAGCCAGTAACCTGGCTATGGCAGTCTCTACGTAGTCCATCTTTTCGTCATAGCTCCAAACTTTGTCTCTGTAACTCCTTCCATGGGTGTTTTGTTCCCAATTCTAAGAAGGGGCACAGTGTCCACACTTTGGTCTTCGTTCTTCTTGAGTTTCATGCGTTTAGCAAATTGTATCTTATATCTTGGGTATCCTAAGTTTCTGGGTTAATATCCACTTATCAGTGAGTACATATTGTGTGAGTTCCTTTGTGAATGTGTTACCTCACTCAGGATGATACCCTCCAGGTCCATCCATTTGCCTAGGAATTTCATAAATTCATTCTTTTTAATAGCTGAGTAGTACTCCATTGTGTAAATATACCACATTTTCTGTATCCATTACTCTGTTGAGGGACATCTGGGTTCTTTCCAGCTTCTGGCTATTATAAATAAGGCTGCTATGAAAACAGTGGAGCATGTGTTATTCTTACCGGTTGGGACATTTTCTGAATATATGCCCAGGAGAGGTATTGCGGGATTCTCTGGTAGTATTATGTCCAATTTTCTGAGGAACAGCCACACTGATTTCCAGAGTGGTTGTACAAGCTTGCAATCCCACCAGCAATGGAGGAGTGTTCCTCTTTCTCCACATCCTCGCCAGCATCTACTGTCACATGAATTTTTGATTTTAGCCATTCTGACTGGTGTGAGGTAGAATTTCAGGGTTGTTTTGATTTGCATTTCCCTGATGATTAAGGATGTTGAACATTTTTTCAGGTCCTTCTCTGCCATTCGGTATTCCTCAGGTGAGAATTCTTTGTTCAGTTCTGAGCCCCATTTTTTAATGGGGTTATTTGATTTTCTGGAGTCCACCTTCTTGATATATATATATATATATATATATATATATATATATATATATATAAAATGTTAGTCCCCTATCTGATTTAGGATAGGTAAAGATCCTTTCCCAATCTGTTGGTGGTCTTTTTGTCTTATTGACGGTGTCTTTTGCCTTGCAGAAGCTTTGCAAATTTATGAGGTCCCATTTATCGATTCTTGATGTTACAGCACAAGCCATTGTTGTTCTATTCAGGAATTTTTCTCCTGTACCCATATCTTCGAGGCTTTTCCCTACGTTCTCCTCTATAAGTTTCAGTGTCTCTGGTTTTATGTGAAGTTCCTTGATCCACTTAGACTTGACCTTAGTACAAGGAGATAGGAATGGATCGATTCGCATTCTTCTACATGATAACAACCAGTTGTGCCAGCACCATTTCTTGAAAATGATGTCTTTCTTCCACTGGATGGTTTTAGCTCCCTTGTCGAAGATCAAGTGACCATAGGTGTGTGGGTTCATTTCTGGGTCTTCAATTCTATTCCATTGGTCTACTTGTCTGTCACTATACAGGTACCATGCAGTTTTTATCACAATTGCTCTGTAGTAAAGCTTTAGGTCCAGCATGCTGATTCCACCAGAGGTTCTTTTATCCTTGAGAAGAGTTTTTGCTATCCTAGGTTTTTTGTTATTCCAGATGAATTTGCAGATTGCACTTTCTAATTCGTTGAAGAATTGAGTTGGGATTTTGATGGGGATTGCATTGAATCTGTAGATTGCTTTTGGCAAGATAGCCATTTTTACAATGTTGATCCTGCCAATCCATGAGCATGCGAGATCTTTCCATCTTCTGAGATCTTCTATAATTTCTTTCTTCAGAGACTTGAAGTTTTTATTATACAGATCTTTCACTTCCTTAGTTAGAGTCACGCCAAGATATTTTATATTATCTGTGACTATTGAGAAGGGTGTTGTTTCCCTAACTTTCTCAGCCTGTTTATTCTTTGTGTAGAGAAAGGCCATTGATTTATTTGAGTTAATTTTATATCCAGCTACTTCACTGAAGCTGTTTATCAGGTTTAGGAGTTCTCTGGTGGAATTTTTAGGGTCACTTATGTATACTATCATATCATCTGCAAAAAGTGATATTTTGACTTCATCTTTTCCAATTTGTATCCCTTTGATCTCCTTTTGTTGTCGAATTGCTCTGGCTAGGACTTCAAGTACAATGTTGAATAGGTATGGAGAAAGTAGACAGCCTTGTCTAGTCCCTGATTTTAGAGGGATTGCTTCAAGCTTCTCACCATTTACTTTGATGTTGGCTACTGGTTTGCTGTAGATTTCTTTTATCATGTTTAGGTGTGGGCCTTGAATTCCTGATCTTTCCAAGACTTTTATCATGAATGGGTGTTGGATCTTGTCAAATGCTTTTTCCGCATCTAAGGAGATGATCATGTGGTTTTTGTCTTTGAGTTTGTTTATATAATGGATTACGTTGATGGATTTCTGTATATTGAACCATCCCTGCATCCCTGGGATGAAACCTACTTGGTCAGGATGGATGATTGTTTTCATGTGTTCTTGGATTCCATTAGCAAGAACTTTATTGAGGATTTTTGCATCAATATTCATAAGGGATATTGGTCTGAAGTTTTCTATCTTTGTTGGGACTTTTTGTGGTTTAGGTATCAGAGTAATTGTGGCTTCATAGAATGAGTTGGATAGAGTACCTTCTGTTTCTATTTTGTGGAATAGTTTGTGAAGAACTGGGATTAGATCTTCTTGAAGGTCTGATAGAACTCTTCACTAAACCCTTCTGGTCCTGGGCTTTTTTTGGTTGGGAAACTATTAATGACTGCTTCTATTTCTTTGGGGGATATAGGGCTGTTTAGATCATTAACCTGATCTTGATTCAACTTTGGTACCTGGTATCTGTCTAGAAACTTCTCCATTTCATCCGGGTTCTCCAGTTTTGTTGAGTATAGCCTTTGGTAGAAGGATCTGATGGTGTTTTGGATGTCTTCAGGATGTGTTGTTATGTCTCCTTTTTCATTTCTGATTTTGTTAATTAGAATGATTTCCCTGTGCCCTCTAGTGAGTCTGGCTAAGGGTTTATCTATCTTGTTGATTTTCTCAAAGAACCAGCTCCTTGATTTTTTGATTCTTTGAATAGTTCTTCTTGTTTCCACTTTGTTGATTTCGCCCCTGAGTTCGATTATTTCCTGCCGTCTACTCCTCTTGGGTGAATTTGCTTCCTTTTTTCTAGTGCTTTTAGGTGTGTTGTCAAGCTGCTAATGTGTGCTCTCTCTAGTTTCTTTTTGGAGGCACTCAGAGCTATGAGTTTTCCTCTTAGAAATTCTTTCATTGTTTCCTGTGGGGAGCAGGTGTGGCAGCAGTCCCAAGAAGGTGCCAGGGACTGCAGCTAAGTCGTATGACTTGCACCTGACTTCCTCATATAAACCACAAACATCGTGAGAGCTGCGCAGGTGTACCAGGTTACTGGCGAATCCATTTTGGTGGAGATATGCCCCTGCTGCCCTGATTAGCTGAAGCTGTGTACCTGGTGAGGTGATGTGGCCTGCTGTGAGTGGATGGGAACTGATAGTATATAAGAGTGAGAGGCCTAGGGCTCGGGGTCTTTTGCCTACACAGTCAATGCGCAGCCCAATAAACGTGTGCAGAAGGATCCTATTGTGGTGTCTTTCTTGCTGGTGCGTCAGGCATCCCACAGAGTCCCATAAGTTTGGGTATGTTGTGGCTTCATTTTCATTGAACTCTAAAAAGTCCTTAATTTCTTTATTCCTTCCTTGACCAAGGTATCATTGAGAAGAGTGTTGTTCAGTTTCCACGTGAATGTTGGCTTTCTATTATTTATTTTGTTATTGAAGATCAGCCTTAGTCCATGGTGATCTGATAGGATGCATGGGACAATTTCAATATTTTTGTATCTGTTGAGGCCTGTTTTGTGACCAATTATGTGGTCAATTTTGGAGAAGGTACGATGAGGTGCTGAGAAGAAGGTATATCCTTTTGTTTTAGGATAGAATGTTCTGTAGATATCTGCCAGATCCATTTGATTCATAACTTCTGTTAGTTTCACTGTGTCCCTGTTTAGTTTCTGTTTCCATGATCTGTCCATTGGTGAAAGTGTTGTGTTGAAGTCTCCCACTATTATTGTGTGAGGTGCAATGTGTGCTTTGAGCTTTACTAAAGTTTCTTTAATGAATGTGGCTGCCTTTGTATTTGGAGCATAGATATTCAGAATTGATAGTTCCTCTTGGATGATTTTACCTTTGATGAGTATGACGTGCCCCTCCCTGTCTTTTTTGATGACTTTGGGTTGGAAGTCAATTTTATCAGATATTAGAATGGCTACTCCAGCTTGTTTCTTCATACCATTTGCTTGGAAAATTGTTTTCCAGCCTTTCATTCTGAGGTAATGTCTATCTTTTTCTCTGAGATGAGTTTCCTGTAAGCAGCAAAATGTTGGGTCTTTTTTGTGTAGCCAGTTTGTTAGTCTATGTCTTTTTATTGGGGAGTTGAGTCCATTGATATTAAGAGATATTAAGGAAAAGTAATTGTTGCTTCCTGTTATTTTTGTTGTTAAAGTTGGCATTCTGTTCTTGTGGCTGTCTTCTTTTAGGTTTGTTGAGGGATTACCTTCTTGTTTTTTCTAGGGCGTGGTTCCCGTCCTTGTATTGTTTTTTTTCTGTTATTATCCTTTGAAGGATTTTATTGAGTATTTTTGCATCGATATTCACAAGGGAAATTGGTCTTAAGTTCTCTATCTTTCTGGGTCTTTATGTGGATTACGTATCAGAATAATTGTGGCTTCATAGAATGAATTGGGTAGAGTACCTTCTGTTTCTATTTTGTGGAATACTTTGAGAAGAACTGGAATTAGGTCTTCTTTGAAGGTCTGATAGAACTCTGCACTAAACCCATCTGATCCTGGGCTTTTATTGGTTGGGAGACTATTAATGACTGCTTCTATTTCTTTAGGGGATATAGAACTGTTTAGGTCATTAATCTAATCCTGATTTAACTTTGGTACCTCATATCTGTCTAGAAATTTGTCCATTTCATCCAGGTTTTCAAGTTTTGTTGAGTATAGCCTTTTGTAGAAGAATCTGATGATGTTTTAGACTTCCTCAGGCTCTGTTGTTTTCATTTCTGATTTTATTAATTAGGATACTGTCCCTGTGCCCTCTAGTTAGTCTGGATAAGGGTTTATCTATTTTGTTGATTTTCTCAAAGAACTAGCTCCTGGTTTGGTTGTATCTTTGAATAGTTCTTTTTGTTCCCTCTTGGTTGATTTCGCCCGAGTTTGATTATTTCCTGCAGTCTACTCCTCTTTGGTGAAATTGCTTCCTTTTATTCTTGGGTTCTTAGGTGTGCTGTCAAGCTGCTTGTGTATGCTCTCTCTAGTTTCTTTTTGGAGGCACTCAGGGTTATGAGTTTTTCTCTTAGAAATGCTTTCATTGTGTCCCATAAGTTTGAGTATGTTGTGGGTTCATTTTCATTAAACTCTAAAAAGTCTTTAATTTCTTTCTTTATTTCTTCCTTGACCAAGTTATCATTGAGTAGAGTGTTTTTCAGTTTCCACATGAATGCTGACTTTGTATTATTTATGTTGTTACTGAAGAACATCCTTAGTCCATTGTGATCTGATAGGATACATGGGACAATTTCATTATTTTTGTATCTGTTGAGGCCTGGTTTGTGACCAATTATATGGTCAATTTTGAAAGAGGTACCATGAGGTGCTGAGAAGAAGTTATATCCTTTTGTTTTAGGAAAAAAAGTTCTGTGGATATCTGTTAAATCCATTTGTTTCATAACTACTGTTAGTTTCTCTGTTTAGTTTCTGTTTACAGGATCTGTCCATTGATGAGAGTGGGGTGTTGAAATCTCCCACTATTACTGTGTGATGTACAATGTGTGCTTTGAGCTTTACTGAACTTTCTTTAATGAATGTGGCTGCCTTTGCATTTGGAGCATAGATATTTAGAATTGAGAGATCATCTTGGAATATTTTACCTTTGATGAGTATGAAGTGCCCCTCCTTGTCTTTTTTGATATCTTTGGGATGGAAGTCAATATTATTCGATATTAGAATGGCTACTCCAGCTTGCATCTTCAGACTGTTTGCTTGGGAAATTGTTTTCTAGCCTTTCAATCTGAGGTAGTGTCTGTCCTTTTCCCTAAGATGGGTTTCCTGTAAGCAGCAAAAGGTTGGGTCTTATTTGTGTAGCCAGTCTGTTAGTCTATGTCTTTTTATTGGGGAATTGAATCCATTGATATTAAGAGATATTAATGAGAAGTAATTGTTACTTCATGTTATTTTTGTTGTTAGAGTTGGGATTCTATTCTTGTGGCTTTCTTCTTTTAGATTTGTTGAAGGATTACTTTCTTGCTTTTTCTAGGGCATAGTTTCCATCCTTGTAGTGGTGTTTTCCTGTTATTATCCTTTGAGGGGCTGGATTCGTGGGAAGATATTTTGTGAATCTGGTTTTGTTATGGAATACTTTGGTTTCTCCATCTATGGTAATTGAGAGTTTTTCTGGGTATATTAGCCTGGGCTGACATTTGTGTTCTCTTAGTGTCTGTATAACATCTGTCCCAGATCTTCTGGCTTTCATAGTCTCTGGTGAGAAGTCTGGAGTAATTCTAATAGGCCTGCTTTTATATGTTACTTGACCTTTTGCCCTTAGTGCTTTTAATATTCTATCTTTATTTAGTGCATTTGTTGTTTTGATTATTATGTGTCAGGAGGAATTTCTTTTCTTGTCCAGTCTATTTGGAGTTCTGTAGGCTTCTTGTGTGTTCATCGGCATCTCTTTCTTTAGGTATTGGAAGTTTTCTTCTATAATTTTGTTGAAGATATTTGCTAGCCCTTTAAGTTGAAAATATCATTCTTATCTACTCCTATTATCTGTAGGTTTGTTCTTCTCATTGTGTCCTGGATTTCCTGGATGTTTTGAGTTAGGATCGTTTTGCATTTTGCATTTTCTTTGATTGTTGTGTCCATGTTCCCTGTGGAAACTTCTGCACCTGAGATTCTCTTTTCCATCTCTTGTATTCTGTTGCTGATGCATCTATGGTTCCAGATTTCTTTCCTATGCTTTCTATCTCCAGCGTTGTCTCTCTTTGGGTTTTCTTTATTGTTTCTACTTCCATTTTTAGATCCTGTATGGTTTTGTTCAATTTCATCACCTGTTTAGTAGCGTTTTCCTTTAACTCTCTAAGGGATTTTTTGTGTTTCCTCTTTAAAGGCTTCTAGCTGTTTACCTGCGTTTTTCTGTATTTCCTTCTGAAAGTCCTCCTTCATCATCATGAGAATTGACTTTATATTCATGTCTTGCTTTGCTGGTGTGATGTTTTATCCATGACTTGCTATGGTGGTAGTGTTTGGTTCTGATGATGCCAAGTGTCTTAGTCAGGGTTTCTATTCCTGGACAAAACATCATGACCAAGAAGCAAGTTGGGGAGGAAAGGGTTTATTTGGCTTACACTTCCATATTGCTGTTCATCACCAAAGGAAGTCAGGACTGGAAGTCAAGCAGGTCAGAAAGCAGGAGATGATGCAGAAGCCATGGAGGGATGTTCTTTAATGGCTTGCTTCCCCTGGCTTACTCAGCCTGCTCTCTTATAGAACCCAAGACTACCAGCCCACATATAATCCCACCCACAAGGGGCCCTTCCCCCTTGATCACTAATTGAGAAAACACCTTACAGTTGTATCCCATGGAGGCATTTCCTCAACTGAAGCTCCTTTCTCTGTGATAACTCCAGCTGTGTCAAGTTGACACAAAACTAGCCAGTACACCAAGTAACCTTGGTTTATCTTGCTTCTGTTCTTAAGCTTGCCTCCTGCCATCTGATTATCTCAAGTGCTTGCTGTCCTCAATATATCTGATTGGAGCCTGTCCTTCCTATAATCCCAGTTGATTCCAGATTCCTCAGAGTCCAGCATTCAGTGTGATCCTTTGATTGTGGGCTCCTGTGAACCTGAGATTCTGGGTGTGTCAGAATTTTTGGCAGTCAAGCTTCCTATGAGACCCTCAAATACAGGTGTGACCCAGCTCCTGTTATCCTGGGATCCTGTTGTCCTAAGATCCTGGGTGTGTTACAGTTCCTGGAAATGGTGTCACCTTTGAGGATCTTAAAGCTGCCTGGTCAGTGATCCTAAGATCACATGGAGAGTCCTCTGGGGAAGTGGGGGTGTCCTCTGATTCTTTTCCTACGGTGACCCAGTGCTGGTGCCTACCTGAAGAGATTTGTACCCCTGGTCAGGCCAGTTTTCTGCTTCCCTTCTGCTGTCTCAGGTCCCAAGCTATTGGATTGGAACAGATGTTGTGTTCTACTCACCAGTGATCCTAAGATCACATGAAGAGTCCTCTAGGAAAAGTGGGCATGTCCGCCGATTCAGCGCCCAAGGTGACATGGTGCTGGCACCAACCCAAAGGAATTTGTGCCCCTGCTCAAGCCTGTTTCTGCTTCCCTACTGCTGTCTCAGATGCCGCGTGATTGGATTGGATCAGATGTTGTTTTCTACTCACCAGTGATACTAAGATGGCTTGGAGATTCCTCTAGGTGACCGAGGATGTCTGCCAACTCCACACCAAAGGTGACCCGGTGTTGATGCCAACCAGAAGGGACTTGTGCCCCTGCTCACGCTGGTTTTCTGCCTCCCTATTGCTGTCTCAGGTCCCTTGTGATTGGATTGGATCAGATGTAGCGTTCCAATCACCTGTGATCCTAAGATCACCTGGAGAGTCCTCTAGGGCCCGTGGGGGTGTCCGCTGATTCCATGACAAAGGTGAACCATGATGGCACCAACCCGAAGGGACTTGTGCCCCTGGTCAAGCAGGTTTTCTGTTTCTCTACTGCTGTCTCGGGTCCCAGAAGTCTGGATTGGATCAGATGTTGTGTTCCACTCACCAGTGATACTAAGACCTGGTAGAGAGTTCCTCTAGGGACCATGGGGATGTCCACCGATTCCGCACCCAAGGTGACCAAGTGTTGGCACCAATCCCAAGGGACTTGAGCCACTGGTCAAAACAGCATTCAGCTTCCCTACTGCTGTGTCAGATCCCACACAAATGGATTGTAACAGATGTTGTGTTGCACTCACAAGTGATCCTAAGATCGATTGGAGAGTCCTCTAGGGACCTTGGGGTGTCTGCCAACTCAGTGCCCTAGGTGAACCTGTGTTGGAGCCCACAGGAAGAAGCTTGTGGCTCTGGTCAGGCAGGTTTTCTGCTTCCCTCTGCAGTCTCTGGTCCCATGTGATTGGATTGGATCAGATGTGTTCCACTCACCAGTGATCCTATGATTGCGTGAAGAGTCCTCTAGGGACCTTGGGGGTGTCCGCTGAATCTTCGCCCAATGTGACCAGGTGCCAGCAACAAGTAGAAGGGACTTGGCCTCTGGTCAAACCAGTTTTCTGCTTCCCTACTGCTGTCTCAGGTCCCTTGTGATTGGATTGGATCAGATGTTGTGTTCCACTTACCAGTTACTCTAAGATTGCTTGGAGATTCCTCTAGGTGACCAGTGATTTCTGCTGACTCAGTGCACTAGGTGACCTGGTGCTGGCACCAACTCGAACGGACTTGTGCCCCTGGTCAAGCCAGTTTTCTGCTTCCCTACTGCTGTCTGCGATTGGAATTGAACAGATGTTTTGTTCCACTCACCAATGATCCTAAGATCGAGAGGAGAGTCCTCTGGGGACCATAGTGGTGTCTGCTGCCTCCATGCCCTTTGAGACCAGGTGGTGGTGCTGACTGGAAGGGACTTGTGCCCCTGGTTAGGCTGTTTTTTTGCTTCCCTACTGCTGTTTCAGGTCCTGCATGATTGGATTGGAACAGATGTTGTGTTCTACTCACCAGTGATCCTAAGATAGTGTGGCGAGTCCTCTAGGGATCGTGGTGGTGCCTGCCGATTCTGCGTCCAAGGTGACCTGGTGCTGGCACCAACAGGAAGGGACTTGTGCCACTGTTCAAGCCGGTTTTCTGCTTCCCTACTGCCTTTCTCAGGTCCCAGGAGATTTGATTGGAACAGATGTTGTGTTGCACTCACTAGTGATCCTAAGATAGTGAAGAGAGTCCTCTGGGGACCCTGGGGGTGTCTGCTGATTCTGTGCCCTAGGTGACCTGGTGCTGCCATTGACAGGAAGGGCTATATCCAGGTTTTTAAGCAACTTAGTTTTTAAGCAACCACGCCCAATTACTATGCTATTCCTGTAATGGAGAGCATAGCACTTGGGGTTGCAATGTTTGATTTTATTCCAAATGAACACCTGGCAAATGGTGGGGATGTTTTTCATGCCCTGCACCAGGAAAATCTATTATTATTTCTAGGCAGGCATATTATTATTGACTGTTGCTACAGAGAAAGCAAAATTTGGTCTGTCCTCTTTATGGAGACATTGTTGATAAAACAATCCTCACTATCAATGCTGAGCACATACAGTTGTTTTGGAAGGGCCATCAATATTGGAAGTTAAGTTTATATTCCACTAATGGCCTTGATATGTGTTTACACGCCTAGACTTTTGGTAAGCTTTTATACCATATTTGGTTCATATCCGTGAGATGTCTGCTCTTTTATAAAGGGAATCTTTGAAAGAATGGGTATGGGCCAAAGAGGAGGAGGTAAGTGGAATTGAGAAGAGTGGAGAGAGTGGAAGATTCATTCAGAAGGAAATATGTGAGAGAATGAAAAACAGAAGTAGGCTAATAGAGTAGATATGAAACTGTATCCATCATTCTGCAGCATACATAAACACATGTCAATTTCAAAGATAGTCAATACCTCAAAATAAAGGGTGGTAGAAGATTTGCCAAGCAAATGCTCCAAAGAAATAAGCTGGTATAGACATTCTAATATCTAACAAAATTGAATTCAACCAAAACTATTCACACTCATAAAGGAAAAATCCACCAAGGTAATATTTCAACTCTTAATATCTATGCCCCAAATGAAAGGACATATACATTTTTAAAAGAAACACTGTTAAAACTTAAATCACACGTTGACTCACATGCCATTATAGTTGGAGATTTCAATACTACACTCTCACCAACTGACAGGTCATCCAGGCAAAATCTAAACAGAGATACTGGAGGAAACAGAATGGTAAAACAAATGGACCCAACAGATATCTACAGAAAATTTCAGCCAAACACAAAATAATGTATGTCCTCAGCACCTCATGGAGCTTTCCTCTAAATTTACCAAGTACTAGGTTACAAAGTAAGTTTCAAAATATCGAAGAAAATTGCAAGAAAGCCCTATATCCTATTGAATCAACATGGCTTAACACTGGATTTCAATGATAAGAGCAACACCAATACACCGCCATCACTCTCATCAACAAAAACAACAAAGAAACATCAAAAAGCTTACAAACATGGAACCTGAATAACTACTCTCTGCTGATGACTGTTAAGTCAAGGAAGAGATAAAAGTTTTAAGTACTTTCTAGAATACAATGAAAATGAATATACTACATACACAAACTTGTGGAACACAATAGCACTGTTAAGGGTAGGGTTCATAGATCTAAATTTTTACATTAAAAAAAAATTGAGATGTCTTATACTACCGAATGGCAGAGAAGCACCTGAAAAAATGTTCAACATCCTTAATCATCAGGGAAATGAAAATTAAAACAACCCTGAGATTCCACCTTACACCAGTCAGAATGGCTAAGATAAAAAATTCAGGTGACAGCAGATGCTGGTGAGGTTGTGGAGAAAGAGGAACATTCCTCCATTGTTGGTGGGATTGCAAGCTTGTACAACCATTCTTGAAATCAGTCTGGCGGTTCCTCAGAAAATTGGACATAGTACTACCGGAGGATCCAGCAATACCTCTCCTGGGCATATATCCAAAAGATGTCCCAACCGGTAAGAAGGACACATGCTCCACTATGTTCATAACAGCCTTATTTATAATAGCCAGAAGCTGGAAAGAACCCAGATGCCCCTCAACAGAGTAATGGATACAGAAATTATGGTACATTTACACAATGGAGTACTACTCAGCTATTAAAAAGAATGAATTTATGAAATTCCTAGCCAAATGGATGGACCTGGAGGGCATCATCTTGAGTGAGGTAACACAATCACAAAGGAACTCACACAATATGTATTCACTGATAAGTGGATATTAGCCCAAAACTTAGGATACCCAAGATACAAGATACAATTTGCTAAACGCATGAAACTCAAGAAGAATGAAGACCAAAGTGTGGACACTGTGCCCATTCTTAGAATTGGGAACAAAACACCCATGGAAGGAGTTACAGAGACAAAGTTTGGAGCTGTGATGAAAGGATGGACCATCTAGAGACTGCCACATCCAGGGATCCATCCCATAATCAGCTTCCAAACGCTGACACCATTGCATACACTAGCAAGATTTTGCTGAAAGGACCCAGATATAGCTGTCTCTTGTGAGACTATGCCGGGGCCTAGCAAGCACAGAAGTGGATGCTCACAGTCAGCTATTGGATGGGTCACAGGGCTCCCAATGGAGAAGCTAGAGAAAGTACCCAAGGAGTTAAAGGGATCTGCAACCCTATAGAGGGAACAACATGATGAACTAACCAGTACCCTGGAGCTCTTGTCTCTAGCTGCATATGTATCTAAAGATAGCCTAGTCGGCCATCACTGGAAAGAGAGGCCCATTGGACTTGCAAACTTTATATGCCCCAATACAGGGGAATGCCAGGGCCAAAAGAATGGGAATGGGTGGGTAGGGAAGTGGGGGGGTTATGGGGGACTTTTGGGATAGCATTGGAAATGTAATTGAGGAAAATACGTAATAAAAATATTAAAAATTTAAAAAAATCTTTGCAAACCGAATCCATGGACATATCAAAACGATCATCCTTCATGAACAAGTGGGCTTCATTCTGGGGATGGATTAATATATGGAAATTCATCAACCTAATCCAGTTTATAAACAAACTGAAAGACAAAAAAAAACCCCAAAAAACAAAAAACACATGATCATCTCATTAGATGCTGAGAAAGCATTTGACAAAATCCAACACCCATTCCTGATAAAAGTCTTGGAAAGATAAAGAATACAAGGCCCATACCTAAATATAATAAAAGCAATCTAGAGCAAACCAATAGCTAACATCAGTGTAAATGTAGAGAAGCTGGAAGCAATCCTACTAAAATCAGGGACTAGACAAGGCTGCCTACTTTCTCCCTACCTATTCGATAGGTAGGGAGAAATTCAACTTGAAGTGCTAGCCAGAGCAATTAGACAACCAAAAGTGGTCAAGGGGATACATTCGAAAGGAAGAAGTCAAAATATCACTATTTGCAGATGATATGATTATATATATATATATATATATATATATATATATATATCCCTCAAAATTCCACCAGAGAACTCCTAAACCTGACAAACAGCTTCAGTGAAGTAAGTGGATATAAAATTAACTCAAACAAATCAATGGCCTTTCTCTACAGAAAGGATAAACAGGCTGAGAAAGAAATTAGGGAAGCAACACCTTTCACAATAGTCACAAATAATATCAAATACTTTGATGGGACTCTAACTAAGAAAGTGAAAGATCTGTATGATAAGATCTTCAAATCTCTGAAGACAGAAATCAAAGAAGATGGAAAGAACCCCTATGCTCATGGATTGGCAGTATCAATATAGTGAAAATGGCTATCTTGTCGAAAGCAATCTACAGATTCAATGCAATCCCCATCAAAATTCCAACTCAATTCTTCAAAAAATTAGAAAGGAGAATTTGCAAATTCATCTGGAATAAGAAAAGACCTAGGATAGTGTATTAGTTAGGGTTTTCTAGTGTCACAGAACTTATGGATAGTCTCTATATAGTAAAGGAATTTATTGATGACTTACAGTCTGCAGTCCAATTCCCAACAATTGTTCAGTAATAGCTGTGAATGGAATTCCAAGGATCTAGCAGTTACTCAGTCCCACACTGCAAGCAGGCCAGGGTGCAAGACTCCCTTCTTCTAATGTCCTTATATTGCCTCCTGCAGAAGGTGTAGCCCAGATTAAAGGTGTGTTCCACCACACCTTTAATCCCAGATGACCTTGAACTCAGAGATTTAATCTTCTGGAATCCATAGCCACTATGCCTCAAGATCTCCATAACAAGATCCAGATCAGAAACTTCTATCTCCAAGTCTCCATATAAGGGTCACTGGTGAGCCTTCCAATTCTGGATTTCTATTTCATTCCAAATATAGTCAAGTTGACAACCAGGAATAGCCACTACAGATAGCAAAAACTCTTCTTAATGATACAAGATCCTCTAGTGGAATCACCATGCCTAACCTCAAGCTGTACTACAAAGCAATTGTGATAAAAACTGCATGGTACTTGTACAGCAACTGACAGGTAGATCAATGGAATAGAATTGGAGACCCAGAGATGAACCCACACACCTATGGTCACTTGATCTTTGACAAGGGAGATAATACCATCCAGTGGGAAAAAAAGACAGCATTTTCAACAAATGGTGATGGCACAACTGGCAGTTATCATGTAGAAGAATGCGAATTGATCCATTCTTATCTCCTTGTACTAAGGTCAAATCTTAGTGGATCAAAGAAATCCACATAAATCCAGAGACACTGAAACTTATAGAGCGGAAAATGGGGAAAAGCCTCGAAGATATGGGCACAGAGGAAAAATTCCTGGATAGAACAGCAGTGGCTTGTGTTATAAGATCGAGAATTGACAAATGGAACCTCATAAAATTGCAAAGCTTCTGTAAGGCAAAAGACATCGTCAATAAGATAAAAAGGCCACCAACAGATTGTGAAAGGATCTTTACCTATCCTAAATCAGATAGGGGACTAATATCCAATATATATATAAAGAACTCAAGAAGATGGACTCCAGAAAACCAAATAACCCCATTAAAAATGTGGCACAGAGTCCAGTTGAGAATAAAGAATTCTCAACTGAGGAATATGGAATGGCTGAGAAGTACCTGAAAAAATGTTCAACACCTTTAATCATCAGGGAAATGCAAATCAAAACAACCCTGAGATTCCACCTCACAACAGTTAGAATGGCTATGATCAAAAACACAGGTGACAGAAGCTGCTGTCGAGGATGTGGAGAAAGAGGAACACTTCTCAATTGTTGGTGGGATTTCAAGCTTGTACAACCACTCTGGAAATCAGTCTGGCAGTTTCTCAGACAATTGGACATAGTAATAGCAGAGGATCCAGTAATACCTCTCCTGAGCATATATCCAGAAGATGTTCCAACTGGTAATAAGAACGAACACATGCTCTATTATGTTCCTAGCAGCCTTATGTATAATAGCCAGAAGCTGGAAAGAATCCAGATGTCCCTCAACAGAGGAATGGATACAGAAAATGTGATACATTTACACTATGGAGTACTCCTTAGGTATTAAAAACAACGATTTTACAAACAATGGATTTATGAAATTCTTGGACAAGTGGATGTATCTGGAGGATATCAGCCTTAGTGAGGTAACCCAATCAAAAAAGAAGTCATTAGATACACACTCACTGATAAGTGGATATTATAGCCCAGAAACATAGAACACCCAAGATACAATTTGCAAAACACAAGAAAATCAAGAAGAAGAAAACCAATGGGTTTCATACCTCCTTAAGGATCATACCTCCTTAGAATAGGGAACAAAATACCCATGAAAGGAATTACAGAGTCAACGTTTGGAGCTAAGACGAAAGGATGGACTATCCAGAGACTACCCCATCCAGGAGTCCATACTACAATCAGCAACCAAACACAGATATTATTGCATATGCCAGCAAGATTTTGCTGACGGGACCCTGGTTTAGCTGTATTGTATGAGGCTATGCCAGTGCCTGGCAAATACAGAAGTCAATGCTCACAGTCATCTATAAGATGGAACACAGGGCCCCTAATGGACAAGCTAGAGAAAGCACCCAAGGAGCTGAAGGGGTCTGCAACCCTATAGATGGAACAACAATATGGAGTAATCAGTACCCCCAGAGCTCATGTCTCTAGCTGCATATGTAGCAGAAGATGGCCCAGTCGGCCATCACTGGGAAGAGAGGTCCCTTGGTATTGCAAACTTTACATGCCCATGTACAGGGGAATGCCAGGGCCAGGAATCAGGAGTGTGTGGGTAGGCGAACAGGGCAGGGGGAGTGTATAGGGAACTTCCAGTATAGCACTTGAAATGTATATAAAGAAAATATCTAATAAAATAATAAATTAAAAGAAAACCGAAAAGAAAGAAACTGACGAGGTAATTCCTGAATCAGACTGTCACAACACAGGCTTCGTGGTCACAAGGTCTGGTTTCAAGCTTATTCCAGATGCTGGTGACCGAACAATAAAAATACTAAGTGCTTAAAAATATTATTAATGAACTTTTGTATAGATAAAACTAGTCAATATTTTATTTTATTTTATTTTCTGTCCTAGAACTTATAATGCATTGTTAGTTCCTTGTTTTTTTGACCTTTTGTTAATTGTCTTACAACCTTTTGGAATGTACTCTGAGTAGTTGAAATCCTGGTTATTATGAAGAAGCAATTAACTGGTGACACATGGGAGACTGACAGAGTTCTCTTTCCAATATTGACTATCACAGAAGGGTTTAATAGCAGTCCCATTATAGAAGAGATTAATAAATACTGATATAATTTTAGGAATTATTATAGGATCACCATTAAGAATTAAGAAATCATCTGTTTGTCTATATCGCATCACTACAAGACAGTATACCTTGTAGATCTGCAGAGATCTGCTCAAAAGGGTGGGCTAATACCTAGTATTTTATTTTGTTTTGTTTTTTTTTTTTTTGAGACAGGGTTTCTCTGTGCAGTCCTGGCTGTCCTGAAACTCACTCTGTAGACCAGGCTGGCCTCTTTGAGACAGGGTTTCACTGTGCAGTCCTGGCTGTCCTGAAACTCACTCTGTAGACCACCAGGCTGGCCTCGAACTCAGAAATCCACCTGCCTCTGCTTCCCAAGTGCTGGGATTAAAGGCATGCGTCACCACCACTTGGCCCCTAGTAATTATTATATATGTTTAATAATAACAAGAAAAGCATTAGCAGGAATCATTCCTGAAATGATTTTCTCCTGTGCCTTTCCTATGGGAGCAAAAGTATTGTGGATTATATTCTGAGGCAGACCATCTCAGAAGGATCACCTACTAATTATTAGATTGCCCTATAATGAACCTGGTAATTTCTAATACTGTATTGAATAAATAGGAAGATAGTGGGCAGCCTTGTATTGTATTTGATTTTAGTGAGACTGCCTCAACTTTCTCTCCACTTAATTTGATGCTGGGTTTTGGTTTGCTGCATATTGGTTTTATTGTATTTAGGTATTAGGAATTTCATAAAGCAGAGAAGAAGCACATGACCTGGAGAAAAAGCAAGTTCTAAGGGGTCTCAGAGATGTTGAACATGGTAGTGTATTTGTAGATCTGCCCATTTTAGGTGCACAGCATGTAATCATATTAATTGAGTTGCGTTTCCATTGCTGGGGCATATTTGAGTTGGAGATTTACTGCCACAACATGACACCCAATGTTTTGATTTGAATTCAATTACCTTGAGATAAAAGTTCACTCCCACAAAAACAAAACAAAACAAAACAAAACAAAACAAAACAAAACAGAACAGAACAGAACAGAACAGAACAGAACAGAACAGAACAAAACAAAACTCCTGAATGGGGCTTGGTCATTGACCTAGGCTGTAGCAGTATGGATTCCAAGCTGACTGTGTTTGAGGGGCCTACAGAGAAGGCCTGAGGGGCATCTATGCCGGAGAGACCCTTTCTGTGTTTGCTTCCCTGTATCTTTTGCTCCCCACTCTGCCTCCCCCACCTTCAAACAGGGACACAGACAACAAAGGTCTTTTTACACTCAGCTTCTCCCTGTGAATAAAGAATTGGGAGACAAAGGTACAAAGGGCTCCAGACTAGGTAATTCATTGATATAAAGAGAAAAATAAAACGTTTTGATACTTAAAGATGTGAAATTTTACCTTTAGTTTGGAACTAAATGAGGATTATTAGTCACTGACTCCAAGTAGAGAGAGCAGTGATAATCACCTGCTATGAACAGGTATTAATTAATAGAAGTGTGTGGCTCTAAGTAGAGAGCATAACAGATAGATGTTATAATAGGCATTGAATAAGTGTCTGTGGCTCCTGGTAGAGAGCACAGTGGATTGATGGTATAACAGGATGGCTGCTCCAAACATAGAGCTTAACAATTAAAAAAAACAATAGCCTTCCTATAGGCAGACATTATTGGAAGTTTGACTCAATTGTATTAAAGGTGGTATAAAGATATATTGCTCTAATAAATCTTACAGGATACTCACATTGTGTCTAACATGGTCTCCAAGGGAATTTTGGTTTTAAATCCTGGTTTGACAAGCTGCCTCTTATAAGCAGTTATAGATAGAAGTGTGAATCAATTGTTTTAAAGATGGTATAATAAAGTCTGTGGGAGTCTCATGTTCTCTAACGTGGATTCCATGGGAACTTTGGGTTAATATCCTGACATGACAAATTAGAAAGGGCTAAATAGGCTAAAATGTGTGTGCTTTTAAATATTGTGGTAGTTTTATTGTTCCATTGGGACAGAGGGCAAGTTACAGATTTTCTTGGTTATTGGCTGAAGGATATGCTGATTTGGGGAAAAGGTTTTGTCTTTGTATTTTTGAAAAAGGTGATTAAGGTATTTACACCTTCCAGTGTTGTATGGATCAGGTTAGATAGAGGGAGACCCCCTGAGAACTAGATTCCAGAGAATCAAACAAAATGTTAATCTTGATAATACTAAATTTTGTTTTGAGATTTATATATTACAGAATATACAGCCTTGGTGAATTTCATTATCAGACATGCTGAACTCACCTGCCTGAACTCCTGATGTCTTCGTTTTTCATCTGGAACCACTCAGGACACAGACATTAGAAACTAATACAATCAATGGTGTGGCCTTCTTAAAGCCAGCCAACTCCCCCATTTCTCTACCCTTTCCCCTTAATTCAAAAATATCTCAATGCCCATTTTCAGCTTGAAGAAGTTATGAAGAGTCTTCATCCCAGTTTGGAGGCTGGGGTGGTTATTATAGAATGATACTAAAAATTTTGAGCCGGGCATGGTGGCACATGCTTCATCCCAGCTTTGAGGCTGGGGTGGTTATTATAGATTGTCTTTGATACTAAAAATTTTGAGCCTGGCATGGTGGCACACGTCTTTAATCCCAGCACTTGGGAGGAAGAGACAGGAGGATTTCTGAGTTAGAGGCCAGCCTGGTCTACAGAGTGAATTCTAGGACAGCCAGGGCTGCACAGAGAGACCCTGTCTCAAAAAGAGAAAAACAAAATTTTTTTTGAAGTACAGGGCTTGGAACCAGTCCTTCTACTGCTGTTATTATAAACAGATCTGAGATGTTTAGTCATGTTGAATTGGTGAGTTGGTTAGCCTTGGTGAATTTCATTATCAGAACATGCTGAACATGGGTTAAGGACCCATTAAGAAATTCATTGCTCTGAGTTTATTTTTAGGGTGTTTTTTTTAGTTATTTTAATTAGAAATGGCTTAGAGTAGTTAACAGACAACAGTCTTGATTACATTACATAGAAAGTTGGTTTTCAAAAACATCAGAAGTCTGCAGAATGTGACGTTTAATGTTGTTTATTCACTTGTTGTTGAGACTAGTCTGCTCCTGACAGCTTTCCCTGTCTTGGATTCCAAGAAGAAACTGAGCATCTTTGAGTTACTCCAGTTGTGTCAAAACAGCCACTAGGCAAGAATTGCCTCATTTCATCTACAGTCATAATACTGTCCAAAGAAAGGACACAATTACAGGTTAGGACATCTTGATTCTGCAGAGACAGAGTAGGCTAGTCCTTAATATTCCTGTTTCTCTAAGACTGTCAGATGACACTGACCAGTAGGCTGAAGACTGATGCTTCAACTTGTTGAAGTAAGGGACTGTCCAAGTGATCAGTGGTCTCTAAAAATTGGCTAAGTTTTGGAAGTTGTGTTAGGCTTCCTATATATTTTCAGTTAATATAAGTCGTTCTTGGATTTCTGATAGGGTTAAAAAACTAAATAGTGTCCTATCCAACCCAGGCTTTTTACTTTGAGAGGAACAGATTTGAGATGCTGGTTTTTAGATGGCATTCAATCTAAAGCCAAGACATAGCCAGGTGCAGAGCTATATTCTTTTTAATAAGGATAGGTGACAGAGGTTCTATTGAATTAACAATCATGATGGACTGGGTTTTAGGTCGCTTGTACTTTATAAATTACAAAATAGTAATTGTTATGTTCAATTATATCTGAAATAAAATAGTCTTTTAATTAGACAGAAAGGGGGAAATGTTGCAGATAGCCTTAAGGCTAATTATATTTGATATTGATCTCTTTCTCCTGTGAGTGGCTTTTGGACAAGGAATGAGTCAGCACTCAGGTGATTTGCTATAAACCTGCTTCCCACCTCAATTTGTAAAGTAAAGGATAGCTGATGATTGGGCAGATAAAGGGAAGGTGGAGCAGAAGTTGGAGAGAAAAGGAGGGGAACATGGAAGAGGGAGAGGATGCAAAGGGGGAGGAAGAAGAAGAAAAGCAGAGCAGAAGCACGTGGCCCAGAGAAACTGCAAGTTCTAAGGGGTCTCATATATGTGGAAGATTGTAGAGTAGTGGTTGATCTGCATATTCTAGGTGTACAGCATGTATTCATATTAATTGAGTTGTGTTTTCATTGTCATATTATATTTGGGTTGGAGATATACTTCAGCAATGTGGCTAGATATAAAATTAACAAATCAGTGAGTAGATATCCATAGGAGGCCTATGAACTCTCAGAGGAGAAGGAAATACAGGATGGTTGTAGGGCCTCTGTGAGGGGGGACAAGGAGAGGTAAGCATTTGATATAAATATTTAAGAAAAGACTTTCAGGTCAGTGACAATGATTCCCCAAGTTCTTTTATTGTTCACAATGTTTTGCTTACCCTGTTTTTGTTTTTTGGGTTTCTTGTTTTTGCTTCTGTTTTGTTTTTGATTGTTTGTTTGTTTGTTTTTGAAATTTAGAATTGGTCTTTATATTTCTGTGAAGAATTGTCTTGGAATTTTAATGGTAATTGCATTAAATCAGTACATTGCTTTTGGTAAGATGGCCATTTTCACTTTTAATCCTACTGACTCATGAGCAAGGAAGATCTCATATTCTGAGGTCTTCTTATCTTTGTTTCTTCAGGGATTTGAAGTGCTTTTCATACATGTCTTTAACTTGCTTGGTTACAGTAACAGTTGTGTGGCTACTTGAATGATCTTGTTCCCTAATTTCTTTCTCAGACTCTTTATCATTTGTATGAAGGAAGGAAACTTATTTTTTTTAAGTTAATTTTATATCTAGTCACATTGCTGAAGTTGTTTATCAGTTATCAGTGTTTTCTGGTATAGTTTTGAGGGACACTTACATATACTATCATATCATCCACAAATAATGATACCATGACTTATTTCTTTCTAATGTGTATAACCTTGATCTCCTTCAATTGTCTTATTTCTCTAGCTAGAACTTTGCCATTGGCCAGCACTGGCAGGTTCTTCTTATCTGTTGGTTTTCTTGAGGCAGCAGAGGGGGAAGAGCATAGACGGTGGGTAATACTTCATCTTACAAGGTAGCGGGATAAGACTTTGTCTTAAAAGATATTTAGGGTTGCTGTAAAATGATAAAAAGATTACTTATTTTGCTGTTGTAGCTGCCCTGCCTTCTGTGTTTCCCTGAGGCCAGAAACTGTGGTCTCTGGCACTTAACACCTCATCCTTAAACAGCAGGAGTTTAACTAAAAAATTAATTGCTACAGCCTTTTCTCTTTTGTCCAGATACCTTTTACTTTTCAGGCTAAAGGGAAACTTGGAGAAATAAACTTCTATTGACCTAGGAGAAGAGATTAGCACTCACAGAAGAAATACTTTTACATAAGCAAATATGCATAAACACACAAATTCATAGACAGATTGACACATGCACCTTCATACATTTCCATTTATACCAGTTGGGTTCAGCTTTCATAAATTCCCTCAACTACATCCTTGCTCACACACACATACAAACACACACACACACACACACACACACACACACACACATCCATACGTATTGCATATGGAGCAAAAGACCAAGAAATAACACAGAAAGAACTCATTCATTCTGAATGAAAAATGAGCTTCAATTTTTATCGCATATCAAAAGAAAAAGCTTCTACCCCTTTGATGCTAAATGAATGAAACCCAAATTTGTAAGGACAACTTTCTACCTTTAATAAGATTAAGCCTGCCTTGTTATTAAGAAAAGACCTGTTCTGTCCCATGGTAAGGAGAAGCCTGTCTGCTCTTCTGCTCTCTCTGCAGCTTTTTTCTCCTTTTTCCCTTTGCATTCTGCACATTGCTCCCTTAGTTTTTTTATGTTACCTACAGATTTTAAGTTATTCCACTCTGTACACTTCTTCTAATCTTGCTCTCTCCTTTGTGCTCATACTCTCAGTGCCTATACTTCAAAGTTCTTCTTGAGTTCCGTTCTGTCTAAATAGTGTTCTATCTAAAAACTTCTCAGCTCATTTACTTTCCGTTCTCTTTGTCCTCAGCACTTATACATCTTACAGAACACATGATCACATGTTAAAAAGATCATCACAAGTTCACACATAAAATCAAATCGTAAATTAAAATAGAAGTTTACAACAGAGAATGGTTACATGCATATTCTCTACGAGTAATTATCTGGCTAAGCATTCATTACCTGTCACAGCTCCACAGGTTCATTTAAAGTTAAAAAAACATAAGTATATTATTAATGAACTTTTGTATAGATAACACTAGTCAATATTTTATTTTCTGTCCTAGAACTTATAATAAATTGTTAGTTCCTTTTTTAATGACCTTTGGTTAATTGTTTTACATCCTTTTGGAATGTGCTCTGAGTAGTAGAAATCCTGGTTTTTATGAAGAAGCAGTTAACTAGTGACACATGGGAGACTGTCAGAGTTCTCTTTCCAATTTTGTCTATCACAGATGGGTCTAATAGCAGTTCCATTATAGAAGAGATTAATACTGATATAATTTTAGGTATTATTATAGGATCACCATTAAGAATTAAGAAATAATATGTTTGTCTATATCGCATCACTACAAGACAGTATACCTTTGTAGATCTGCAGAGATCTGCTCAAAAGGGTGGGCTAATACCTATTAATTATTATATATGATTAATAATAACAAGAAAAGCATTAGCAGGAACAATTCCTGTAATGATTTTCTCCTGTGCCTTTCCTATGGGAGCAAAAGTATTGTGGATTATAATCTGTGGCAGACCATCTCAGAAAGATCACCTACTAATTATTAGATTGTCCTATAATGGATCTGACAATTTCTAGTACTATAATGAATAAATAGGGAGATAGTGGGCAGTCTTGTATTGTATTTGATTTTAGTGAGACTGCTTCAACTTTCTCTCCACTTAATTTGATGCTGGATTTTGGCTTGTTGCATATTGGTTTTATTATATTTAGGTATATGTCATGAATTCCTAATCTCTCCAAGAGGTTTATCAGGAAGTATGTTGGATTTTGCCCAAGGCTTTTGCAGCATCTGATGAGATGATCATGTGATTTTTTTCTTTTTCTTTGTTTATATAGTGGACTAAATTATCCTGTCCCGTGGGATTCAGTTATTCATGGGTGTGAGGGGGAGCACAAACCTGGAAGGAAATGAAAGGAAGGGGAAGAAAGCAGGAGACCAAGCAAATTTGTCCAGGTCTCGTTTATTATGCTGAGGTGCCTTCTTTTTAAAGCATACATCACGGGGAATAGGGGAGGTGTCGAGGGGGAATTTCACAAAGAACAAAGAAGTGGGCATCTGCTGCCATGGGGGTCGAAGTCAGGCGCCAGGCAGCGGGCACTCTGCATCTTATCTCTGGAACATAGATCCTCCTTGACAGCCTCGGGTGTCAGGCTGGTCTCAGGCATAACTCATGTCCTTGGATGGCATGGGAGTTTAGGAAGAGATAGGGAAGAGGGGACTATAATTCAGCTTTTACAGCCTTAGGTGCCAGGAAGGGAATAGGGAGGAGGGGGTGATAACTAGCTCCTAGCACGAAGCCATTTGGCCTGTCAAGGAGATTGTGAAGGGCTCGTTTTCTCATGGGATGGTCTCTGATATCTCCCCCTTCTGAATTAAATTTAATAAGGACACATTTAACTTAGGTGATCAAATAATCTTCTCATCCTTAGATGAGTGGGCATTACCATGGCTGGGGGGACCTAGACCTGATTCCTTCCGTGGGTGCTGTCACAGACCCACACTTGTGGCTTTTGGTATCTTTTGGGGAGGGGAGGCAGAGCCTTAGAAAAATTCTTCACTTGCAACTGAAACTAGATACCAACCTCCATCTAAAGCGGGTTTGTCTCTCAGGGAACTCAGAAATGGTCTATATGGACCTTCCCCTGCAATACTTAGTTTGCACCCATGCTGGGCCCATACCGGATTTGTATTATCACAAACCAGTATGCACAGTTCTGAGTTCTGTGCAGCTCCCTTAGGAGAATTGTCAACCTCAGACTCAGTAAGGCCTTTACAAGAATTATGCCAATTGTAACACCACAATTTGTGGCTCTTAACCTGTAGTAGGAGCTGGAGGTCACCCTTTCGTCTCTATTGTCTCCAAAGCCTGAGGAACCAAGGGGACCCTGCATTAGTAGCAAGGGTGGAAAATTGGAGACTGTTTCTGCCTCGGTGGGAGGAGGATCTTCTTCGTTTGAGTCCTGGATATCCAGCTGATGGTAGTGGACTGCAACTGGCTTACTTAAAGCAGCTTCAATCTGCGACTTAACAAAACTGGTTAATTTTCTAAAGGCCCAGGGGCCAAAAGACAAAAGCAGCAAAATACCCATGAAAGGTCCCAAAAGGCTGGGATGTAAGGTGGTGACCCAAGGAGAAGTAGAAAACCAATTTTTATACCAATATTCTTGTTTCTCTCTATTGCGTTTTCTCTCTTCTAAACTAGCTCTAACTTTGTCTATGTTATCTTGAACTAAGCCAGTCTTGTCAGAATAAAAACAACATTCTTCTTTGAGGGCTGCACATAACCCACCTTCTGTAAGGAACACTAAATCAAGACCTCACCTGTTCTGTAATACTACTTCAGACAGAGAGACCAAGGAGTCTTTTAAATTTTTAAGCCTCTCTGTAGCTCTTGTATATCTCTGTCCACAACAAGGTGGAGCTGAGTATATTGCTGTTGGGAAGTGGCCAAAGAGGCAATGCTAGTTCCTGCGCTTGCAGCTCCTAAGCCTAGGATCACTGCTAAGATTACTGCAGAAATAAGCTCTCTCTTATCATGGGGTAGGTCTGTGTCACTCTTCCAGAATTGGAGGAGGTCTTCTGCATGGTGTACTGTCAGCTTAGGGAGAAGCTGAACTACAACACAATAATCTCTGTCATCTAAAAAGGTCTGAGTAACTATATAGGTAGTAAGTCCAGTAGAACATGCTAAATAAGTACCATTAGGTGCTCCAAGGTATTGAGAGGTGGCATCTACCATAATAGCCTGATTGCAAACCTCTAATAAGGCCTGGGGAAGAAACATGGAAGGCCCCAAAAGGCATAAGCCTATGCCAGACACCTGACTTAGAATGAGCCCATCATGGCTCTCGGGGTGCCATCCAAGTTTGCTGGAATCATTAATTGCAATAAAAGATCTGAATGTTGCCACCCCTTCATAAAAGGGAGGTTGAGGAGAAAAACACACCCAACATTCTTCTTTTTTTGTTTGTTTGTTTAACAATCACATAAGCATTTATTTGAGGTTTAACATGAAGCCACACAAATAAAAATTTGTATGAACACAAATCCACATTGAGTCATCATAACACAGGTAGCAAAGGGCAAAGTAAAATAGGAACTAATTGGCAGCTATATACAGTTGGATACAATTGTGTCATGTACACTACAAAGTCTTTTACAAAATAATCATCTTAGGTCAACAGAAGTTCAAGCAATCTTCAATGTCGTCCTGTAAGATGGTTTCTTTACACCTCCTGCTCTCCCAGCATCCTCCTTTAGTAGGGTTGGTAATTGTTCTGGTGATTGCCACCCCCTCGGGACGCCTTGCCATAAGTGCTCTGCTGACCGCTGTAGTCTGCATATCCCTGTCCATATCCATAGTTCCCATAGTTATACCCAGTATAATCATAGCCGCCATAGCCACTATAGTTCTGATCACCACCATAGGCACTATTATCATTTCCATATCCGTGATCATAATAGTTATTAAATCCTTGGTTCCAGTTTTGGCCCTGACCTCTTCCACGCCCCCTAGCACCTTCTCTTCCACTGGCTGCAGCCCCTCTGCCTCCTTTCTGTTGCTGCTGCTGCTGCCCCTGCCTCTACACCTCTTTGGGTTGTACAACTTTGATTTCGCACTTCCCAGAACCTATTTGATGATATCTGCTTTCTAACAAGTTCTTTTCTGGCTCTTCATCTGTGTATGTGATAAAACAGAATCCCTTTCTTTCATTTGTTTTTTTATCCATGGGAAGCTCAATATTTTCTATCTCTCCAAAGGCTCCAAAATATTCTTTAATTTGTTCTTCTGAAGTATCTGGGCTCAATCCACCCACAAAGACCTTTTTAGGGAATTCTTTCTCCTTTAAAGCTTTGGCCCTTTTGGGGTCTATCAATTTGCCACCCAATTTGTGTTCTTTCAGTTCCAAAACCTTATCCACACTAGCAGCATCTTTTAAAAGCGAAAATCCAAATCCTCTTGATCTTCCCGTGACTGGATCTGTTTTAATTGTGCAGTCTACCACTTCCCCAAATCGAGACAAATATTCAGTCAGATCTTTCTTGCTTGTATCCCAGCTCAAGCCTCCAATAAACATTTATTTCCACTAGTGGGGAAGGCTACTGGGGTCCAGCGGGCACGCAGAGAATCGACTGGGGGGAAAGACTGGGGGCAGTGCACACAGCTCCGGAGGGACTAAGGGCGTGCCGGCTCTGGGGGAGGGGAGGAGCAGAGCCTGCAGTACCCGTCATCCTGTTGGTTCTTGCTCGCTTTGATCTTGGATCCCTCTGCGAACTCCTCTATTCTGCTGTACTCATTCATGTCCTCCATGGTGGCAGAGCCATCAGCAAGAGGGTGCTGGCGCGCAGTCCGGGTCCCTGCGGCAATGGCTGCGGAGCATTAAATGGCGGCAGAAGAGATCCGGCTGCCGCCTGCACCCTCCCTTTATAGCCGCCCCAACATTCTTCATATTGAGTAGCATTAGCTGTGTGCATAGTAGCAATTGATGCATTTACTAAGGATACAATCAATTCTGCAGAGGAGGGAGATCTAGCAGGTAAAGTAGGCTGTAATACAGTAGTCCCAAGTGGACCTAAGGTAACAGTCTGTGGAAGACTCGGATATGAGGAATGCAAAATGAGATTGGGGCCTATAGCAGCCGACCCTAAAGATGGGGTGTTCTTAAGTAACTGGATTCTGAAGGTTACTCCGAAATCTTTTTCATCTCTATAGATACGTAAACCCCACTCAGCTCCTCGTGTATATTCCCAATTAAAATTTTTCCCTGCGTCAGTAAAGGATATCTCCAAGGTGTTGCACCATCCTTTGGAAGTCTGGTTGGAACTAGCACAGGCAGCATAATCCGGCCTGCTCTGGACCTTTATTAGGTCCCAATCAGAAGTGGATTTCCAATAGGTGTCTCCTGTGGTCTCACAGCCCCAGGAAGCACAGAAATAATCAGGGGCGAAACCACATTTATAATTAAGAGTGCAACTCCTGTGACTGGGGCCAGGACAAATATACATGCCCCATCTTTTTAAAACACTGGCAAGTGTTCTCTTACAACTTAAATTAGCACATTCAGGAGTGGTATAGGCAACTTGTCTTGGATTGTCAATAGCTTGTTCTTGTGGCAGGAATTCTGAGTGAGTTCCCCGGTCATTATGACCTCCTAGGACTAATTTACAAAGATCGACCTAGGACTAATTTACAAAGATCGACCTAGGACTAATTTACAAAGATCGACCTAGGACTAATTTACAAAGATCGACCATGGGATAGAACCTTCAATTTTTGAGGTGGCATTAGCTACATCACCTGCCTCGTTAATGATTAGCCAGGTGTTATTATAAAGCCAGTAAGGATTTTTCTTAACTTGACCTACCACTGGCGATATGCTTCTCATCAGGCAAACACACAGCCAAATCTCGATGATCAGGAGTGACTTTTTTCGTGGCACCTTCATTTTTCTGTAAAGAAGCACATTTTGAAATTTCCTCAGGGTTTTTCTTTCCTGGGCAATTATAAGGTTTTATTAGGTGCTCAGGGAGCCATCTAGCATTTTGTGCTTTTGAATCATAGACACAAGCGTGCCCTTTGCCCCATATGAAGACTGGATCTGGACCCTGCCATTTGTTGGACAAAGGATCTCTCCACATAGCTTGTGCAAAGTTATTAGCAGTAGAAGAATGCCAGAGGCGATCTGCAGCAGACTTGCCTGCATTGTAGTATGTAAGAAAGTTTAAAACAAATAATGCATGATTTAAAAGCATCTTGGAGTTACCAGACTGAGGATATAGAATCTCCCCCCCCCCCCGACTGTAATTTGAAAAGCATGTTTTTAAGGGTTTGATGAGTTCTTTCTACAATACCTTGACCTTGAGGGTTATAGGGAATTCCAGTAATGTGCTTAATGCCCATTTGAGCACAAAACTGTTTAAAGCTGGCACTAGCATATCTTGGGCCATTGTCTGTCTTAAGGATCTTAGGCTGTGGCACAGCTGCCAAGCAGGAGAGAACATGGCTGATAACATGTTTATTGGTTTATTTATTTGTAAAGATGCACAGATAAATCTACTAAAGGTAGCAACAGAGACATGAATATATTTTAACTTTCCAAACGGAGTGTAATGGGTAACATCCATCTGCCACAGTTCACCAAGAATTAGTCCTCGGGGGTTAACTCCCACATGTGGCTCTGGCAAAAGGGTCAGGCAGCCCTTACACTGCCGGACAATTTGTCTAGCCTGTTCACGGGTGATGGAGAATGTAAGCCTCAAGGTATGTGCATTAAGGTGATGTAAATCATGGGCCTGTTGGGCAGCAGCAAGAGGGGTAATAGACAAAGCTGAAGCTATTACCTGAGTGGCCTGATCAACTATGTCGTTGCCTTCAGACAAAGGTCCAGGCAGGCCAGAATGAGCACGAATATGACCAATAAAAAATGGAAAATTATGAGCAAAAATAAGGTTCTGAAGTTTAGCAAACATTGGAGATGTATTGGTAGAAGGGCAAATATAAGGAACAGTTTCTATAAGAGGAACAGAGTTGGCCACATAGGCGCTGTCTGTATATAAATTAAAAGAAGTTTCAGGCAATAGTTCAAATACTTTAACAATAGCTGCCAATTCAACAAGCTGTGCTGAGGAGAAGTCTGTCATAAAACATGAGACCTTCCCACCAATATTAAAAGCAGCCATACCTGAGGAAGACCCATCAGTAAAAACTAACATAGCCCCAGGAATTGGGTCTGACTTTGTTCTCTTAGGGAAAACTACAGGTGTCCTATGCAGAAACGGAACCAGTTTATCAGCAGGGTAATAACTATCAATCACACCTCGAAAGGAGATACAATTAACTGCCCAATTATCATTATTTTTAAGTATCCACTGAACTTGAGAGGCATCATAGGGGAGAACAATAACATCTGGATCTCTGCCAAAAAGCTTAAGAGGAGCTTTTCTGCCTAGGCTCAAAATATTAGCAACTAACTGAGGATATGTGGGCAGCCCTTTGGAGGGGGAAGCTGACATGTGGACCCAAACAGAGGTTTAAGCTGCCACAGCAGAGCTGTGGGTGAAAAGGGAGTAGGGAAGACAAGGAACTGAGTAGAAGCTCTGGGGAAGAACACCCAATATTTTGCTCACTGATGGCTTGTTTAACTTTAGCTAGTGACATTCCTGCCTCTTGAGTTAACATGCGTGGAGAGGTCAGATTTGAGTCTCCTCACAGAATGTCAAACAAAGGTTTTAACTTTCCTGTTGTAAGTTTCAGATAAGGATGAAGCCAATTAATATCTCCTAACAGATGTTGAAAACCATCAAGAGTCTGCAAGGAATCTTGACTCACCTGAACCTTTTGAGAGAGAATTTTGTTAGGAAATATTTCAAAACCCAAAAACAAGTGAGGAGGGTGAATCTGAATTTTCTCTGGAGAAACTTGAAGTCCTTGATTCTGAATGGCATTAACAAGCTTTTGACTAGCAATATATAATTGGTCTTGATCAGGTTCAGCAATAAAAATGTCGTCCATGTAATGGACCACGTACATATTAGGGTAAGACATTCTGAATGGGTCAATAACTTGTACCACATATCTTTGACAAAGGGTAGGACTGTTGGCCATGCCTTGAGGAAGAATCCTCCATTGGCAGTGAGGAGAAGGCCCTATAAAATTAACCACTGGAAGGATAAATGCAAAGCATTTACAATCTTCAGGATAGGGAGGAATGGAAAAGAAACAATCTTTTAAATCAATCACTAATTTAGCATATCCCCTTGGAATAGCCACTGGAGAGGCAATCCCAGATTGTAGGGCCCCCATGGGGACCATAGTCTTATTAACTGCTCTAAGATCTTGTAACAATCTCCTTTAACCATTTCACTTTCTAATAATAAAGATAGGAGTGTTTCACAGCGAATTGGAGGATTCAATGTGCCCAGCTGCCAGTTGTTCCTGCACTAACTCTATGGCTGCTGAAAACTTTTCTGCAGGAAGGGACCACTGCTCAAGCCAGACAGGGGTATCATCTTTTCAAGTAATCTTGTTTGCCTGATGTGCAGGGAGAACAATGGTCCTTAAGAAAAATGGGAGTTGTAACCTAAACCTGCACGATCTATCTTGGGGGTGGCCTCTTTTGGGGTAGGCCTCCCTTGGCTATTTTTACCCAGTCCCTGTCCAAGGAGATAACCCTGGGCAAGCATTTATTGAGTAATGACTTCATTGAGACTGCACATAATGACCCTCATTTGAGAAATAATGTCTCTCCCCCATAAATTAACGGGCAGACCAGGGTCGACATAAGGCTGAATCGAACCAGAGTTTCCTTCATCATCTTCCCAGGTCAACAACTGTGAACTCTGAAGAGTATTTTTTGATTGTCCAATTCCCTGTAAATTAGTTAAAGAGGCCTTTAACAGCCAAGCAGCAAGCCAAGCACTTTGTGAAATCACAGAGGAATCTGTACCTGAGTCTAAAAGGCCCTCTAAACACTTGCCATTTATCTTAAGGCAGAGTGTCGGGTGGTCTTTGGTAATTGCTTGTATCCAATAAAGGTCTGATGACCCTGGTTGCAAAGAGCTGTGACGTTTGCCCATTGCTGGATAGGAAATATCTAAAGGTAGAGGCAAGGCTTGTGCCAAATGTTGCCCTTTGAATATAGATATTGGCCCTTGAGAGGCACTAACTAAAATTTTAATTTCTCCAGTGTAGTTATTATCTACTAATGAGGGATGGACAGTAAGTCCTTTTAAAGTGGCAGAGGCACGCCCTAATATTAAAAAATAAGTATTGGGTGGAGGAGGCCCATAGACCCCTGTGGGGAGGATGTAAATGCCATCCTCTGGTGTTAAAATGGCACTGGCAGAGGAATACAAGACCAGGCCTGCACTGCCTGTGGTGACTCTGGAGAGACTAGAGGCTGATTTGTCTGATGGCTGTACCCCGTGGCCGGGAGAAATGAAATGGTTTTGGGGACTTGGGCTGTCCCCCATACTCGTTTCCCTGAACAAGAGGCAGGAGATTTCCAGACACATTTGTCTGAGCTCTGCAAGTGTTTGCCCAATGCTTGTCTCTTTTACAGCATGAGCAAAGAAAATTGGGCCATGTAGGCCGAAAAGAATAGTTAGTATGTTGTGCTGAAGCACCGTTAAGGAAGGGTGCAGTGGGACACTGTCTTGAAAAGTGTCTAGACTGGCCACACTTAAAACAACTTTTCTGGGGGCCGGCTTGCTGAAAAGCCACACCTATTGCCATAACAGGGCAAAGAGCTGCATCCATTGGAAGATTAACTGTCTGGGACATTTTGTGAGTAAACATATCAACATCAAGACAAAGATGAATCATCTCATTAAGTTCCTTGTCTCTGAACTTACTGTGCAAGAGTACCTTACAAGTTGAATTAGCATTCTCAAAAGCCAATTGTTGTATGAGTTTATTGTCTGCATCCTCATGACCTAAGATCCTTTCTGCAGCTTCAAGCAAACGACTTACAAATTCACTATATTCCTCTTGTGCTCCATGAGTAATTTTAGTTAAAGGGGTAATAACAGAACCTTTCATAGGAATGGCATGCCAAGCTCCCAAAGCTGTGTTAGCAGTTTGAGCCAACAGACCTGCTGGAAAATGTTTTTGTCTGGCGTCTGCAGCATATTTTCCTTGCCCAGAAAGGTTTTCAAAGGTCCAGCCAGCAGATGGTGCTCCAGGGTTCCTTTGATTAGTTATTGCAGTTGTCTGGCTAAGATCAAGAAAATCTGCCTTCCAGGAGAGGAACTGCCCGTGAGTTAACATGGTCTGGATCACTCTGATTCATTCACTAGGGAGCATATGTCCACCTCCCGGGTGGGCTTCTAGGAACGAAAGCGTATAAGGGGCAGATGGACCATAGGTTCTAACTGCAGAGTTAAGCTCTTTTTTTTTTTTTAATTTTTTATTAGGTATTTTCCGCATTTACATTTCCAATGCTGTCCCAAAAGTCCTCCATACCCACCCCCCACTCCCCTACCCACCCACTCCCCCTTTTTGGCCCTGGCGTTCCCCTGTACTGGGGCATATAAAGTTTGCAAGTCCAAGGGGCCTCTTTTTCCAGTGATGGCCAACTAGGCCATCTTTTGATACATATGCAGCTAGAGAGAAGAGCTTCAGGGTACTGGTTAGTTCATATTGTTGTTCCACCTATAGGGTTGCAGTTCCCTTTAGTTCCTTGGGTGCTTTCTCTAGCTCCTCCATTGGGGGCCCTGTGATCCATTCAATAGCTGACTGTGAGCATCTACTTCTGTGTTTGCTAGGCCCCGGCATAGTCTCACAAGAGACAGTTATATCTGGGTCCTTTCAGCAAAATCTTGCTAGTGTATGCAATGGTGTCAGCGTTTGGAAGCTGATTATGGGATGGATCCCTGGATATGGCAATCACTAGATGGTCCATCCTTTTGTCACAGCTCCAAATTTTGTCTCTGTAACTCCTTCCATGGGTGTTTTTGTTCCCAATTCTAAGAATGGGCAAAGTGTCCACACTTTGGTCTTCGTTCTTCTTGAGTTTCATGCGTTTAGCAAATTGTATCTTATATCTTGGGTATCCTAAGTATCTGTACTAATATTCACTTATCAGTGAGTACATATTGTGTGAGTTCCTTTGTGATTGGGTTACCTCACTCAGGATGATGCCCTCCAGGTTCATCCATTTGCCTAGGAATTTCATAAATTCATTCTTTTTAATAGCTGAGTAGTACTCCAGACATCTGGCTACCTTCCCTGTCAGAGGACAGGGGTCCGCTAGGCCCAGGAGGCTAGGATTTTGACTCAGGATCGGTGGGAGCCACCGTGGTTCCCGGACCTGGCAGAAAGCAGCCTGCACAGGTGAGAGTGTGGACTACAGAAGCTAACAGCTTCTGGGACAGGCAAGAGCCACAGAGCTTCTGAGGCAGCGCCATTTTCAGGCTCCAGACATCTGGCCACCTTCCTGGCCAGAGGATAGGGGTCTGCCCGGCCCGGGAGGCTTTTTCCTCAGGATCTGCAGGAGCCATCTTGGCTCCGGGACTCCGCAGAAAGTTGTCTGCACAGGCGAGAGTGTGGACCACAGAAGCCAACAGCTTCTGGGATAGGCGAGAGCCACAGAGCTTCTGAGGCAGCGCTAGTTTTGGGCTCCAGACATCCAGCCACCCAGCCACCTACCTGGCCAGAGCACAGGTGTCCACCTGGCCCCGGAGGCTTTTGCCTCAGGATTGGAAGAAGTCACCTTGTTTCCCGGACTCCTGAGAAAGTAGCCTGCACAGGTGAGTTAACCTCTTTTAAGTCCTTGAAACGTAGTTTACGAAACTCTGTCTGTCTGATAGGAAGAGTCAATCATTCTTCTGGCTTGTGCTCTATTTCACTCTCAGAATCTTTTCTGCCCTCACTGTTAGTGTCCGGGGAAAGGTCGGACTGGGGCACTTGCAAAGGCCCTATTTCTACAGAAGCAGATTTGGCAGGGATGGTTGAGGGCTGTTCCTCCCCTGTAGAAGTGGGCAGGTCAGAGCTAGCAGCTCCTGTAGAGCGGGTGATTACAGGAAAAGCCAATGTTTTGGTTTTTACTGATCACAAAGCTTTCTTATTTACGCCCCCTGAGACTGCAGCTGAGGGAGGGGCAAGAATGGTCTCTTTTAAGGAATTTTGGAGTGACACGAGCTCTGTGGACAGGCAAGCATACTGTGGCTCTAACTCTAATACTTCTTGTAATCCTGCTATGAGTGCTTATCTTTAGCATCAGTGAGAGTGGGAACTGGCAGAGCTTGAGGCCATGGTGCATGAGCTCAGATTGGCGGCAAGTAGGGAGGGGGATTG
The DNA here is from genome assembly GCF_978045245.1 of Mus caroli. Classification (NCBI taxonomy): domain Eukaryota; kingdom Metazoa; phylum Chordata; class Mammalia; order Rodentia; family Muridae; genus Mus; species Mus caroli. The sequence continues at coordinate 115,524,092 of NW_028227260.1, read as the reverse complement.
AGAGGAGGAGCTGAGGTGCCTCACAGCTGCTCCAGTTTATGGGGCCGGACTACCTCTTCCTCTACAGAGCCTGAGTTCCCAGAAATTATAGGGCCCTCAGCCAAAGATTTTTTAAAGACTAGATTGATCAATGGCGGGTTGGCAGGGGCAGGCTGCACAGGCAAAGTGCCTACTGAGACCTGCGGTTAAAGAGTAGCGTGTGGAATTTTAGGCCCGTCTGCAGCTTTTGGAGGCTTTGTAGTAGGGAGGGAGCCCTCTACAGCTTCCCGAGACAAGGGACAGAGACAATATTCTGCCACTGACAAAAGTTGCTGTTTCTCTGGATCATCAACTGCATTTTCTACCAAATCATGCATTAAACTCCAATAAGTAAATACATTTGCAGGGACCGCTTCAGGGCCCTGCTTTGCTAAAATGTCATTTAATTCTCTACCTACTTTTCTCCATTTCTTATGATGTATCTCTGCTCCATCTATAATAAACCATGGACATACCTGGTCTATGAAAATAAAAAAGTTTATCAAATCTTTCTTTTTAACTCATACTACTCTTTCCCTGAGAGCTATCTTTAAGCCTTTGATGAAGGCTGCCTCTTTTGATAGCTTATTCCCCATAACCTGAAGTGGAGATGACTCAACTCACCAAGGACTTCACTCTTCCATGAGTGGCAGAAGGGTCCTTCACTACTTCTAAATTTTTGGAGTCGCGACAAACTTTTCTGGAACCTCCATCTGTAGGAATTATATCTGGACCTTGCCACACGTTGGGTGCCACTTATCCTGTCCTGCAGGATTCAGTTATTCGTGGATGCGAGGGGGACCGCAAACCTGGAAGGAAATGAGAGGAAGGGGAAGAAAGCAGAAGACCAAGCAAATTTGTCCAGGTCTCGTTTATTAAGCTGAGGTGCCTTCTTTTTAAAGAATACATCATGGGGAATAGGAGAGGGGTTGAGGGGGAATTTTACAAAGAACAAAGAAGCAGGCATCTGAAGTCAGGCACCAGGCAGCGGGCACTCTGCATCTTTTCTCTGGAACATAGATCCTCCTTGTCAGCCTTGGGTGTCAGGCTGGTCTCAGGCATAACTCATGTTCTTGGATGGCATGGGAGTTTAGGAAGAGATAGGGAAGAGGGGACTATAATTCAGCTTTTACAGCCTTAGGTGCCAGGAAGGGAATAGGGAGGAGGGGGTGATAACCAGCTCCTAGCACGAGGCCATTTGGCCTGTCAGGGAGATTGTGAAGGGCTTGCTTTCTCACGGGATGGTCTCTGACACTAAATGATGGATTCTTAGAGGAGAAGGAGACAGAGATTGAATATTTCTGTTAGGAAGAACCATGACCCATGGCTCCAGCCACATACGTAGCAGAGGATGGCCTTGTTGGACATCAATGGGAGGAGAGGCCCTTGGTCCTGTGAAGGTTCAGTGCTGTAGTGTGGGTAAAGCTGCGACAGGGAAACAAGAATGGGTGGCCTGGTGAGAAGGGAAAAGGGGATAGGATAGGGGGTTCTTAGAGGGGAAATGAGGAAAGTGGATAATATTTGAAATGTAAATAAAGAAAATATCTAATAAAAATTACATTTGAAACACACACACACAAATAAAATAAAATAAAATAAAATAAAATAAAATAAAATAAAATGAATCTTTGGCAGGAAGGTCTGGGTCTCCTCAATCTCATGTGCTGAGGTGAGAATATCCAGGGGAGCTTGTAGCTAGAAGAAATGAACTTTGCTGGAAATAGGGAAACAGAAAGCAGCTAGGGATCCTTTGGTAAAATGTATGTGCTTGGGCACTATGTTTTCTGCTAAGAAGACAGAATGGGAGCCAGGGCAAGGTTCCTACATCCCTGATCATATATGTAAACTGTTGGACATCTATTGTTTGCCATCCCTGATGGACATGACCTCAATGGAATTGTGAAACTGGGCTTCCTCTGTCTAGTAGGCCAAGAGACCCGGAGCCCTCTCTGTTTTAGGAGCCTGCACTGACTCAGGCTGCCAGAATCACTAGAACCTTCCCTCCCCCATTACTTCAAAGACTGAAGAAATCCTTTGCTCTACCTCTCTACCACTGTCAAGCAATGCCAAGCCAAGCAAAGTACTGGAGGCATCAGCAAGATAAGTCTGCTTCAGGATAGTATTTAATCTAGAATGCTAAGCTATCCTTTACCTAGGTTCTGGGCCCTTTGCTCAAAAAACAACCTAAAAAGTGGACTGCCACCAGGCATCCAGGTGACAACCTACTGTCTTAGGTCCTTTAGGGCAGAGGTGGATCTCCCAGATTGAGTCAGGGGAATGGATTTCAGGGCAAAGACCACACTGGGCTCTCATTTCCACTCGACTGAGCTACTCCAGTCATGCCTATGATGCCATCATAGCATTGAGATTATACACATATAAGACAAAAGGAACACCACTCTTAGTTTAAATAGAGGACAGAACCCTCAGACACCAAACCATGAATATTGGGCTCAGGTCCTCTCACTATGCTACAGCAATATCCTGACTTGGTGTAGCATCCTCAGCTGTTATCTTGACAGTAGCAAGGTGGACTCACATATCTTATCAGTGCTGTGCTGACACTGTGGAACTATGCTATAACCAAGCTTTTAGAGACCAATGCATATAGATTAAGGTGGGAAGCTGCCACTGCAGATACCTGTACCTGTATCAACCAGGGCTTAGGGCAAGAAAGGGTTTCAAATCTTGCTGAAGGTATGTCTACAGTGGACAGATGGGAAAGTCCTGCAAAAAAGACTCAGAAACAAAACCATGGACACTGAAACCAGAGGCATAGGCCTATGATGCTTTGTTAGGAAATGTCAACATCCTGACTTGGTTATTAGCCCAGGACCCTCAGCTATCAGGTTGACAGGAGGGTATAAGTTAAACCCCAAGACAGTCAGAATTATAAGCACTGTGGTAAAACCGTGGTTACATTACACAACAAAGGTCTTAGATATCATTGGGCAAGGAAAAAGGTATGCAGTCAGATACAGACATTTTCTTGTTTTTTTTTTAATTAGATATTTAATTCATTTACATTTCAAATGCTGTACCACAGTTTTTAATGGGGTTATTTGAATTTCTGGAGTCCACCTTCTTCAGCAATTTGTACATATTGTATATTAGTCCCCTATCTGATTAGGATTGGTAAAGATCCTTTCCCAAAAGTTGAGCTTTTTGTCTTATGGACAGTATCTTTTATTTTACAGAAGGTTTGCAATTTTATGAAATCCCATTTGTTGATTCTTGATCTTATAGCACAAGCCATTGCTATTCTGTTTAGGAATTTTTCTCCAGTGCCCATATCTTCGAGGCTTTCTCCTACTTTCTCCTCTATAAATTTTAGTGTCTCTGGTTTTATGTGGAGTTCCTTGATCCACTTAGAATTGAGCTTTGTACAAAGAGATAAGGATGGTTCAATTTGCATTCTTCTACATGATAACTGCCAGTTGAGCCATCTCTATATGTTGAAAATGCTGTCCTTTTTTCCACTGGATGGCTTTAATTCCTTTGTCAAAGATCAAGTGACCATAGGTATGTGAGTTCATTTCTGGGTCTTCAATTCTATTTCACTGATCTGTCTGTGGCTATACAAGTACCATGCAATTTTTATCACAATTGCTTAGTAGTACCGCTTGAGGTCAGGCATGATGATTTCCCTGGAGGTTCTTTTAATGTTGAGAATAGTTTTTGATATCATAGTTTTTTTGTTATTCCAGATGAATTTGCAAATTGCCTTTTCTAACTCTATGAAGAATTGAGTTAGAATTTTGATGGATATTGCATTGAATCTGTAGATTGCTTTTAGCATGATAGCCATTTTTACTATATTAATCCTGGCAATCCATGAGCATGGGAGATATTTCCATCTTCTGAGATCTACTTAGATTTATTTCTTCAGAGACTTGAAGTTCTTATCATACAGATCATTCCATTCCTTAGTTAGAGTCACACCAAGGTATTTTATATTATTTGTGAGTATTGTGAATGGTCTTGCTTTTCTAATTTCTTTCTCAACCTGTTTATCCTTTGTGTAGAGAAAGGCCATTGACTTTTTTGAGTTAATTTTATATTCAGCTACTTCACTGAAGATGTTTATCAGGTTTAGGGGTACTCTGGTGGAATTTTTAGGGTCACATATATACTATCATACCATCTGGAAAAAGTGATATTTTGACATCTTCCTTTATAATTTGTATCCTCTTGATCTCCTTTTGTTGTCGAATTGCTCTGGCTAGGACTTCAAGTACAATGTTGAATAGGTAGGGAGAAAGTGGGCATCCTTGTCTACTCCCTGATTTTAGTGGGAATGCTTCCAGTTTCTCACTATTTACTTTTATGTTGGCTACTAGTTTGCTGTAGATTGCTTTTATCATGTTTAGGTATGGGCATTGAATTGCTGATATTTCCAAGACTTTTATCATGAATGGGTGTTGGATTTTGTCAAATGCTTTCTCAGCATCTAACGAGATGATCATGTGGTTTTTGGCTTTGAGTTTGTTTATATAGTGGATTACATTGTTGGATTTCTGTATATTAAACCATCCCTGCATCCTTGGAATGAAACCTACTTGGTCAGGATGGATGATTATTTTGATGTGTTCTTGGATTCGGTTAGTGAGAACTTCATTGAGTATTTTTGCATCGATATTCATAAGGGAAATTGGTGTGAAGTTATCTATCTTTGTTGGGTCTTTCTGTGGTTTAGGTATCAGAGTAATTGTGGCATCATAGAATTAGTTGGATAGAGTACCTTCTGTTTCTATTTTGTGAAATAGTTTGTGCCGAACTGGAATTAGGTCTTCTTTGAAGGTCTGATAGAATTCTGTACTAAACCCTGGGTATTTTTTTTTTTGTTGTTGGAAAACTATTAATGACTGCTTCTATTTCTTTAGGGAACACCGGACTGTTTAGATTACTAACATGATCCTGATTTAACTTTGGTATCTGGTATCTGTATAGAAATTTGCCCATTTCATCCAGATTCTCTACTTTTGTTGCGTATAGCCGTTTGTAGAAGGATATGATGGTGTTTTGGATTTCTTCAGGATCTGTTATGTCTATATGATTTTGTTAATTAGGATGCTGTCCCTGTGTCCTCTAGTGAGTCTAGCTAAGGGTTTATCTATCTTGTTGATTTTCTCAAAGAAACAGCTCCTGGTTTGGTTGATTCTTTGAATAGTTCTTGTTTCCACTTGGTTGATTTTGCCCCTGAGTTTGATTATTTCCTGCCATCTACTCCTCTTGGGTGAATTTGCTTCCTTTTGTTCTAGAGCTTTTAGGTGTGTTGTCAAGCTGCTAGTGTGTGCTCTCTCTACTTTCTTTTTGGAGGCACTCAGAGCTAAGAGTTTTCCTTCTAGAAATGCTTTCATTGTGTCCCATACGTTTGGGTATGTTGTGACTTCATTTTCATTAAACTCTAAAAAGTCTTTAATTTCTTTTTTTTATTCCTTCCTTGACCAAGGCATAATTGAAAAGTGTGTTGTTCAGTTTCCACGTGAATGTTGGCTTTCTAATTATTTATTTTGTTATTGAAGATCAGCCTTAGTCCATGGTGATCTGATAGGATGCATGGGACAATTTCAATATTTTCGTATCTGTTGAGGCCTGTTTTGTGACCAATTATATGATCAATTTTGGAGAAGGTACCATAAGGTGCTGAGAAGAAGGTATATCCTTTTGCTTTAGGATGAAATGTTATGTCTATATCTGTTAAATCCATTTGTTTCATAACTTCTGTTAGTTTCACTGTGTCCCTGTTGAGTTTCTGTTTGCAGGATCTGTCTATTGATGAAAGTGGTGTGTTGAAGTCTCCCATTATTATTGTGTGAGGTGCAATGTGTGCTTTGAGCTTTACTGAACTTTCTTTAATGAATGTGGCTGCCCTTGCATTTGGAGCATAGATATTCAGAATTGAGAGTTCCTCTGGTGGATTTTACCTTTGATGAGTATAAACTGTCTGTCATTGTCTTTTTTGGTAACTTTGGGTTGAAAGTCAATTTTATTCGATATTAGAATGGCTACTCCAGCTTGTTTCTTCAGACCATTTGCTTGGAAAATTGTTTTCCAGCTTTTCACTCTGAGGTAGTGTCTGTCTTTTTCCCTGAGATGGATTTCCTGTAAGCAGCAAAATGTTGTGTCCTGTTTGTGTAGCCAGTCTGTTAGTCTATGTCTTTTTATTGGGGAATTGAGTCCACTGATATTAAGAGATATTAAGGAGAAGTAATAGTTCCTTCCTATTATTTTTGTTGTTAAAGTTGCCATTCTGTTCTTGTGGCTGTCTTCTTTAAGGTTTGTTGAAGGATTACTTTCTTGCTTTTTCTTGGGCATAGTTTCCGTCCTCATAGTGGTGTTTTCCCGTTATTATCCTTTGAAGATGTGGATTCATGGAAAGATAATGTATGAATTTGGTTTTGTCATGGAATACTTTGGCTTTTCCATCTATGGTAATTGAAAGTTTGGCTGGGTATAGTAGCCTGTGCTGGCATTTGTGTTCTCTTAGTGGCTGTATAACATCTATCTAGGATTTTCTGGCTTTCATAGTCTCTGGTGAAAAGTCTGGTGTAATTCTGATAGGCCTGCCATTATATGTTACTTGACCTTTTTCTCTTACTGCTTTTAATACTCTATGTTTATTTAGTGTATTTGTTGTTTTGATTATTATGTGTTGGGAGGAATTTCTTTTCTGGTCCAGTCTATTTGGAGTTCTGTAGGCTTCTTGTATGTTCATGGGCATCTCTTTCTAAAGGTTTAGAAAGTTTTCTTCTATAATTTTGTTGAGGATATTTGCTGGCCCTTTAAGTTGAAAATCTTCATTCTCATCTACTCCTATTATCTGTAGGTTCAGTCTTCTCATTGTGTCCTGGATATCCTGGATGTTTTGAGTTAGGATCTTTTTGCATTTTGCATTTTCTTTGATTGTTGTTTCCATGTTTACTATGGAATCTTCTGCACCTGAGATTCTCTCTTCCATCTCTTGTATTCTGTTGCTGATGCTGGCATCCATTGTTCCAGATTTCTTTCCTATTTCCAGCGTTGCCTCACTTTGGGTTTTCTTTATTGTGTCTACTTTCCTTTTTAGATCTAGTATGGTTTTGTTCATTTTCATCACCTGTTTGGATGTGCTTCCCTGTTTTTCTTTAAGGACTTCTACCTGTTTGGCTGTGTTTTCCTGTTTTTCTTTAAGGACTTGTAACTCTTTACCATTGTTCTCCTGTATTTCTTTACGTGAGTTATTAAAATCCTTCTTGATGTCCTCTACTATCATCATGAGATATGCATTTAAATCCGGGTCTAGGTTTTCATGTGTGTTGGGGTGTCCAGGACTGGGTGAGGTGGGAGTGCTGCGTTCTGATGGTGGTGAGTGGTCTTGGTTTCTGTTAGTAAGATTCTTATGTTTGCCTCTCGCCATCTGGTAATCTCTGGAGTTAATTTTTATAGTTATCTCTGGTTAGAGCTTGTTCCTCTCATGATTCTGTTAGCCTCTATCAGCAGACCTGGGAGACTAGCTCTCTCCTGAGTTTCAGTGGTCTGAGCACTCTCTGCAGGCAATCTCTCCTCTTGCAGGGAAGGTGCACAGATATCTGGCATTCAGACCTGCCTCCTGGCAGAAGATGAAGGCCTGAAACAGGGCCTGTCCCTGAAGCTGTTAGCTTCTGTAATCCACACTCTCACCTGTGCAGACTAGTCTCAAAGGGATCTGGGAAACAAGATGGCTTTCCCAGGTGCTCCAGCAAAGCCCTCCCAGTCGGGGAGGACACTTGTCCTCTGGCAGGGAAGGTGCCTGGATGTCTGGAGCCCGAAATGTGGTCTGCTGCAGAAGTTGTCCTCTAGGGACCTTGGGGGTGTCCTCTGACTCCTCGCCCAGGTGACCCAGTGCTGGCGCCGACCGTAAGGGACTTGTAACCCTGGTCATGCCGGGTTTACTGCTTCCTTTATGCTGTCTCAGGTTCTGCAAGATTGGAATGGAACAGAAGTTGTGCTCCACACTCCGGTGGTCCTAAGATTGCCTGGAGAGTCCTCTCAGGACCTTGGTGGTGTCCACCGACTCTGCGCCCAAGGTGACCCAGTGCTGGTGCCGACCGGAAGGGACTTGCCACACAGAATTTTCATATGTGTGTTTCAGACATTTTAAACTTTCATTCCTCGATTGCACCTTTTCCTTACAATAGGGACATCCATCTTTATCTTAGTGACTTATTGCTATGAAGAGAAACTATGTCCATGACATCTCTTTTAAAGAAAAGCATTTGATTGGGGCTTGCAGAAACTCAGTCCATTATCATTATGGCAGGGAACATGGCAGCATGCAGGCACACATGGTGATTTAAGTTATTCTTAGACACAATTTTGATAGATCATAGACTAATTCATTTTCATAGAATTTGCTTTGTATTTTACTAAGCCCACAAAAAAGGATATACATGTAAAATAGAGTACTTGAATATTTTCCTTTAAGAAAAACGTTTGTGTTGGTTGTGGCACACATCTATAGTACTAGTTGTCTGGAAGGCTGAGATGTGAAGATCGGTTGAACCCTAGAGTTCAAGGATGATGTGGAAAACATCATTTAACTTTGTCTCAAAAACAAGAAAAGAGAAAGCCGCACAACACATGACAATGCCCAATTAATATCCATAATAGTACTTTGTATCTTTTATGAATGATAAAACTATTCTGAATCTAAAACATAAATTTAAATAATCCTTATTGATGATAAAATTACTTGACAGCATTAGAAAAACTATTACAATAATAAAAGAGTTGAAAGTTTGCTACAGAGGAATAGAAACAAGTCACATTGACTTTTTAGATTTCATTTGAACAGTTCATTAATACAGATTTTTTTATCTTTAAAAATGTGTTTATTTTTAAAAAATTCAATTGTATACAAAAGTGTTTCATAGTTTTTAATTCTCAAGACAGACACCCAACCTTAGTGGGTACACACTAAGACACCCACAGAACACAGTGCTTCAATATTTCTGGTAACCAGCCCATTTTCCCCTTACAAGAAGTTAATGGCTCAGAATTGACCCTCCTACAGAATTACCATCACTAACAAACTGTTTAAGATCTAAAGAAGCTAACAAGCAAGGTTCTTTCAAAGTGAGGTTAATGAAAATCCCTATAATGGCAGTAACTTCCAGCAGACACCACGACAAAGCACCATCAAATGCTGAAAGCTAAAAAATAGATATCATTTTCAATAATATTTCATTTTCTATTGGAAAAGTTTTTAAATTACATTAAATAAGTCTCTTTTTCCCCCCAAAGAAATTGTCTAGCTTTTGTTATGATGCCTGTAAAAAGTAGGTGACAATAGGAGACATGATCAGTAAAAGCAGTGCTATGACCTGATCTACTTGCCTCAGAACCAAACAGACTTGGACTACCCAAGACATAGACACCATAGAGAGCTGTGGGTGGTGGGGGGCAGGGAATAACTACGCCAAAGGCGACACAATCATGACACCTTCCAGTGATGACTGCAGGCTCCGGAGTTTCTAGCAGTCTAAGGAAGCCATAACAAGATAGGTAAGGAGACACCAACATCACTCCCTACCTTATGCTGTATGTAGGTTTGTCACATGTGTAGACACTGGAAGTCATGCTTGAGAAAAGGCTATTCCTTAGTGACACCAACAGGCTGATGGGTACACACTAAGACAGGTACTGAAAGATGAAAATGTAACTTCAAACATCAACTCCTTGAAACTAGAAAAAGTGATTAATACAGAACTATCTTATCAAAGTCCATGAAATAAAGAAACTATGACCAGACACCTTCCTTTTTTTTTATCTAAACACTGATTCCATCTTTATACAATATACCCGACTCCACTGATCAATTCCCAAATTTATTTTAAACCCTTACCCCACCAAAACTTCATTTCTGGTGCTGCTACACTAACTAGGCTGCAAGAACATCTACTTCTCCTGCAGTTTTAAAAGCTGTATGAGACCTACACTCACATCCGGGCTCCGCTTACCCAACATCCTAACCTCTGTAAACGTGCCCAACAGCCTAGCCAGTAATGTATAACATGCTGTGCAAAATGTCTAACTGCGGGAGCAAAGCCTACTGTCACTTCCTTTCTGCAGATGCTTAAGTGTTTTGCAGAGTGTTAAATGCCACCAACAATTAGAAATATAAAAAAATTTCAAAAAACTGGTTTAATTCATATGATAGGTTAGTTACACTTCTCAAAGGCAAAATATTCAATTCCACACGCTGACATGTTTTTTAAATTCCAAGTTCCCAACATGATCTCTCAGTTTTATACTAAAAGTCAGGCATAGGCTCAGAAAGAAAATCTGGGTTATGTAAAAGCCGATCAGAGGATCAGCGAGTACTAGGGAGTCATCCTGCTCTAAATGGGATTTCACTAAAATTATGGGAACAGGGGGCTAAGACTGGACATATACCTCTCACAGGAGTCTCACAGACTCTGCCTGCCTTTCTCTTTCAAGAACCTGGTAGTAAAATCGCCACCACACCTACACCAAAACAGAACCTTTGTAGTACTTGTTAAAATGAAACTGTCAAATGCAGACTTACAAAAATAATTTCCATCAGGGTACTTTTGACTAAATCTCAATTTTTCGCATTGTTTTCCTAACTGTATGAAACACCAGGATAAGGACCGAGCTGCTTCTTTCTAAACCTACGAGTTGGGAAACAAAAGAAAAATAAAAAACAAACGAGAAATGTGAGGGAAATACCTCAAAAGGGTGATTACCACATTAAAGGAACATGAGAACCCCCAAGCAGTCTTACTTATGAATCCCAGACAGTCTTGAGCTCACGGTTCTGACAGGAGATGATGGCATAATCACGTCAAATCTACGAAAGCACGTGTTATAAATACATCTCCAGTAAGTATTCAGTGGAGCCAGTCTGAAGCCAATATGCAAAAAAAAAACCCCAAAAACAAAACAAAAAAAGAAAAATAGAACCTAGCTGCCACCAAGACAAAGTAGGTACTGCCTGACTCTTGTTGTCTGAGCTCTCGTCTACCTCTAACTAGACAATGTAGCCTGACAGTACAGGCAGAGAGTAAACTTCAAGAACATGTTTTATACTTTTCAATACCTAAATATTAGTGTTACCAAGCCACCCTCCATTAAAAGTTCTAATGAACTATGGAGGTAAACTCATGGTTATTTCACACATTTCCTTCTTATCTGAGAATATAAAGAACAGTACAAAGTTTTAGCTACTTGAAATAAATAAAGAAAAGCTTGTTTCCTTTGACATCTTTATCAAATAACCTACAGAAATAAAAGGATGTAGCTGCAACAGGAAATGTGTGCATCCGCAAACATAGAGGAAAACATAGCAGCTTGAGTTTAGTGTGCAGGACAGTGGCCCTCAGTCACTGAGAACTGTGACAGCCGTACAAGATGCTGGAAGAGCCATCACATGTTCAATGTTAGAATATATTAATGCTTCTTTTATTGCTTGTAGTATCAAGATTATTAAAAGTAAAGTGAAGTTATGCTGAGATAATAGGTTCAAAAAGTATTTTTGAAACACTTCATGACTGTAAGACGAAACAACACTTCAAGAAAACAAACCTTTTAGAATATGACTTTCCATATACAACAACCTTACTTTAATTTAGTCTGATTCCATTACATTTCTGTCATCTATGCATTGGTCCTCAAAATTTTTAATTATATCTCCTGTGAAACAACTGCCTAAGTTCACTTGAACATTATTTAAGATGGTTAAAGGAAGTATTTGAGTTTGTAAAACTTATAATTGTCAAGCTTTGGAAGATAAAATGAGATGCGACAGTTGCTAAGGACAGGAAGTTTATGTACAAGAGAAGGTAAAGTTTCAATTCTCACATTATCAGAAACATCATAAAGAAAGCTAGATTTAGAATACAGCCCTGTTCCTATGTGCATCTGGTATGTACAGTGAAACACCACAGCTTTCATGTGTCACCATGGGGAGTGCAGGAGGAGTAACTCAAGTGTCTCACAAAGGAAACTGTCAGGCTGAGCACTAGGGAACAGGTACTGCACCCTTCAAGTTTCCAAAGACTTTATCATTTTAAAAATCAATGTCAAATTCACTGAAAAACTAAGCAGTGTCCTTTTATTAAATCTAGAAATACTGCAACATTAAGTATTTATTCCTTTTGTGAGAGAAATAAAATTGGCAGCCCCTTTTTACATTACTACTTACAAAGTGAAGAACTTGGACAAAACATTCCAAACCTATGAGCTAAAAGTGGAACAAGGGACACTGTTCCTAGCACGTTTCCCACAAAACACAAAACAAATTGACCATGAGAATCTCCGCTCTGGATGGTGACAGGGACTAAAAAGCTCTGATTAGGTCACCACCTTTAAATCAGGATAAATCTCATAATTCAAGAATGTCCTAATGCTTAAAAGGGTGGTCTTTCCGGCTACCCGTTCTAAGAAGTCAAGTACAAGCATGCAAGTAAATTCACAGGCACAGAGGATCTGTGTTCAGACTTAAGGGAGCTGTGATTCTACACCACAATATGAAGGGCCAACACTCAAGTGTTATCCTAGTTAGTCAACAGAACCCTGAAGCAAACTCTCGAGTCTGTTACACTGCTAAACACTAAAGTAGCATGTTTTCCCATGGTTTTAGCTTAGCTCAAAGAATTTTTTCACTATTAAGAAAAACAAATTAAAAGTATTTCCCCTTTTTAAAATTTACACAGATGTTTAATTAGCTTTGTTTACAGAGCAGGAAAAAAATTTTTTTTCAGTCTCCAATGGTGCCTAGGTAACGTCATTAGGCAAGAATGCCAGTTTAAAAGAACTTTATGCAGAATCCTAAAAATAACAGGTGTTGATGCTCCTCAAGAGGCAAGAGCGATGCTGGCACAGCTTCTGTGCCTCAGTTACTCAGAAGCAGTTCTGTTGCAGTCTCTACATCCCATGATTTTGAAGACAAGGCCATTATTACTGCGTTCCTATCAAAACCCATACCACAGAGGTTTTCTATTTCTTTGGTGTATTCTGGACTAGAAACTGGTGCTCCAGCGTACACGTGTGCCCAAAGTCGAGCTGTCTGCTTGAACTTTTCAGGATTTTGTTTGTACTGATTCGCTACTACTGCATCTTGGAGGTCATCTGGTTCTGCAGCCGCCAACAGAGCTTGCAATGACAATAATACCGTGCAGAGTCATTGCTGCTGCCCATTGATCTTTCAGGATATCCAAACAAATAGCCCCTGTGACAGAACTAATATTAGGGTGCCATATTTTAGTGATAAACCAGACCTTAGTGGGGTTAAATGGATATGTTTCTGGTATTTTTACCTCTAGTTGATATCTTCCACCTTCATACGGTGTGTCTGGAGGTCCTGCTATTTCTCCTCTTAATTCTGTAAAATTCTCATCTACAAGATCTACTTTAATTTGATTTTTGCTCGTTTCCTCGCTCTTCAACACCTCCTTGAACTCCCGCTTGATTCACTGCACCGCGATGTTGGCCATGTCTCTGCCCGCAGCTGATTCGTACCCGCCTCCTCCGCCACCACTATGACCACCACCACTGCTGCCACGTCTTCCTCCACCACTGCCTCCTCCCTCAGCGATTCAGACCCGAGCACAGGAACTCTGCCACTGCCACCCTCGCCGTCACGTTCCTCGCTATTAATACAGATTTTTAAAGGCTTTTGAAAATTTGCAATTTCTGCTGTTGCTTTTTCATAAAAAGAGGTAGCAAATATGCTCAGTTATGAGATAAATGCAATATTAAGTTCATCAAATTAAAAATCATAGATACTTTGCAGGATAAGTTTAAACCTTACTGGAGACTAGTATGGATCACATGTTGAGCTCATGTCTCAAAAATAAAACAAACAAACCATGTTTAGTCATAAAAGTGAATCCACATTGTTGGAGAGAAAAAAAATCTCACTAAAACCAAGAGAGTTAACATCTTGATATAGCAAAATAGCTGCAGGTTATGAGCCTATTTAGATTGTATTTAAACTTACATTTCTACCATGGCTCCAGCTGCATATGTAGCAGAGAATGGCATTGTTGGGCATCAATGGAAAGAGGGGGCCCTTGGTCCTTTGAAGCCTTGATGTCCCAGTGTAGGGGAAACCAGGGCGATGGGGCAGGAGAGGGTGGGTAGGTGAGCACCCTCACAGAATCAGGGGATGGAGGATGAGGTGTGGGATTGCAGAGGGGAAATCAGGAAGGGGGATTGTTGAAATGTAAATAAATAAAATATCCAAAAAAAAAAACCAAAACAGAAATGCATTTTAGCTAACATTAGAATTATATTGTACAAAACAAGTTCAAGTTTTCTTCAAAGACTCATTGGAATAGAATGGATCGAAGAGAATTCCGAATATTTGCAATCTCTTGCCGCTTCTGTCTCATAGAAGGAGAAAAGAAACATGATTAATTTTAGTGTTATGCGTATTTTAGTAAATAAATCACTTTAATGCTTCTGCTAAATTGTGTCATTTCCAGTATAAAATGTAACTTACAGTTTCTATCATCCTTTGATACACAGCAATTTCTTTTTTAAATTCAATTAATTAAGCACTACATACGTTATCATTTTTATCCTCCATGTTCTTCAAATTCTAAAACACAGAAAGCTAGCTCAGTTATAATCCATGTTTCACCTTAGTTTCTAAATTGCAAAATTCATTTTCACAAGTGAGAATTCATCAGTACTCAAATAATGCTCATTATTCAAATTTTCAAAAAATGTAAATAATACAAGGGTAATCTATAATGAAGTGAAATATAGCAGACATGAGTACTATGTTGTTAAAGTGATGAAATTAGCATATTTCTCCAAAACAACAGTTCAATGAACTGTTAATGCCAAAATAAAGCAAAAACGTTGTGCATAGTTTCAAATGATTTCTAGGTACTCTTGAAGCTCAAGAAGGACAGAGATCTAAGATAAACCTGAGGAACACAGTGAGACCTGACTCAAAAAAGAGAATAATTAAAGCCATTTTCTACCGCACCCATCCAAGTTGTTAGAATTTGGGTTATCAAGATGGCTCACCTTGTATAGGTGCTTAGTGCCAAGCCTAAAGACCTTATTTTGATCCCAAGTATGCCAATAGTAAGAGAAAATCAATTTCTGCTAGTTGTTCTCTGACATCCACACAGGTGTACTGTGGCATGAGAATATGCACACAAACACATTAAATAAACAAATAAATTTGAATAAATAAATACAAATAATTTGAACTTTAGGTCATTTTCTGCTGTATGCATTAAAGATGGCAAAGTCAGAGCTGTCAAGAAGGCTGAGCAAGTCAAATTTCTTGTTTCCCTGCCTGCCAAATGGATTTCAAGGCCTGAATCCACATCAGAGAAAGGGAAAATTTCACTGAGTTGTTCTTATACACAATAAACAAGTGAATATAAATAAACTGTAATAATAAAGGCCAAATTTTGGCTATTGCATTAACTGTGGTAGAATTAGGATTGACTATAATATAGATGTCACTGAAGTCCAACTTGGTGGACCAATGAATTTTACTGGGATTCCTTACAGGAATATGTGCAAGGGGTTACTTACAGGAGCAGAAATGACTCAAAGGCAGCTGCATCACCAAAGCCCACCACAGCATGGGCGAGAGCTCACAAAGCCGGGGACATGGAGCACACTGCACAGCCTGCAGGCAGCACAACAGGTTGGAGAGAGTCTTCCACATGCCTCAGTGGGTCTAAACCTCTTCCAGGCAAGGTAGCTCCAGCTCTGCTGGTTTCTACTTCTTTCAGGCAACTAGTCTCATCTTCACTGAGACTCCTCTTTTGTAGCTCAGCTTTCTGCATCTGAGAGGGACTCTCAGCTTTTAGTCCTTCCTCTGGCATAGAGGACCCTAGTGACTGTTTTAAGTTTGGGGGACTCCTTGATGCTCTTTGGAGGTGTTTGCCTTCCTTGAGTTGTTTATCTCCCTGCTTAAGGAGATTCCTGCAGGGTGGAAGGTTTCAATCCTCTGAGGACACTATTATACAACAGAATATTAAGGGCTTTTGGAGTTATATTAGTAATAATTTCAACTAAAATTGTATTGTGCAGTTAATAATAATTTTATATATCACATTATAATATTTTTTTTCTTTTTTTTAATTTTTAATATTTTTATTACATATTTTCCTCAATTACATTTCCAATGCTATCCCAAAAGTCCCCCATAGCGCCCCCCACTTCCCTACCCACCCATTCCCATTCTTTTGGCCCTGGCATTACCCTATATTGGGGCATATAAAGTTTGCAAGTCCAATGGGCCTCTCTTTCCATTGATGACCGACTAGGCCATCTTTCGATACATATACAGCTAGAGACAAGAGCTCCGGGGTTCTGGTTAGTACATCATGTTGTTCCAACAATAGGATTGCAGATCCCTTTAGCTCCTTGGGTACTTTCTCTAGCTTCTCCATTGGGAGCCCTGTGATACATCCAATAGCTGTCTGTGAACATCCACTCCTGTGTTTGCTAGGCCCTGGAATCTTCTCACAAGAGACAGCTATATTTGGGTCCTTTCAGCAAAATCTTGCTAGTGTATGCAATGGTGTCAGTGTTTAGAAGCTGATTATGGGATGGATCCCTGGATACGGCAGTCTCTAAATGGTCCATCCTTTCATCACAGCTCCGAACTTTGTCTCTGTAACTCCTTCCCTGGGTGTTTTGTTCCCAATTCTAAGAAGGGGCACAGTGTCCACACTTTGGTCTTCATTCTTCTTAGTTTCATGCGTTTAGCAAATTGTATCTTATATCTTGGGTATCCTAAGTTTTGGGCTAATATCCACTTATCAGTGAATACATATTGTGTGAGTTCTTTTGTGATTGTGTTACTTCACTCAAGATGATGCCCTCCAGGTCCATCCATTTGGCTAGGAATTTCATAAATTCATTCTTTTTAATAGCTGAGTAGTACTCCATTGTGTAGATGTACCATAATTTCTGTATCCATTCCTCTGTTGAGGGACATCTGGGTTCTTTCCAGCTTCTGGCTATTATAAATAGGGCTGCTATGACCATAGTGGAGCATGTGTCCTTTTTACCGGTTGGGACATCTTTTGGATATATGCCCAGGAGAGGTATTGCTGGATCCTCCGGTAGTACTATGTCCAGTTTTCTGAGGAACCACCAGACTGATTTCCAGAGTGGTTGTACAAGCTTGCAATCCCACCAACAATGGAGGAGTGTTCCTCTTTCTCCACATCCTCGCCAGCATCTGCTGTCACCTGAATTTTTGATCTTAGCCATTCTGACTGGTGTGAGGTGGAATCTCAGGGTTGTTTTGATTTGCATTTCCCTGATGATTAAGGATGTTGAACATTTTTTCAGGTGCTTCTCTGCCATTCGGTATTCCTCAGGTGAGAATTCTTTGTTCAGTTCTGAGCCCCATTTTTTAATGGGGTTATTTGACTTTCTGGAGTCCACCTTCTTGAGTTCTTTATATATATTGGATATTAGTCCCTTATCTGATTTAGGATAGGTGAAGAACCTTTCCCAATCTGTTGGTGGTTTTTTTGTCTTATTGATGGTGTCTTTAGCCTTGCAGAAGCTTTGCAGTTTCATGAGGTCCCACTTGTCAATTCTCGATCTTACAGCACAAGCCATTACTGTTCTATTCAGGAATTTTTCCCCTGTGCCCATATCTTCAAGGCTTTTCCCCACTTTCTCCTCTATAAGTTTCAGTGTCTCTGGTTTTATGTGAAGTTCCTTGATCCACTTAGACTTGACCTTAGTACAAGGAGATAGGAATGGATCGATTCACATTCTTCTACATGTTAACAACCAGTTGTGCCAGCACCATTTGTTGAAAATGCTGTCATTCTTCCACTGGATGTTTTTAGCTCCCTTGTCGAAGATCAAGTGACCGTAGGTGTGTGGGTTCATTTCTGGGTCTTCAATTCTATTCCATTGGTCTATTTGTCTGTCACTATACCAGTACCATGCAGTTTTTATCACAATTGCTCTGTAGTAGAGCTTTAGGTCCGGCATGGTGATTCCACCAGAGGTTCTTTTATCCTTGAGAAGAGTTTTTGCTATCCTAGGTTTTTTGTTATTCCAGATGAATTTGCAGATTGCACTTTCTAATTCGTTGAAGAATTGATTTGGAATTTTGATCGGGATTGCATTGAATCTGTAGATTGCTTTTGGCAAGATAGCCATTTTTACAATGTTGATCCTGCCAATCCATGAGCATGGGAGATCTTTCCATCTTCTGAGATCTTCTATAATTTCTTTCTTCAGAGACTTGAAGTTTTTATTATACAAATCTTTCACTTCCTTAGTTAGAGTCACGCCAAGATATTTTATATTATTTGTGACTATTGAGAAGGGTGTTGTTTCTCTAATTTCTTTCTCAGCCTGTTTATTCTTTGTGTAGAGAAAGGCCATTGATTTGTTTGAGTTAATTTTATATCCAGCTACTTCACTGAAGCTGTTTATCAGTCTTAGGAGTTCTCTGGTGGAATTTTTAGGGTCACTTATATATACTATCATATCATCTGCAAAAAGTGATATTTTGACTTCATCTTTTCCAATTTGTATCCCTTTGATCTCCTTTTGTTGTCGAATTGCTCTGGCTAGGACTTCAAGTACAATGTTGAATAGGTATGGAGAAAGTGGACAGCCTTGTCTAGTCCCTGATTTTAGAGGGATTGCTTCAAGCTTCTCACCATTTACTTTGATGTTGGCTACTGGTTTGCTGTAGATTGCTTTTATTGTGTTTAGGTATGGGCCTTGAATTCCTGATCTTTCCAAGACTTTTATCATGAATGGGTGTTGGATCTTGTCAAATGCTTTTTCCGCATCTAACGAGATGACCATGTGGTTTTTGTCTTTGAGTTTGTTTATATACTGTATTACGTTGATGGATTTCCGTATATTGAACCATCCCTGCATCCCTGGGATGAAACCTACTTGGTCAGGATGGATGATTGTTTTGATGTGTTCTTGGATTCGGTTAGCAAGAACTTTATTGAGGATTTTTGCATCAATATTCATAAGGGATATTGGTCTGAAGTTTTCTATCTTTGTTAGGTCTTTTTGTGGTTTAGGTATCAGAGTAATTGTGGCTTCATAGAATGAGTTGGGTAGAGTACCTTCTGTTTCTATTTTGTGGAATAGTTTGTGAAGAACTGGGATTAGATCTTCTTTGAAGGTCTGATAGAACTCTGCACTAAACCCATCTGGTCCTGGGCTTTTTTTAGTTGGGAGACTATTAATGACTGCTTCTATTTCTTTGGGGGATATAGGGCTGTTTAGATCATTAACCTGATCTTGATTCAACTTTGGTACCTGGTATCTGTCTAGAAACTTCTCCATTTCATCCAGGTTCTCCAGTTTTGTTGAGTATAGCCTTTGGTAGAAGGATCTGATGGTGTTTTGGATGTCTTCAGGATCTGTTGTTATGTTTCCTTTTTCATTTCTGATTTTGTTAATTAGGATGTTTTCCCTGTGCCCTGTAGTGAGTCTGGCTAAGGGTTTATCTATCTTGTTGATTTTCTCAAAGAACCAGCTCCTTGATTGGTTGATTCTTTGAATAGTTCTTCTTGTTTCCACTTGGTTGATTTCGCCCCTGAGTTTGATTATTTCCTGCTGTCTACTCCTCTTGGGTGAATTTGCTTCATTTTGTTCTAGTGCTTTTAGGTATGTTGTCAAGCTGCTAATGTGTGCTCTCTCTAGTTTCCTTTTGGAGGCACTCAGAGCTTTGAGTTTTCCTCTTAGAAATGCTTTCATTGGGTCCCATAAGTTTGGGTATGTTGTGGCTTCGTTTTCATTGAACTCTAAAAAGTCCTTAATTTCTTTCTTTATTCCTTCCTTGACCAAGGTATCATTGAGAAGAGTGTTGTTCAGTTTCCACGTGAAGGTTGGCTTTCTATTATTTATTTTGTTATTGAAGATCAGCCTTAGTCCATGGTGATCTGATAGGATGCATGGGACAATTTCAATATTTTTGTATCTGTTGAGGCCTGTTTTATGACCAATTATGTGGTCAATTTTGGAGAAGGTACCATGAGGTGCTGAGAAGAAGGTATATCCTTTTGTTTTAGGATAGAATGTTCTGTAGATATCTGCCAGATCCATTTGATTCATAATTTCTCTTAGTTTCTCTGTGTCCCTGTTTAGTTTCTGTTTCCATGATCTGTCCAATGGTGAAAGTGGTGTGTTGAAGTCTCCCACTATTATTGTATGAGGTGCAATGTGTGCTTTGAGATTTACTAAAGTTTCTTTAATGAATGTGGCTGCCTTTGTATTTGGAGCATACATATTCAGGATTGATAGTTCCTCTTGGAGGATTTTACCTTTGATGCGTATGAAGTGTCCCTCCCTGTCTTTTTTAATGACTTTGCGTTGGAAGTCAATCTTATCAGATATTAGAATGGCTACTCCAGCTTGTTTCTTCATACCATTTGCATGGAAAATTGTTTTCCAGCCTTTCATTCTGAGGTAGTGTCTATCTTTTTCTCTGAGATGAGTTTCCTGTAAGCAGCAAAATGTTGGGTCTTGTTTGTGTAGCCAGTTTGTTAGTCTATGTCTTTTTATCGGGGAGTTGAGTCCATTGATATTAAGAGATATTAAGGAAAAGTAATTGTTGTTTCCTGTTACTTTTGTTGTTAAAGTTGGCATTCTGTTCTTATAATATAATAATAATAATAATTATAATTATTATTATTATAATATTATAATAATAATAATTTCAACTGTGCCTTACCCAGATAACATGGTTTCACATATACATGGGAGTATGGTAGCCTCCGGACCCATCCTCTGTCCAGGTAGCTGGATCATGATAATGGATTTTATACTCAGATGGCCATTAATTTTATTTCTAGTTGCCAACTTGTAGGCACCATTTACTTTGAGATTTCCAGTACTTAAGATTTCTAAACTGTCCCCTCTGGTAAGTTGGAACAGGAAGAAAACTGTACAGCTAGACCCTAACACACACAATCCTGATGGGTTGAGCAGAAGTATAATCTAGGCTGTGTTCCCCACATATCCAGTATAGTCCACAGAGGGCATGGTACCTGATATCTGCATTGACACTGTTTCAGGCCAGTCAGAGATGAGAGAAACTAGACAAGGGATAGATGTTTTGTTCAAAGTGCTTTGGGAACTACAGCATTGGATTTCCTAAATGACTGCATTATAGAATCTTTGGCGCAGGCATGTGGTGCTTCCAGCAGAATTTTAAATTACACTTCCATTAGGTAGGTCAGTTTTCCCCAACAACTGAAGTATTATTTTGGTTTTGGTTTTGATTTTGGTTTTGGACAGGGTCTCATTATGTAGCTCAGAGTAACCTGGAACACATTGTGTAGTAGACCATGCTAGCCTCAAACACACAGAGGCCTCTGACTCTGGGGTGCTAGGTTTAAAGGCATGTGTTACTACCACACCTAGCCCAAATAATTGAAGTTTTAGGGAGTTAAACTGTACTGGCTAATTTTGTGTCAACTTGACACAGCTAGAGTTATCACAGAGAAAGGAGCTTCAGTTGAGGAAATGCCTCCATGAGATCCAACAGTAAGCCATTTTCTCAATTAGTGATCAAGGGGGAAAGGCCCCTTGTGGGTAGGACCATCTCTGGGCTGGTAGTCTTGGGTTCTATATGAGAGCAGGTTGAGCAAGCCAGGGGAAGCAAGCCAGTAATGAACATCCCTCCATGGCTTCTGTATCAGCTCCTGCTCCCTGACCTGCTTGAGTTCCAGTCCTGACTTCCTTTGGTGATGAACAGCAGTGTGGAAGTGTAAGCCGAATAAACCCTTTCCTCCCCAACTTGCTTCTTGGTCATGATGTTTGTGCAGGAATAGAAACCCTGACTAAGACAAATTGGTACCGGGAGTGGGGTATTCCTGTGACAACCTGACCATGCTTTGGGGAGGACTGTGGAAGGACTTTGGAACTTTGGGCTTGAAGATCCATTTGTTGTTAAGAGCTCTGTCAGCTGTTGTATAGGAGCTTGGAAGATAATGTTGAGAACAGTACAGAAGATGGAGGTCTGGTTTGTGAAATTTCAGAGGGAAAATTAAAGACTCTCTTCAGGGCCATTGCTGTTTTAATTGTGAAGATTTTGTAGCTCTGGTTAGCTGGGGCTGAAGAATCAGCTGTGATTAAGAAGATACCAGAACTACTAAAGCAAAAACTTTGCATTACTGGGACTATTGATGCTGGTTAGCTGGAGCTAAGAAATTAGTGGTGATTAAGAAGAGACCAGCATCATTGAGGTGACATCTTCTGGGAAGTGTTTTCTCAAGGCACAAAGAGGGTGTGCTCCAGAGATAGCCAAGGTTGTACTCCTGCTGCAGCGGTACTTGGTAATATGTAAGGGTCACCCAGGTGGTACTGGTTTTGAAGGCATGAAGGGATCACACAGAGCAGCTGAGGCTCGGCACTGTGAGAGGCTATGAAAGGCCATTGGTGAAGGTGCAGCCTCAGTTGTAATTGAAGGCCCAGGACTGAAGGGGTCATGCAGTTTTTTGGACATGCCAGTTACATGTGATGACCACCAAGAGCAGCAGCAGCAGTGGAGTTCAGGGATCTGGAGGCCAGATGACGACAGGTGTGCTACAATGGGCATGGCTAGAGAAGTGACCCAAGCCCTTGGTGGAGCCCAGAAGATCGTGAGTTGGATCCCAGACATTGGATGGTTGGAGATTGATTTTTGTTTTGATTGTGACTATGCCCTTATATTTTCCGTCTTGAAGGAAGAAACTGTTTTAGTGGAACCCACAGTTAAGAGACTTTTAATTGTAAAAAGACTTTGGATTTTAAAAGACATGGATATTTTAAAGAGATTGAAATTTTAAGAATATGTAAAGACTGTGGAACTTTTAAAGTGATTTAGATCTTGGGGATGAATAAGAATGTAAGGGTTGAGGCTTACTAGTGATGTGTTTGTGTGTCAAGTTGACAAGGGGTCAATTGTACTGGCTAGTTTTGTGTCAACTTGACACAGCTAGAGTTATCATAGAGAAAGGAGCTTCAGTTGAGGAAATGCCTCCATGAGATCCAACTGTAAGGCATTTTCTCAATTAGTGATCAAGGGGGAAAGGCCCCTTGTGGGTAGGACCATCTCTGGGTTGGTAGTCTTGGGTTCTATAAGAGTGCTCTCTTGCTGGCTGAGCAAGCCAGGGGAAGCAAGCCAGTAAGGTACATCCCTCCATGGCCTCTGCATCAGCTCCTGCTCCCTGACCTGCTGGTGTTCCAGTCCTGACTTCTTTCAGTGATGAACAGCAATGTGGAAATGCAAGCTGAATAAAATCTTTCCTCCCCAACTGCTTCTTGGTCATGATGATTGTGCAGGAATAGAAAACCTGACTAAGACATAAACCTTTGTAGCAGGACTGGGGCATCTTGTGTCATACAAAGGATTACAGGAATCCAGTTCTTTTTTGTCTCTCCAGGCCATTGATCTTCCATATTAGTTTCTTCACATACATGGCCAAAATAGAGTCTTAGCTTCTGGGCTCTAGTGTCTACCAGGAGCAAAAACAGATTTCTTGCTATGGCAGCAATGAGAAGTGGGCTACTTTTTATTTCCTCATAAAAAGAATCTAAGGCCTGGATGTGGCTTAGTGCATGATAGAAACTCTCTTGAGATATAACACAGTCGCTGTGTTCATGCCCTTTCCAATCTGCCAGCCAGTTTTCCGTCAGGGGTTTCTTAAGTTAGGGATACTGAAATTAGAAGGTTACCAGGTCCCTAGTGGATTCTCTGATGCAGCAGGCTCCTTTTGAAGGAGCGCCATTTTTGCACTTTTCATGCCAGGTGGCTCATAAGATGTGCTCCTAGTAGGAACAGTAAAAAAGGGGCTTTAGGGTTACATCTGGCCAGAGTTGAAGGATGTTCAGACATGCAGTTATCATTTAGCCTGCATTCCCACTCTTAGTCCTGCCAATGGCTCAATGAAGTTGATTGGCAATAATCTATGGTTGCACAGACATATAAAAGTATTGACACTGGTTGTCCTAAGTTAGGGAATAGTATCTTTTGGATCATTTGTCCCTGTCCTATGGGACGGCTCTGGTCTTCTTGTCATTCCACTGTTGGGGAAAACTGTGTATCAAAACATAGTGTCTCCCATGTTGGCAGATGGAGTAGCTGATTTTGTTATACTTGAAAATGGATGTGGTAAATAAAGCAAGGTCCAAGTAACTACTTGACCCAATTGAGTCAGACAAATACAGTAGATAACAGAATAAGCAGGTTGGGCCCACAAAGCAGGGCCAGGTCAGAACTAGCAAGTAGTGGCTATGTATCCTGTCCATAGAAGGTAAAGAAATGCTAATAGAAAATTTCACAAGTCCATTTAGCTGCCTATTTACTCCTGATAGGGAAACAGTGACAGAAATAGTTCTACCTAAGTATATTACCTGGTGAACAAGTGAGGTTTTTTTGTTTGTTTTGTTTTTGTTTTTTTTGGTGGGGGGGCATTTCTTTACAGGAACATGGCTGATTCTAAATGGAGCTGCATCACAGAGAAGCAACCCTATCATGACTGCTAACTCATGTGACCTTTAGCCTCAGGAGCTCCCTTCTCAACCAGCAGGCAGATATACCAAAGAGATAATCTATTTCCCAGCAACTGTTTTAATTTTCCTCAGCCTTCTGGAGGTCCCAGCAAACCTTACAGCTTTCAGAGCTTCCTAAAACTTGCAAGTTTTATTTAGTTCTGAGTTGTAGGATCCTCTACCCTCCTTATAGGAAGGAATGTGTGAGAATTTTGCTTTCTTTAAAAACCCAGTAATGTTATATGAGTACTTTTTTGTTTTGTTTTGTTTTGTTTTAATCTCATGTGTGTCCTCAGCTGCACATAGTTTATGTTTGAAATTCTAGGGACTCTTGAGAGGGTATAAATGCAAGAGCTCCTGAGAGGACCTGGGGCAGCTGCTGCTACTCCTGTTGCATCTGCTTGTTATCGCTGGATTAAATGAACAGTGCTCTAGCCACTGGAGCAAGGTTGTGGATTTATGTGTGTCAAAGGGCAATGAAAGATATACATTGTTTTAAGAAGAAAAACAATTCCGTAATTCAGCACACAAAGTAGGGTATTACCTTGATATAAAAACTGTTTAATGTTAATTAAAAAATAGTTGGATAGGGGCTAGGAAGTTGGCTAACTGGGTAAAGTGCTTGCACTCACAGTAAATGGTAAGTGTGCCAGCACTTGTGTGTAACCCAGCCCTGGAGGAGTGGAGAGAGATAGATGCCGGGGCTTGCTGAAGTACCAGTGTAGCTGAAAGGGCCAGCTCCAAGTTCAATGAGAACAACTATCTCAAAATAAGATAGACAGAAATAGAGGAAGTCAATCAGCAGCTTACCTGGAATGATTAATTCATTTAAGTAAATTTAGAAAAACAGTATGATTGATTTAAAATAAATGTTGAAATACTGAATATTTGGTAAAACAAATATTTCAATTCTTTCTATCTATAAATGAATATTTGAAATAATGAGGAATAAAGATTAACAGCTTAAGAATGAATCTAAACACACTGACAGAGTGTGTGCGTATTTGTGAGTTTTAATTATGATATATTTTCAATACACAGAATATTATGTTGGATTATATATATATATATATATATATATATATATATATATATATATATATGTTGAATCTACCTGAATAAATAAAATACTAAATCTAAAAAAAAAAGAATCTAAAAATCAAACTTCTATATGTTTGCTGAACATCGAAATAGAAGATATTCTTGATCATTTATGTTTGAAGACACATGTGAAGCATTCTTTTTTTAGTTTTTTATTTCTTTTTTTAATTAGGTATTTTCTTCCTTTATATTTCAAATGTTTTCCCCAAAATCCCCCAAACCCGCACCCCCACTCCCCTACCCACCTACTCGCACTTCTTGGCCCTGGCGTTCCCCAAATACTGAGGAATATAAAGTTTGCAAGTTGTTGAATCTGCCTGAATAAATAAAATACTAATACTAAAAAAAAGAATGAATCTAAAAATCAAACTTCTATATGTTTGCTGAACATCAAAATAGCAAGCATTCTTGATAATTTATGTTTGAGACACATGTGAAGCATTCTTAATCATTAGGTAAGTTTAGGTGTCATTTATCTGAAGGCCAAGCACAATGAAATGATGTTTTGATGCCTTTATGAGAATACAAAAATTCAGGTCTCAAACTAATATTTATAGATTTTTTCAGTTGCATTTAATGTGTTAGTGTTAGGAAATATAACATGACAAGGGAGTACCTTTGGTGGTCTCATGCAAGGTGTTTCCCTGAGAAATTATACCATGCAACAGACCTGGTATAAAATGGATTTATTGGGGGAGGGGAGAGGAGTGAGGAACTGGGGAAGAGATAGAGGCAGACAGACAGAAGCAAAGCCATTAGGTCAGAAAATGTAGGGCAGAGAACAGATAGAGGGGAAGCTGGGAACAAAGACAGACAGAGATCTCAGAAAGAAGAGCAATGGGAACAGAGAGAAGGGGCTGGTCCTGGAACAGTGAGAGGGGACTAATCAGTCCTTTTATCCTGCCTCACAGTTAGCAGTTTAGTTTGTTTCAAGAAACAAATACACTTTCTTTCAATGAATTTTGTAAGTGAACAGGAAATATTCTCATCTCTCAGCACTGACAGTGTTAATTTTATAATGTTTATAGGAGATTTTTGTGGGACTATTTTCTTAAAAACAGTGTAAGCCAGGTATGTTGTCACATACCTGTAATAGCACCTACATGGAATGCTGAGATCACCTTGAACCTAAACATTCTAGACCTTCCTGGACAATACACAACATACTAAGTGGCTATCACAAAAATGATATGAAATGAAATAAAATCAAACCAATGAACCTTCTATATTTGTATTTCATACCTTTGGGAACTAATAAGATAATGAATAAAAAATAAATTTCGATTATATTTATGAATAAAAAGAATTAGAAATGTTAAGAAGGTTAAAAAAATCACTACAGGGAGTGGGGAGGGACCTGGGTGGGAAAGGGGACAAGGAGGGGAAGAGAGGAACATGATCAGGTATTGTGGGGGTGGGGAACAGGACTGAAGTGCTTAGGACCAACAAAAAGAATGGAAACAGGCATCTTTGATTGGTAGGAGGTTAGAAAACCCTCTCGAATGTACAAGAGACCTGGGAGGTGAGAGACTCTCAGGACTCAAAGGGAGGGACATTAGATGAAATGCCCTGCATTGGGGTGAGGGAACTTGTAGAGCCCTCCTCCAGTGGAGAAACAGGACATCAAGTGGAAAGATGGGGTTGCCATCCCACAGTCAAAAGCTCTAACCCAGAATTGTTCCTGTCTGAAAGAAGTACAGGGACAAAAATGGAGAAAAGCCTAAGGAAAAGGAGATCCAGTGACAGGCCCAAATTGGGATGCAGCTCAAGGAGAGGCATCAAGGCCTGACACTATTACTGATGCTATGGTGTGCTCACAAAAATGGGCCTATCATGACTGCCCTCTGAAAGACCCAACCAGCAGGTGAAAGGGTCAGATGCAGAAATTTACATGCAACCAATGGACAGAAGCTGGGAACCCCTGTGGTTGAATTAGCGAAAAGCTAGAAGAAGCTGAGGAAGAGGGCAACCCTGTAGGAGGACCAACAGTCTCAAATAACCTGGACCTCCCAGGATCTCTCAGACACTGAGCCACCAACCAGGCCGCATACAGCAGCTGATATGAAGCCCCCAACACATATACAGCAGAGGACTGCCGGGTTGGACACAGTTAGAGAAGGGTCATCTAACCCTCAAGAGACTTGATGCCACAGGGAGTACGGAGGTCTGGTGGGGTGGGGGTAGGATGGTGGGGACATCTCTTGGAGATGGGGAGTTGGGGTGTGGGGGCATGGCGGAAGGAGTTATGGCATGTGGAACAATCAGAGGGCAGACAAGGAAGGGGATAAAGTCTGGACTTTAAAAAAAGATTAAAGAATAAATTTTAAATAATTCACTACATTAGTGTGTGGAAGTTTGGTCCAAAGGATTATTTGCCACTCACTTATTCCTTTAGATTTTGTTTGGAAGTTAATATAAACAGGCTCTTTCACTTAAACAAGAAAATGATTAAAGATGTTTAAATTAAAAGAGTTCTATTTTGACTCTAGAGGTATACCTCCTAGTTGACTTTATAATCACATCAGTGGGGTTTAACTTCCTTCTTAGAATCATCAGAATAACAAGGATTAAAGAGTCTTTAAAACTCAGTTTCATAGGGGACAAAAAAGTTAGCGAATTTTTTTATTTGGTTACAAATGTACCACCAGCAAGTAACAAATATGTATGCTTCATTAGTCTGAAGATGGGAAAATAGATGAGTACTTTAGAGAATGCTTCATAATGTCTCTTTAAAACACAGATATTTATTTTCTCAGTTCACCATCTACATCAAAAAGCATATAGTAGTTGTTGGTCTCCAAGTTCATCAAACCCTAAAACAGAAAAGGACTTCTTACTAAACAAATTCCCAAGCATACAAATAGAAATGATTCTGTGCAAATGATGTATAGACATGCTATATTTAGTTAAGCTGGATAATTATAGTGTTAATAAACTATGAGGTACATCTTAGGTCAAATTCCCAGTTTATCATTTCATGTCTTGAATAATTCCTACAATGTCATTAGGATTTTAAAGATAATATCAGTCACTTCAGTCAGAAATAATTCAAAATAGCAAGTAGTTAAACTTTTTGATTCCTAAAACATATTTAGTTTCCTAAGGACATTTTATGGACTATGTGCATACCTCCATGGACTTCTCATGCATGTCTTTAATTGCTTCCAGGGTCTGGCTCTGACTACATTTGGACAGTTTTAATGCTTGTTGTTCTTTTTGATATTTGCTCTACAAATGTAAAAGGAAAACATTACTATAACAATTCTGTTCATTTTGTTGTTACTGCCATGCAGCATGAATGCTAGGCTAAGAGTCAACCACTAAATGTATCTCCAATACTAAAATGTTTACGTGAGCAAAAATAATTCAATATGAAACTTAAAAGGAATAGTTTTCTACGTGATTTAACATTTTAACAACTATGACTAAATATACTTATATTTTTACGTAACATGAAATACAACTATACTACCAATTGTGGGTTAATAAAACTTTTATTTTATTTTATTTATGAGTAAGTGTTTGCCATGCTGCAGAGACTGGCCTTAGCCTCTCAAGTACTTATGTTTATAGGCATGCATCATGTAAACATGAAGTTGGTAAAATTCTAGCCCTGGAAGCTTAACTCTAGCTAGTGTTAATGCTTTTATCATATGATAGCCTCCTTTTACTAAATAGCAGAAGCAATCCCAAGAGTTGGTTCACTACCTCATCTCTGTATGTACCCCCAACGTAAAGTGTATGTTCCACGTCTTCTACTTTCTCTTCCTTTCTTAAGGATGCCTTACACTATTCTTTACTAAGTCCAACATCTTCACTTGTCTCAACTATTGTCAAGAGTTTCAGCAATTGTAACTGCTATTTTAAATTTATGACTTAGCTGGCTGTCAATGTAATGCCTATAAAACTAACTTTTATAAAGTTTGAGTTACAATGATCACAAGATCATGAATAGTCTTGATCACTTAAAGACATCCTACCTCAAAATAAAGTGTAAAAAGATGTCTGGGGACAAAGTTTAGTGGTAGATTGGTTTTCTCTAGGTTTCAATCTCAAGTAACACATGGAAGTAGTAATATACATTTCTCTTTGTATTCTTTATGTTGGCACACAACCATCGTAATTTGCATTTTAAAAAAATTAAGACAAGCTCTTTACACCTTTTCTCCTTGGGACACTACATTCCTATTTTGTCCTTTATTTATTGTGATCATTTTAATCTCACAGTTCCACTCAAATCATCCT
This sequence comes from Mus caroli, assembly GCF_978045245.1. Taxonomy (NCBI): domain Eukaryota; kingdom Metazoa; phylum Chordata; class Mammalia; order Rodentia; family Muridae; genus Mus; species Mus caroli. The sequence goes on along the minus strand of NW_028227260.1, from coordinate 115,494,224 downwards.
GATTAATTACAATGACCTCCACTTTGCGTAGTTTCCATTTAAAAAACATACACATGCATACATATGGAGACAAAGGATTAATATTTGGTGTCTTCTTTGGTTGCACCCTACTGTTTGGGAGACAGGATCTGACTGAACCTAGAGCTCATCCATTAGGCTACACCTGGTGGCTAGGAAGCTCTGGGAATCTTCTTATCTCTGAACTAAATCTGAGTTTGGTGGTTGTAAAATGCTCACCACCACACTAACTTTTATTGTTGTGGTGGTTTGTTTTTAGTTTTGCAAGTTTGTTGGTGGTGGTTGTGTTGGTGGTGGTAGTGGTGGTGGTGTGTGCATGCATGTCTACGCAGGGAATATAAGCTCGGGTCTCCATGCCTACACTGAGAAAGATTACCAAATAAACCACCTTCCAGCCCTCCAAATCTATCTTATTTGGACCATTAGCAGCATATGACACAGTTAGTGATCTTTTCTTCCTTATAAGTTTTCCTTCACTCATGGTAGTATTCTTTCTACCAATTGTTCTCTTCCCTTACTGGTTCACTCTCACCCCACCCTTGCCCCATGCAGAATTACAAATATTGAAGTACTCTAGGGGTCTGTCTTTAGACTCCTCATTTACACAGATGATCATTCCTTCTTGAAATTTCATCCAGAGTTCAAGGTATAAAAATTGCCTTCAATTGGAGTATTTTTTTTTTTATCTTCAGTCCCTATCTCTTTCTTGAACTGACATATAATGGCAGCTTCCTCAATGCCTTCCCAGGCAGGAATGGATCTTCTGTTCCTTTCAAATTTAATACTTCTGAAACTATTAACCAATCAAATAAAAAAGTAGCTAATATGCTCATCATCTCAGATCTTACTTGGAAACCATGTGATGACTACAGTCATTGGTACAGTAATGGAGAGATGATCTAAGATAGTTTGGTGATATTCTTCCACAGGAATATTCTGCTAGTTTTGTTGAGACAGCCTGATGGAAACAGGTTGTATCCATCCACTGTTGTTACTAAATTTGTACTAAGTTATTGTACTGGCTATTTTTGTGTCAACTTGACACAGCTGAAGTTATCACAGAGAAAGGAGCTTCAGTTGAGGAAATGCCTCCATGAGATCCAACTGTATGGCATTTTCTAAATTAGTGATCAAGGGGGAAAGGCCCCTTGTGGGTGGGACCATCCCTGGGCTGGTAGTCTTGGGTTCTATAAGAGAGTAGGCTGAGCAAGCCAGGGGAGGCAAGCCAGTAAAGAACATTTCTCCATGGCCTCTGTATCAGCTCCTGCTCCCTGACCTGTCTGAGTTCCAGTCCTGACTTTCTTTGGTGATGAACAGCAGCATGGAAGTTTAAGCCGAATAAACCCTTTCCTCCCCAACTTGCTTCTTGGTCATGATGTTTGTGCAGGAATAGAAACCCTGACTAAGACAAATTGGTACCAGCAGAGTGTGGTATTCCTGTGACAACCTGACCATGTTTTGGGGAGGACTGTGGAAGGACTTTGGAACTTTGCGCTTGAAGATCCATTCGTTGTTAAGAGCTCTGTCAGATGCTGTGTAGGAGCTTGGAAGATAATGTTGAGAACAGTGCAGAAGAGGGAGGCCTGGTTTGTGAAATTTCAGAGGGAAAATTAAAGACTCTCTTCAGGGCCATTGCTGTTTTTTTTTTTTGTGAAGTTTTTGTAGTTCTGGTTAGCTGGGGCTGAAGAATTAGCTGTGATTAACAAGATACCAGAACTACTAAAGCAAAAACTTTGCATTACTGGGACTATTGATGCTGGTTATCTGGAGCTAAGAAATTAGTGGTGATTAAGAAGAGACCAGCATCGTTGAGGTGACATCTTCTGGGAAGTGTTTTCTGAAAGCACAAAGAGGCTGTGTTCCAGAGATAGGCAAGGTTGTACTCCTTCTGCAGTGGAACTTGGTAATATGTAAGGGTCACCCAGGTGATACTGGTTTTGAAGGCATGAAGGGGTCACACAGCAGCTCAGGCTCGGCACTGTGAGAGGCCATGGAAGGCCATTGGTGAAGGTGCAGCCTCAGTTGTAATTGAAGGCCCAGGACTGAAGGGGTCACGCAGTGTTTTGGAGATGCCAGTACCACGAGATGACCACCAAGAGCAGCAGCAGCAGTGGAGTACAGGCATCTGGAGCCCAGAGGACGACGTGTGTGCTACAAAGGGCATGGCTGGAGAAGTGACCCAAGCCCTTGGAGGAGCCCAGAAGACCGTGAGTTGGATTCCAGACGTTGTATGGTTGGAGATTGATTTTTGCTTTGATTGTGACTGTGCCTTGATATTTTCCCTCTTGAAGGAAGAAACTGTTTTAGTGGAGCCCACAGTTAAGAGATTTTTTTTTTTTAGATTTATTTATTATATCTAAGTACACTGTAGCTGTCTTCAGACACTCCCAAAGAGGGAGTCAGATCTCATTACGGATGGTTGTGAGCCACCATGTGGTTGCTGGGATTTGAACTCAGGACCTTCGGAAGAGCAGTCACTGCTCTTACTCACTGCGCCATCTCACCAGCCCTAAGAGACTTTTAATTGTAAAAAGACTTTGGATTTTAAAAGAGATGGATATTGTAAAGAGATTGAAATTTTAAGAATATGTAAAGACTGTGGGACTTTTAAAGTTATTTAGTTCTTGGGGATGAATAAGAATGTAAGGGTTGAGGCTTACTAGTGATGTGTTTGTGTGTCAAGTTGACAAGGGGTCAATTGTACTGGCTATTTTTGTGTCAACTTGACACAGCTGGAGTTATCACAGAGAAAGGAGCTTCAGTTGAGGAAATGCCTCCATGAGATCCAACTGTAAGGCATTTTCTCAATTAGTGATCAAGGGGGAAAGGCCCCTTATGGGTGGGACCATCCCTGAGCTGGTAGTCTTGGGTTCTATAAGAGAGTAGGCTGAGCAAGCCAGGGGAGGCAAGCCAGTAAAGAACATCTCTCCAAGGCCTCTGTATCAGCTCCTGCTCCCTGACATGTCTGAGTTCCAGTCCTGACTTCCTTTGGTGATGAACAGCAGCATGGAAGTGTAAGCCGAATAAACCCTTTCCTCCCCAACTTGCTTCTTGGTCATGATGTTTGTGCAGGAATAGAAACCCTGACTAAGACAGTTATGATTGTAAGAACTTATTTACCAGTTTGAGTTGGCTTTCTAATATTAACAACAGAGTCCAGATGACACCACTAAGTAAGCTTTCACTCTCCTATCAACTGTACCTGAGGCTGACATACTGTGCTCCCTTTTGTAGAAACTGGTAATCCTCTTTTCATCTTTCAGCAAAAGTCTGCCTCTTGGAAATTTATGATCTGGACTACCATAAAATACCTAGTGGTTTTCACTGATATAGTAGTATGTGATCATACTTCTCTGGTTTACAATTCAGTAGGACTAGAACAGAACCAAGGATAGATAGATAATGAAACTTAATTTAGGTTCCTGTGCCCAACACAAGGCTAGTTTCTCCATTCCTACCTGATACTTAGTTATACTAGGTTAATTATAAAGTTAGTTATGATACTAACCATTGATTTTCTTGTTCTTCATTGAATTTCTGTATATCATATCAAACTTCTGAAATGTAGTTATATACTGCTCACACAATTTGTTGTTGATCACCTCGCTGTAAAGCAAAGTAATGAAAGCAGTCACATTTCATACCAATATGAAAAAAGAACACTCAAAACAAATTAAATTGACCATTTCATACTATAAAAAGAAAAACAGCAGTACAAAATTATCTAATGGGAAATCATTACAGATTTTTTCCCTAACAGATTATCAGAGAAGTCTTCTTTTATGTTTTAGCTTTTCAAAATTAAAGAGGTTTTAATACATATATATCTTAATTTAGGAAATTAATTGTATTTCAACGTATTTTTTCATTATTTTCTACCAAATATAAGGTCTAATTTTGTTTCCTATATTGATTCAGTTAAGACTTAGTGCAAAACATAAGTCAATTAAAATATATAAATTGTCAGCATATGTAATTGATCCTTTTCCATAATGTTATAATACACCATAAATTACATTTCTAAGATTTTGTGCAAGACTTCTGTGTTTCCACAATGAAATTAAATCAAATTTTAAAATCTCATTAACAGGTACTTAAAGTAGAAAATAAAAATTTTCACAGATTTCTAAGAATTAGATTTAGTTTCCTTGAAGGCATGAAGTTATAGGGTTAAATGCTTAGACAAAATCAAAGGAACACATTTTTTACTAAAATTTCAGACATGGCTTTTTTTTTAAAAACTCAGCAACATATAATTTTTTAAGTGATACAAATGTGACCCTACAAAAGTAAAACCTCTACCTCTCCCATTTGTTCATTTGCAAAGTCATTCTAATTTCTGGTTGCTTTCTTTGAAAGAATCTTTGATATAAGTTTCCATGTGTTTTCTCTTTATGTGACTCCAGATCCAAGGTATCTGAAATAATCATCTGATATTTATGGGCAACAGGCACATATGTGGTGCACATATATACTTGTAAGCAAAACACTAATATACAAATATGTCTGAAAAATAAGTATTAAGAGCATTGTTTCCTAAGCCATGTAAGATGTTTTGGGCCTATGATCCTAGTCTAGGAAGCTTAAGCAGGAGATTTCCAGTGTATAGGACAACATAGATTACATAGCAAAATTCAGGCCAGCCTGAACTACATAGTGAGACCATATCTCAAAGAAAAATTATTGTCTTCTAAGAAAGCTCATGTAACATTCAATTACATATAATTTAAAACAGATTCTTTTGGATCTGAGTATCATTCTCTCACTGGTTAGTAAAGCTGTCTTTTACTTTCAGTTACATAATTCATTTTATGAAAAAACAAATCAAAAGAAAACAAAACAAAACAAAACTAAAAACAGTGAGGGGATTGGAGAGATGATTCAGCAGTTAAGAGCACTGGTTCCCTTCCAGAGATCTGAGATTGGATTCCCAGCACCCCCCAAGATGGCTCACAACCTATAACTCCAGTTCCAGGGGAATCAATGCCTTCGTCTGGCCTCCTCAGGTACCAGACACACAAAATGTGCATACACACATGCAAGCAAAACAAACATACCCATAAAATAAAATTGTAAAAAAAGTAATAAGGGTTACATTAAATAATTCAGTTTTGCACTGTGTCTAATATAGAAAGAAGCACAGAGGAGTCCTAGAAAAGAAACTGATTTAATATAAAATTAATACTAGGTCAATGAAAAACTGCTGCATGTACAGAATTTTGTATACATACCAATTAGCTTTGAATACATGGAACTATAAAAAAGTTTACATCTTTTATTTCCTCTAAAAATCCCTTCAAAGCAGTTATGAAAATACCTCAGTAGTTAAGAGGGTTTACTCTGAAAGGAGGAGGTTCACAAATTGGAATCTAGTACCCATCTAGAAAACCAACCATGGATGGTTGGTAGAACTTGGGTGCTGACTCTGCAACTCGTCCCAGAATACCCAGAGGAAGCTCAACTCCCAGGTGCTCTAACACTCCCAGGATCACAGGAATGGACCCAACATTAAGAGTAACTTGAGTAACTAAGGATACAGGGACACAGGAACTCCTGCTTTGCCAGTGGCATGGATTCCTTCTGGTCTGAAACTGCACCTGGATGAGACCTGGGGTACTGGCTCTGCACCCACTCTTTTTTTTCCTTTTTTTTTTAATTAGGTATTTTCCTCAATTACGTTTCCAATGCTATCCAAAAAGTGCCCAATACACTCCCCCCCAGTCCCCCACCCACCCACCCCCACCCCTTGGCCCTGGCATTCCCCTGTACTGGGGCATATAAAGTTGGCAAGTCCAATGGGCCTCTCTTTCCAGTGATGGCCGAGTAGGCCATCTTTTGATACAAATGCAGCTAGAGTCAAGAGCTCTGGGGTACTGGTTAGTTCATAATAATGTTCCACCTATGGGGTTGCAGTTCCTTTAGCTCCTTGGGTACTTTCTCTAGCTCCTCCATTGGGGTCACTGTGATCCATCCAATAGCTGACTGTGAGCATTCACTTCTGTGTTTGCTAGGCCCGGGCATTATCTCACAAGAGACAGCTATATCTGGGTCCTTTCAGCAAAATCTTGCTAGTATATGCAATGGTGTCAGCATTTGGAAGCTGATTATGGGATGGATCCCTGGATATGGCAGTCTTTAGATGGTCCATCCTTTCTTCACAGCTCCAAAGTTTATCTCTGTAACTCTTTCCATGGGTGTTTTGTTCCCATTTCCAAGAAGGGGCACGGTGTCCACACTTTGGTCATCATTCTACTTGAGATTCATGCGTTTAACAAATTGTATCTTATATCTTGAGTATCCTAAGTTTTTGGGCTAATATCCACTTATCAGTGAGTACATATTGTGTGAGTTCCTTTGTGAATATGTTACCTCACTCAAGATGATGCCCTCCATGTCCATCCATTTGCCTAGGAATTTCATAAATTCATTCCTTTTAACAGTTGAGTAGTACTCCATTGTGTAAATGTACCACATTTTCTGTATCCATTCCTCTGTTGAGGGGCATCTGGGTTCTTTCCAGCTTCTGGCTATTATAAATAAGGCTGCTATGAACATAGTGGAGCATGTGTCCTTCTTACCGGTTGGAACATCTTCTGGGTATATGCCCAGGAGAGGTATTGCTGTATCCTCTGGTAGTATTATGTCCAATTTTCTGAGGAACTGCCAAACTGATTTCCAGAGTGGTTGTACCAGCTTGAAATCCCACCAACAATGAAGGAGTGTTCCTCTTTCTCCACATCCTCGCCAGCATCTGCTGTCACCTGAATTTTTGATCTTAGCCATTCTGACTGGTGTGAGGTGGAATCTCAGGGTTATTTTGAGTTGCATTTCCCTGATGATTAAGGATGTTGAACATTTTTTCAGGTTCTTCTCTGCCATTCGGTATTCCTCAGGTGAGAATTCTTTGTTCAGTTCTGAGCCCCATTTTTTAACGGGGTTATTTGATTTTCTGGAGTCCACCTTCTTGTGTTCTTTATATATATTTGATATTAGTCCCCTATCTGATTTAGGATAGGCAAAGATCCTTTCCCAATCTGTTGGTGGTCTTTTTGTCTTATTGACGGTGTCTTTTGCCTTGCAGAAGCTTTGCAACTTTATGAGGTCCCATTTATCGATTCTCGATCTTACAGCACAAGCCTTTGCTGTTCTATTCAGTAATTTTTCCCCTGTACCCATATCTTCAAGGCTTTTCCCTACTTTCTCCTGTATAAGTTTCAGTGTCTCTGGTTTTATGTGGAGTTCCTTAATCCACTTATATTTGACCTTGGTACAAGGAGATAGGAATGGATCAATTCGCATTCTTCTACATGATAACCGCCAGTTGTGCCAGCACCATTTGTTGAATATGCTGTCTTTTTTCCACTGGATAGTTTTAGACCTCTTGTAGAAGATCAAGTGACCTTAGGTGTGTGGGTTCATTTCTGGGTCTTCAATTCTATTCCTTTGGTCTACTATTCTGTCGTTATAAACAGTTCCATGCCGTTTTTTTTATCATAATTGCTCTGTAGTAAAGCTTTAGGTCAGGCATGATGATTCCACCAGAGGTTCTTTTAACCTTGAGAAGAGTTTTGGCTATCCTACATTTTTTCTTATTCCAGATGAATTTGCAGATTGTTCTTTCTAATTCGTTGGAGAATTGAGTTGGAATTTTGATGGGGTTTGCATTGAATCTGTAGATTGCTTTTGGCAAGATAGCCATTTTTACAATGTTGATCCTGCAAATCCATGAGCATGGGAGATCTTTCTATCTTCTGAGATCTTCTTTTATTTCTTTCTTCAGAGACTTGAAATTCTTATCATATAGATCTTTCACTTCCTCAGTTAGAATCATGCCAAGGTATTTTATATTATTTGTGACTATTGAGAAGGGTATTTCCCTAATTTCTTTCTCAGCCTGTTTATCCTATGTGCAGAGAAAGGCCATTGACTTTGAGTTAATTTTATATTCAGCTACTTCACCGAAGCTGTTTATCAGGTTTAGGAGTTCTCTGGTGGAATTTTTAGGGTCACTTATATATATTATCAGATCATCTGCAAAAAGTGATATTTTGTCTTCTTCTTTTCCAATTTGTTTTCCCTTGATCTCCTTTTGTTTTTGAATTGCTCTGGCTAGGACTTCAAGTACAATGTTGAACAGTTAGGGAGAAAGTGGGCAGCCTTTTCTATTCCCTGATTTTAGTGGGATTGCTTCCAGCTTCTCACCATTTACTTTGATGTTGGCTACTGGTTTGCTGTAGATTGCTTTTATCATGTTTAGGTATGGGCCTTGAATTCCTGATCTTTCCAAGACTTTTATCATGAATGGGTGTTGGATTTTGTCAAATGCTTTCTCCGCATCTAATGAGATGATCATGTGGTTTTTGTCTTTGAGTTTGTCTATATAATGGATTATGTTGATGGATTTCGGGCATATTAAACCATCCCTGCATCCCTGGAATAAAACCTACTTGGTCAGGATGGATGATTGTTTTGATGTGTTCTTGGATTCGGTTAGTGAGAATTTTATTGAATATTTTTGTATCTATATTCATAAGGGAAATTGGTCTAAAGTTCTCTATCTTTGTTGGATGTTTCTGTGGTTTAGGTATCAGAGTAATTGTGGCTACATAGAATGAGTTGGGTAGCGTACCTTCTACTTCTATTTTGTGGAAGAGTTTGTGCAGAACTGGAATTAGATGTTCTTTGAAGGTCTGATAGAATTTGTCACTAAACCCATCTGGTTCTGGGCTTTTTTTGGTTGGGAGTCCATTAATGACTTCTTCTATTTCTTTAGGGGGTATGGGACTATTTAGATCATTACCTTGATCCTGGTTTAACTTTGGTACCTGGTATCTTTCTAGAAATTTGTCCATTTTGTCCACATTTTCCAGTTTTGTTGAGTATAGCCTTTTGTACAAGGATCTGATGCTGTTTGGGATTTCTTCAGGGTTTTTTTGTTATTCTCCCTTTTTATTTCTGATATTGTTAATTAGGATGCTGTTCCTGTGCCCTCTAGAGAGTCTAACTAAGGGTTTATCTATCTTGTTGATTTTCTCAAAGAACCATCTCCTTATTTGGTTGATTCTTTGAATAGTTCTTCTTCTCTCCACATGGTTGATTTCACCACTGAGTTTGATCATTTCCTGCTGTCTACTCAACTTGGGAGAATTTGCTTCCTTTTTTCTAGAGCTTTTAGTAGTGTTGTCAAGCTGCTAGTGTGTGCTCTCTCTATTTTCTTTTTAGAGGCACTCAGAGATATGAGTTTCCCTCTTAGAAATGCTTTCATAGTGTCCCCATTTGTTTGTGTATGTTGTGGCTTCATTTTCATTAAACTCTAAAAAGTCTTTAATTTCTTTCTTTATTCCTTCCTTGACCAAGGTATCATTGAGAAGAGTTTTGTTCAGTTTCCACGTGAATGTTGGCTTTCCATTATTTATGTTGTTATTGAATATCAGCCTTAGTCCATGGTGGTCTTCTAGGATGCATGGGACGTGAATGTTGGCTTTCCATTATTTTTGTTGTTATTGAATATCAGCCTTAGTCCATGGTGGTCTTCTAGGATACATGGGACGATTTCAATATTTTTGTATCTGTTGAGGCCTGTTTTGTGACCAATTATATGTTCCATTTTGGAGAAGGTCCCGTGAGGAGCTGAGAAGAAGGTATATCCTTTTGTTTTAGGATAAAATGTTCTGTAGATATCTGTTAAGACCATTTGTTTCATCACTTCTGTTAGTTTCACTGTGTCCTTGTTTAGTTTCTGTTTCTCTGTTTCCATGATCTGTCCATTGATTAAAGTGGTGTGTTGAAGTCTCCCACTATTATCGTGTGAGGTGCAATGCGTGCTTTGTGCTTTACTAAAGTGTCTTTAATGAATGTGGCTGCCCTTGCATTTGGAGCATAGATATTCAGAATTGAGAGTTCCTCCTGGAGGATTTTACCTTTGATGAGTATGAAGTGTCCCTCCTTGTCTTTTTTGATAACTTTGGGTTGGAATTCGATTTTATTCTATATTAGAATGGCTACTCCAGCTTGTTTCTTCATACCATTTGCTTGGAAAATTGTTTTCCAGCCTTTCACTCTGAGGTAGTGTCTGTCTTTTTCCCTGAGATGGGTTTCCTGTAAGCAGCAAAATGTTGGGTCCTGTGTGTGTAGCCAGTCTGTTAGTCTATGGCTTTTTATTGGGAAATTGAGTCCATTGATAGTAAGAGATATTAAGGAAAAGTAATTGTTGCTTCCTTTTATTTTTGTTTTTAGAGTTGGCATTCTGTTTTTGTGGCTGTCTTCTTTTTTGGTTTCTTTAGGGATTACTTTCTTGCTTTATCTAGGGCGTGGTTTCCGTCCTTGTATTTTTTTTTTCTGTTATTATCCTTTGAAGGGCTGGATTTGTGGGAAGATAGTGTGTGAATTTGGTTTTGTCGTGGAAAACTTTGGTTTCTCCATCTATGGTAATTGAGACTTTGGCTGGGTATAGTCGCCTGGGCTGGCATTTGTGTCCTCTTATGGTCTGTTTCACATCTGTCCAGGATCTTCTGGATTTCTTAGTCTCTGGTGGAAAGTCTGGTGTAATCTGATTGGCCTGCCTTTATATGTTACTTGAACTTTTTCCCTTACTGCATTTAATATTCTATCTTAATTTAGTGCAGTTGTTGTTCTGATTATTATGTGTTGGGAGGAATTTCTTTTCTGTTCCAGTCTATTTGCAATTCCGTAGGCTTCTTGTATGTTCATGGGCATCTCTTTCTTTAGGTTGGGAAGTTTTCTTCTATAATTTTGTTGAAGATATTTTCTCGCCTTTTAAGTTGAAAATCTTCATTCTCATCTACTCCTATTATCCATAGGTTTGGTCTTCTCATTGTGTCCTGGATTTCCTGGATGTTTTGAGTTAGGATTTTTTTGCATTTTGTATTTTTTTGAATGTTGTGCTGATGTTCTCCATGGAATCCTCTGCACCTGAGATTCTCTCTTCCATCTCTTGTTTCTGTTGCTGATGCTTGCATCTATAGTTCCAGATTTCTTTCAAAGGGTTTCTATCTCCAGTGTTGTCTCACTTTGGGTTTTCTTTATTGTGTCCACTTCCCTTTTTAGGTCTTGGGTGGTTTTATTCAATTCTATCACCTGTTTGGTCATGTTTTCTTGCAATACTTTAAGGGAATTTTGTGCTTCTTCTTTAAGGTCTTCTACCTGTTTAGCCGTGTTCTCCTGTATTTCTTTAAGTGAGTTATTAAAGTCCTTCTTGATGTCCTCTACCATCATCATGAGATATGCTTTTATATCCAAGTCTAATTTTTCAGGCGTGTTGAGGTGTCAGGACTGGGTAGGGTGGGAGTGTTGTGTTCTGATGATGGTGAGTGGTCTTGGTTTCTGTTAGTAAGATTCTGATGTTTGCCTTTCGCCATCTGTTAATCTCTGGAGTTAGTTGTTATAATTGTCTCTGGTTAGATCTTGTTCCTCAGGTGTTTATGTTAGCCTCTATCAGCAGACCTGTGAGAATAGCTCTCTCCTGAGTTTAAGTGCTCAGAGTACTCTCTGCAGGTAGGCTCTCCTCTTGCAGGGAAGGTGCCCAGATATGTGGTGTTTGAACCTGCTTCCTGGGTGAAGTTGTTAACCACTCACAGAGGTCTTAAGATCCAGTGGAGGGTCCTGTTTATACCTAACAGTTGTCTGCAGACTCCATGCCCAAGGTGCTTTTGTGCTGGCATGGATGGTCCAGAAGGGATTTGTTCCCAGATCAGGCCAAGTTTTCTGCTTCCCTAATTAATGCAGACTCAGGTCCCACGGAATTGGATTGTTGCAGACGTTGTGTTCCACTCACCAGAGGTCTTAAGATCCCGTGACAGGTCTTGTGGGTAGCTGGCAGGTGTTAGCCGACTCTGCACCTAAGCTACCCCAGTGCTGACGAGACAGGAAGGGACTTGTGCCCCTGATCAGTTCAGGTTTTCTGCTTCCCTATCTAATGCAATCTCAGGTCCTGCACGACTGGATTGGAGCAGACGCGGTGTTCCACTCACCAGAGGTCTTAAGATCCCATGGCGGGTGATGTGGGTAGCTGGCGGGTGTCAGCCCACTCTGCACCCTAGCTACCCCAGTGCTGGCAGGACTAGAAGGGCACCATAATATTTTCATACTCTTTTTTCATTGGTTCTTTTTTCCTTTGTTCTGAGAACCAGTGAAGTCAGAAAAATGTTTTTATTCATCTTTATTTAAAGAACATATTATTATTATTATTATTATTATTATTATTATTACTGTTACCAATTTTTTTATTTACATCTCAAATATTGTCCTGCTCCCACACCCCCTTGCCCAGTTTTTCACACTTTTCCCTCTCACTTTGCCTCTGAGATGGGTATCATCATTGTGGTCGCCCTTCTCTGGGCCAGCAAGTCTTTACAGGATTATGCAGAACCACTCCCACTAAGGCCAGTCAAGGCAGTCCACTGCTACATATATATTGGTGGCCTCAGTCTAGATTTACTTGCTCTTTATTTGGTGACTTTATCTCTGGGATCTCCCAGCAGTACATATTAGTTGACACTGTTATTATTATAATAATAATGAAGCACATGGAATTGGTACAGAGACAGACAGGTTGGTCAATGAAATAAAAATGAAAACCCAGGAATAAACACATACACCTATGGTCACTTGATATTTGACAAAAAAAAAAAAAAGCTAAAACTATACAGTGGAAAAAAATAAGGCATCAACAAATGGTGCTGGTCTAACTGGCAGTCTGCCTGTAGAAGAATGCAAACTGATTCATAATTATCACCATGCACAAAGTTTAAATCTAAGTGGATCAAGGACCTCATCATGAAACCAAATACACTGAATTTAATAGAAGAGAAAGTGGAAAATAACCTCAAACACATTGGCATAGTGAGAAATTTCCTGAATATAACACACCAATAGCTGAGACTCTAATCCATAAATGGGACCTTATAGACCTGCAAAACTTCTGTGAGGCAAAGGACACTGTCAACAAGACAAAAAGCAAGGGTACAGAAAATTTTATTGTGTAGAGTCTTACTTCAACTAGATAAAACAAGTCTGTTTATTAGGAAATATGTAATCATATCTTGACCATTGTATCAAGGCCTGTAGTATTTTCAGAGGACTATTACTTAAACTCACTTGGTATTACCTTGAATCTGGTAGCTTATTTGTATCATTTATTACAGTTGTCCTCAACCTTCCTAATGCCAGCAATGCTTTAATACTGTTCCTTATGTTGTGGTCCCCCCAAACAAAAATATATTTTTTTTGCTTCTTTTATAATTGCAATTATAAAAATTTGTTTCAATTGTTCATGGTAAAATGTTGTTTTATGAAGATTGTGCAGAACAATAAAGACTCCTTTATAGCCAATTATAATGTAACCTTAAAAGGAAAGACTATGATAATATCTCAAATTTTATTCCTATTGAAAGAAAGAAAACTAAATTCAAGACATTACAGCCCTACCCAGAAAGTTTATTCAAAGTCCATATCTCATGTGGCTTGATATTTAGGAGCGCTTTTTGGCTTAGAGCAAAGAACAAAGGCTGTAAAGTCATCCCAGAAACCAACTAGCCTTTGAGATAAGAAAGGCATGCAAGGAAAATCCCCCCAGGACAAACTCAAGATGAGTAGTGGACCACCTGCTGATATGGTTTGGGCTTAGCCAAGTGTCCTGCAGACCAAGACAAAAACCCTCCCTTTAGAGTTACTCTCTGATGTTTAAATTGCCCATTTGTGTGTAACTGCACCAATTCTTCCCCTACCCCCACTCCTTTCCTATATAAACCCCTTTCCTATATATACTTTTGAGCCTTGAGGCCGACATCTGTTATCTTCTGTGTGAGATGCATGTCGGTCCTGGAGCTCCATCATTAAACTGCCTGTTATTTACATCAAGACGGTCTGTTCGTTCATGATTCTTGGGTGCACACGAATTGGGAGTCGAGTGGGGGTTTCCCCACTAGGTTCTTTCACTATCACTCTTGTTCTTATGATCTTGAAGAAAAATGTTGGAGGAAGTTATGTCAGAATGTACATTTATGACACATACAGAAGTAAGTGGTTTCTTTTTTTTTTTTTTCCTTAGATTCATTTTTTTTCCACTGATTTTTTTATTACATATTTTCCTCAATTACATTTCCAATGCTATCCCAAAAGTCCCCCATACCGTCCCCCACTTCCCTACCCTCCCATTCCCATTCTTTTGGCCCTGGCATTCCCCTATATTGGGGCATATAAAGTTTGCAAGTCCAATGGGCCTCTCTTTCCAGTGATGGCCGACTAGGCCATCTTTCGATACATATGCAGCTAGAGACAAGAGCTCCGGGGTACTGGTTAGTTCATCATGTTGTTCCAACTATAGGGTTGCAGATCCCTTTAGCTCCTTGGGTACTTTCTCTAGCTTCTCCATTGGGAGCCCTGTAATCCATCCAATAGCTGACTGTGAGCATCCACTCCTGTGTTTGCTAGGCCCCTGCATAGTCTCACAAGAGACAGCTATCTTTGGGTCCTTTCAGCAAAATCTTGCTAGTGTATGCAATGGTGTCAGCGTTTAGAAGCTGATTATGGGATGGATCCCTGGATATGGCAGTCTCTATATGGTCCATCCTTTCATCACAGCTCCGAACTTTGTCTCTGTAACTCCTTCCCTGGGTGTTTTGTTCCCAATTCTAAAAAGGGGCACAGTGTCCACATTTTGGTCTTCATTCTTCTTGAGTTTCATGCGTTTAGCAAATTGTATCTTATATCTTGGGTATCCTAAGTATTGGGCTAATGTCCACTTATCAGTGAATACATATTGTGTGAGTTCCTTTGTGATTGTGTTACCTCACTCAAGATGATGCCCTCCAGGTCCATCCATTTGGCTAGGAATTTCATAAATTCATTCTTTTTAATAGCTGAGTAGTACTCCATTGTGTAAATGTACCATAATTTCTGTATCCATTCCTCTGTTGAGGGACATCTGGGTTCTTTCCAGCTTCTGGCTATTATAAATAGGGCTGCTATGAACATAGTGGAGCATGTGTCCTTCTTACCGGTTGGGACATCTTCTGGATATATGCCCAGAAGAGTTATTGCTGGATCCTCCTGTAGTACTATGTCCAATTTTCTGAGGAACCACCAGACTGATTTCCAGAGTGGTTGTACAAGCTTGCAATCCCACCAACAATGGAGAAGTGTTCCTCTTTCTCCACATCCTCGCCAGCATCTGCTGTCACCTGAATTTTTGATCTTAGCCATTCTGACTGGTGTGAGGTGGAATCTCAGGGTTGTTTTGATTTGCATTTCCCTGATGATTAAGGATGTTGAACATTTTTTCAGGTGCTTCTCTGCCATTCGGTATTCCTCAGGTGAGAATTCTTTGTTCAGTTCTGAGCCCCATTTTTTAATGGGGTTATTTGACTTTCTGGAGTCCACCTTCTTGAGTTCTTTATATATATTGGATATTAGTCCCTTGTCTGATTTAGGATAGGTGAAGATCCTTTCCCAATCTGTTGGTGTTTTTTTTGTCTTATTGATGGTGTCTTTAGCCTTGCAGAATCTTTGTAGTTTCATGAGGTCCCATTTGTCAATTCTCGATCTTACAGCACAAGCCATTACTGTTCTATTCAGGAATTTTTCCCCTGTGCCCATATCTTCAAGGCTTTTCCCCACTTTCTCCTCTATAAGTTTCAGTGTCTCTGGTTTTATGTGAAGTTCCTTGATCCACTTAGACTTGACCTTAGTACAAGGAGATAGGAATGGATCGATTCGCATTCTTCTACATGTTAACAACCAGTTGTGCCAGCACCATTTGTTGAAAATGCTGTCTTTCTTCCACTGGATGTTTTTAGCTCCCTTGTCGAAGATCAAGTGACCATAGGTGTGTGGGTTCATTTCTGGGTCTTCAATTCTATTCCATTGGTCTAATTGTCTGTCACGATACCAGTACCATGCAGTTTTTTATCACAATTGCTCTGTAGTAGAGCTTTAGGTCCGGCATGGTGATTCCACCAGAGGTTCTTTTATCCTTGAGAAGAGTTTTTGCTATCCTAGGTTTTTTGTTATTCCAGATGAATTTGCAGATTGCACTTTCTAATTCGTTGAAGAATTGAGTTCGAATTTTGATGGGGATTGTATTGAATCTCTAGATTGCTTTTGGCAAGATAGCCATTTTTACAATGTTGATCCTGCCAATCCATGAGCATGGGAGATCTTTCCATCTTCTGAGATCTTCTATAATTTCTTTCTTCAGAGACTTGAAGTTTTTATTATACAGATCTTTCACTTCCTTAGTTAGAGTTACGCCAAGATATTTTATATTATTTGTGACTATTGAGAACGGTGTTGTTTCCCTAATTTCTTTCTCAGCCTGTTTATTCTTTGTGTAGAGAAAGGCCATTGATTTGTTTGAGTTAATTTTATATCCAGCTACTTCACTGAAGCTGTTTATCAGGCTTAGGAGTTCTCTGGTGGAATTTTTAGGGTCACTTATATATACTATCATATCATCTGCAAAGAGTGATATTTTGACTTCACCTTTTCCAATTTGTATCCCTTTGATCTCCTTTTGTTGTCGAATTGCTCTGGCTAGGACTTCAAGTACAATGTTGAATAGGTATGGAGAAAGTGGACAGCCTTGTCTAGTCCCTGATTTTAGAGGGATTGCTTCAAGCTTCTCACCATTTACTTTGATGTTGGCTACTGGTTTGCTGTAGATTGCTTTTATCATGTTTAGGTATGGGCCTTGAATTCCTGATCTTTCCAAGACTTTTATCATGAATGGGTGTTGGATCTTGTCAAATGCTTTTTCTGCATCTAACGAGATGACCATGTGGTTTTTGTCTTTGAGTTTGTTTATATACTGGATTACATTGATGGATTTCCGTATATTGAACCATCCCTGCATCCCTGGGATGAAACCTACTTGGTCAGGATGGATGATTGTTTTGATGTGTTCTTGGATTCGGTTAGCAAGAACTTTATTGAGGATTTTTGCATCAATATTCATAAGGGATATTGGTCTGAAGTTTTCTATCTTTGTTGGGTCTTTTTGTGGTTTAGGTATCAGAGTAATTGTGGCTTCATAGAATGAGTTGGGTAGAGTACCTTCTGTTTCTATTTTGTGGAATAGTTTGTGAAGAACTGGGATTAGATCTTCTTTGAAGGTCTGATAGAACTCTGCACTAAACCCATCTGGTCCTGGGCTTTTTTTGGTTGGGAGACTATTAATGACTGCTTCTATTTCTTTGGGGGATATAGGGTTGTTTAGATCATTAACCTGATCTTGGTTCAACTTTGGTACCTGGTATCTGTCTAGGAACTTCTCCATTTCATCCAGGTTCTCCAGTTTTGTTGAGTATAGCCTTTGGTAGAAGGATCTGATGGTGTTTTGGATGTCTTCAGGATCTGTTGTTATGTCTCCTTTTTCATTTCTGATTTTGTTAATTAGAATACTTTCCCTGTTCCTCTAGTTAGTCTGCCTAAGGGTTTATCTATCTTGTTGATTTTCTCAAAGAACCAGCTCCTTGATTGGTTGATTCTTTGAATAGTTCTTCTTGTTTCCACTTGATTGATTTCGCCCCTGAGTTTGATTATTTCCTGCTGTCTACTCCTCTTGGGTGAATTTGCTTCCTTTTGTTCTAGTGCTTTTCGGTGTGTTGTCAAGCTGTAATGTGTGCTCTTTCTAGTTTCTTTTTGGAGGCACTCAGAGCTATGAGTTTTCCTCTTAGAAATGCTTTCATTGCGTCCCATAAGTTTGGGTATGTTGTGGCTTCATTTTCATTGAACTCTAAAAAGTCCTTGATTTCTTTCTTTATTCCTTCCTTGACCAAGGTATCATTGAGAAGAGTGTTGTTCAGTTTCCACGTGAATGTTGGCTTTCTATTATTTATTTTGTTATTGATGATCAGCCTTAGTCCATGGTGATCTGATAGGATGCATGGGACAATTTCAATGTTTTTGTATCTGTTGAGTCCTGTTTTGTGCCCAATTACGTGGTCAATTTTGGAGAAGGTACCATGAGGTGCTGAGAAGAAGGTGTATCCTTTTGTTTTAGGGTAAAATGTTCTGTAGATATCTGCCAGATCCATTTGATCCATAACTTCTGTTAGTTTCACTGTGTCCCTGTTTAGTTTCTGTTTCCATGATCTGTCCATTGGTGAAAGTGGTGTGTTGAAGTCTCCCACTATTATTGTATGAGGTGCAATGTGTGCTTTGAGATTTACTAAAGTTTCTTTAATGAATGAGGCTGCCTTTGTATTTGGAGCATAGATATTCAGGATTGATAGTTCCTCTTGGAGGATTTTACCTTTGATGAGTATGAAGTGCCCCTCCCTGTCTTTTTTGATGACTTTGTGTTGGAAGTCAATCTTATCTGATATTAGAATGGCTACTCCAGCTTGTTTCTTCAGACCATTTGCTTGGAAAATTTTTTTCCAGCCTTTCATTCTGAGGTAGTGTCTATCTTTTTCTCTGAGATGAGTTTCTTGTAAGCAGCAAAATGTTGGGTCTTGATTGTGTAGCCAGTTTGTTAGTCTATGTCTTTTTATCGGGGAGTTGAGTCCATTGATATTAAGAGATATTAAGGAAAAGTAATTGTTGTTTCCTGTTATTTTTGTTGTTAAAGTTGGCATTCTGTTCTTGTGGCTGTCTTCTTTTAGGTTTGTTGAGGGATTACCTTCTTGTTGTTTCTAGGGCGTGGTTCCTGTCCTTGTATTGTTTTTTTTCTGTTATTATCCTTTGAAGGGCTGGATTCGTGGAGAGATAATGTGTGAATTTGGTTTTGTCGTGGAATACTTTGGTTTCTCCATCTATGTTAATTGAGAGTTTGGCTGGGTATAGTAGCCTGGGCTGGAATTTGTGTTCTTTTAATGTCTGTATAACATCTGTCCATGATCTTCTGGCTTTCATAGTCTCTGGTGAAAAATCTGGTGTAATTCTGATAGGCTTGCCTTTATATGTTACTTGGCCTTTTTCTCTTACTGCTTTTAGTATTCTATCTTTATTTAGTGCATTTGTTGTTCTGATTATTATGTGTCGGGAGGTATTTCTTTTCTGGTCCAGCCTATTTGGAGTTCTGTAGGCTTCTTGTATGTTCATGGGCATCTCTTTCTTTAGATTTGGGAAGTTTTCTTCTATAATTTTGTTGAAGATGTTTGCTGGTCCTTTGAGTTGAAAATCTTCATTCTCATCCACTCCTATTATCCGTAGGTTTGGTCTTCTCATTGTGTCCTGTATTTCTTGGATGTTTTGAGTTAGGATCTTTTTGCATTTTACATTTTCCTTGATTGTTGTGCCGATGTTCTCTATGGAATCTTCTGCACCTGAGATTCTCTCTTCCATCTCTTGTATTCTGTTGCTGATGCTTGCATCTATGGTTCCAGATTTCTTTCCTAGGGTTTCTATCTCCAGTGTTGCCTCATTTTGGGTTTTCTTTATTGTGTCTACTTCCCTTTTTAGGTCTAGTATGGTTTTGTTCATTTCCATCATCTGATTGGATGTGTTTTCCTGTTTCTCTTTAAGGACTTCTACCAGTTTGGTTGTGTTTTCCTGTTTTTCTTTAAGGACTTGTAACTCTTTAGCCATGTTCTCCTGTAGTTCTTTAAAGTCCTTCTTGATGTCCTCTACCATCATCATGAGATATGCTTTTAAATCCAGGTCTAGTTTTTCAGGTGTGTTGGGGTGCCCTGGACTGGGCGAAGTGGGAGTGCTGGGTCCTGATGATGGTGAGTGGTCTTGGTTTCTGTTAGTAAGATTCTTACCTTTACCTCTCGCCATCTGGTAATCTCTGGAGTTGTTATAGTTGTCTCTGTTCAGAGGTTGTTCTTCTGGTGATTCTGAGTATCCTCTGTCAGCAGACCTGGGAGACAGGCTCTCTCCTCTGAGTTTCAGTGGTTAGAGCACTCCCTGCTGACAAGCTTTCCTCTTAAAGGGAAGGTGTACAGATATCTGGCGTTTGGACCTCCTCCTGGCCGAAGAAGAAGGCGGAAAACAGGACCTTTCCCAGATGCTGTGTTGCTTTGGCAGGTCATAGAAGCTGTAGGCTTCTGTGGTGCACACTCTCAGCTGTGCAGACTAAGTTCCTAAGTTCAGTGGAGTCCTGGATCCAAGATGTGCTCCCTGCTCCTGAGGCAGAGGGCTCCTGTGCAGGGCAGACCACTGTCTTCCAGCTAGGAGGGTGCCGGAAGTCTGTGGCCCCAAAAGGGTGCTGCCTCAGCGGCTCTGTGGCTCCCGCCTGTCCCAGAAGCTGTCTGCCTCTGTGGTCCTCACTCTAACCTGTACAGTCTAAGTTCGGCAGAGTCCCGGAGCCAAGATGGCGCTCCCTGCAGGGCAGGTCACTGTCCTCCGGCTGGAAGGGTGCCGGATGTCTGCGGCCCCAAAAGGGTGCTGCCTCAGCAGCTCTGTGGCTCCCACCTGTCCCAGAAGCCGTCTGCCCCCGTGGTCCCCACTCTGACCTGTACAGACTAAGCTCGGCGGAGTCCCGGAGCCAAGATGGCGCTCCCTGTAGGGCAGGTCACTGTCCTCCGGCTGGAAGGGTGCCGGATGTCTGCGGCCCCAAAAGGGTGCTGCCTCAGCAGCTCTGTGGCTCCCACCTGTCCCAGAAGCCGTCTGCCCCCGTGGTCCCCACTCTGACCTGTACAGACTAAGTTCGGCGGAGTCCCGGAGCCAAGATGGCGCTCCCTGCAGGGCAGGTCACTGTCCTCCGGCTGGGAGGGTGCCGGATGTCTGCGGCCCCAAAAGGGTGCTGCCTCAGCGGCTCTGTGGCTCCCGCCTGTCCCAGAAGCTGTCTGCCTCTGTGGTCCTCACTCTAACCTGTACAGACTAAGTTCGGCGGAGTCCCGGAGCCAAGATGGCGCTCTCTCATAAGTGGTTTCTTAAGAGCCAGCTTCTATATATATTTTAAATTAGGTAAAGAAATCATTTACATATACTAATTGCAAAGCTGCAGATGAGAAAAATATCAGCCAATGTAAGTTGAAGGCGATTTTCTAGAAGCATATTTTATTTTTATGTTTGTCTTATGTACATTATTTCCATTGTTTCTTTCAAATTCTGGGCTGTGTTGGGGTTACCTGTATGCTGCCTGGTTGGTGACTCTGTCTTTGGGAGCTCCCTGGGTTCTGGGTGAGTTTAGGCTGCTAGACATCCTATGGGGTTGCTCTTCTGAGCTTCTTCCAGCCTTCTCTATTCCAAACGCAGTGATCCCTGACTTCCATTGGTTAGGTGTAAGTATCTGCATCCTTCTCAGTTAGCTGCTTGTTGAGCCTCAAAGAGGACAGACATGCTAGGGTCCTGTCTGTAAGTATACCATAGCATCCATAATAGTATCAGGCCTTGGGGCCACTCTTCGAAGAATGGCCCCAAGTTGGGCTAGTCAAAGTGCCTCCTTTCCCTCAGTCTCTTCTCTATTATTTGTCCCTGCAATTCTTTTAGATAGGAATAATTCTGGGTCAGTGTTTTAAACAATGGAATGGCAATATTTAAATATAACTTATAAAATGATGAGAAAAGATTACCTGTAAATTAAGTTTCTATATACTTAAACATAGTTTCCTTTTATTTAACTAAACATAGTAGTATTTTGATGCCTTTGAACTGATGTATTCTCTCAAAATTGTCTTAGAAATTTATGAATATATTTTATTTACGGATTAATTTCTTTTCATAGTTTTAATGGAAATGTTGAGTATAATAATATATGTTATGTTGGTTTGGTTTTATCAAGATAAGCTTTATTATTTATCCGTGGAACCTGCTACTTTAAGATACATATCTTTATTAAAAATTAAATTTAGATAAATATTATTTCAATTGTTTTCCCATCAGTGCTTATTAGTGTAAGTGTAGTATTAAGTATCTTTTGGATTTCAAAGTACCTTAATGACATTTCATTTTTCATTACTGTCAAATGATTTCAATGGTGTTCATTTTTCTTGTATTTTTATCAGTTTCTCTCCCAGTACTCTGTTCCTCCATCTTTCTCATGCACTCTCTCATTCCTCCTGTTTTCATTCTCACCTGACTCAAATCTACCTACAAAATTTGTTTCCCTTACTAAGGAGATCCATAAATTCCCCCTCCTTGATCTCTTCTTGTTTTGCTTAGGCTCGCTGTATCTGAGGATTGTAGTATTATTTTCCTTTAAAGAAAAACTAATGTCCAAATATAAATGAGTACATTCCATGTGTGTTTTCCTGTGTCTGGGTTACCTCATTCAGTATAATCTTTTCTAGTTCCTTCCATTTGTCTTCAAATTTAAGGATGGTATCTTTTTTTTCCTCACAGAATAGTATTCCATTGTGTATATTCACTACTTTTTCTTTATTCACTATTCAGTTGAGGGACATCTATGTTGTTTACAATTTCTGGCCACTATTAGTATAGCTGCAATGAAGATGAATAAGGAAGTGTCCTTGTGGTAATATAGAGAGTAGTCTAGGTAAATTCTCAAATAGGTATATCTGGTTTTTGAGACAGAACAATTTCCAATAGTCTGAGGAACCATTATGTTGATTTTCATAGTGGCTGTACTAGTTTGCTGTTCCATCAGCAATGGAGACACATTCCCCTTGTTCCAAATGATTGCCACCATCTGCTATTCCTTGTGGTTTCTACTTAGGCATTCTGATAGGTGTAAGATGGAATCACAAATTTGTTCTAAATTGCATTTTCCTGATGGCTATAGACATTAAGAATTTTTAAGCGTTTCTTCACTACTTGATATCCTCTTGAGAATTCTCATTTTAGATAAGATAACCTATTTTTAATTGTATTATTAGTTTTCTTAATATCTGGTTCCTTGGGTTTCTTATACATTAGCTCTCAGTCAGATTTTGGCTTGATGAAATTATTTTCCCATTTTGTGGGTTACTGTTTTTGCCATTTGGTGTTATTCTCTGCCTTATAGAATCTTTCCTGTTTCACAGGGAACCATGACAGTTTTAGTTTTTCATATGATGGATTACATTTCTGATTGTTGTATGTTGATCCACCTCTGCATCTTTGGGAGGAGATGTACCTTATCATGATGTGTGATATCGATATCTTTTTGTTTGGTGAGTATTTTATTATGAGTATTTTTGCATTAATGTTCATGAGGGAAATTGGTCTGTGATATACTTTCTTTGTTAAGTATTTGTGTGGTTTAGGTGTCAGGATAAATGTTGCCTCATAAAATGAACTTGGAAATATTCTGTCTGTTTATATTTTGTGAATGGATACGAGTAGTTTTGGCATTATCAGTCCTTTAACAGTGTGATAAGAATTTGTATAATTTAAGTTTTAGTGCTGTTCATTTTGTTTACAAATGCCAGTACCCTTGCTTTTATGGCATAGATGCTAAAAATTAAAAGATTACCTTGATGAAACGTTTTTTAAAATATATTTTATTACAACTTTTCCTCAATTACATTTCCAATGCTATCCCAAAAGTCCCCCATACCCTCCCCCCCCCACTTCCCTACACACCCATTCCCAGTTTTTTGGCCCTGGCGTTCCCCTGTACTGGGGCATATAAAGTTTGCATGTCCAATGGGCCTCTCTTTCCAGTGATGGCCGACTAGGCCATCTTTTGATACATATGCAGCTAGAGTCAAGAGCTCCGGGGTACTGGTTAGTTCATAATGTTGTTCCACCCATTGGGTTGTGGATCCCTTCAGCTCCTTGGGTACTTTCTCCAGCTCCTCCATTGGGGGGCCCTGTGTTCCATCCACTAGCTGACAGTGAGCATCCACTTCAGTGTTTGCCAGGCCCTGTCATAGTCTCACAAGAGACAGCTATATCTGGGTCCTTTCAGCAAAATCTTGCTAGTGTATGCAATGGTGTCACCGTTTGGAAGCTGATTATGGGGTGGTTCCCTGGATATAGCAGTCTCTAGATCGTCCATCCGTGAAATTTTTTTTTTAATGAATATGAAGAGTCTTTTTGTGTTTGCATTAATTTATTTTGGTTTGCAATCTCTCTTTTTTTTTCTTTTTGATATTAGAGTGGATAAACCAAGTTGCTTCTTATGTCGATTGGTTTATACATGTTAGATCAGGATAGTGAGAGCTCACATCATGAACTGAAAGCAGAAAATAGAGAGAATTAATTGGTCGTAGTGAGATGATAATTTTCCTGATATACAGCATGCAATAATATACGTCTTCCTAACCCCTATTCCAAAACTGCAAGCAACACTAACCATTTGAGACCAATTGTATAAATTCTAAAGTTTATTGGAAACATTTCTTACTTAAATCACAACACTACCTTCTTACCTTCTTCTTTTAAGTTTCAGAGGTCACCATGGAGAAGATAGTTGAAAGATAGCAAGAACCAAAAGTAGTGAATGACTACAAAGAAATTCTGTTTTCTAGAAACAATAAGGCATTTGTACATGTGAAGTGATAGTGACTATAACTATATGTAGAAGACAAATTCAACATCAAGCCAGACAAAGCCCAGCATGTAGGGGTGAGATCTTTAGAACATCCCTTTGCTGGCTAAGGATTATAAGGCTTTTTTTTTTTTTTTTTTTTTTTTTTTTTTTGGTGTTCACTTTTGGGAGATAGAAGTTACCTTTCTTTTTTTAGGGATATGAAGCATGCAACTAATGACAGTAGAGCCTGAATATGGTGGGTTAAATGAGAAATGTATCCTATAGGCTTAAACATTTGAATACTTCATCCTCTTTTCGTGCTGGTATTTGCGAAGGTGCAGTTATTTATAGTGATGCCTGAAGAAGTGTGTAACTGGAGGCTGGTGTTGAGAATACATTACACTGTTGGATTTCCAATTTAGTCCCCTTCTTTGTGCTTGTGAAAGAAGAGGGCTCAGTGTTTCCTCCTCATTCTATTCCTGACACTTGCTGACATACAATCCTACCATCATGAAGTCTTTTCTATCTGAAAATTTATGGTCAAAAACTATTCCTTCTGTAAGGTGTCTTCGTCATGTTATTTTATCATAGCAGCTGGAAAGGAACTAATACATGGGTTTAACAGAAAGAACACATAAAATATGAAGGAGATATTTACTCCTACAGGGATATGTAAGGAATAGAAAGGATAAAACGTGGAGTGGAACTTAAACACCCTTGACCTAAGAATAAGAAAATTAAATAATTTTAGTCAATAGATATTAGGCTTCTCATTAGATTCAAGGCTCACAACACAGGAGAGGAAACATGCTCATTAATGCAAAATTGACCAAAAAGCAATAGCTCAGGGTGTCATAGGACATACGGGATAACCTACTGTTATTATTTTTAGCTAGATGTATACAGTATCAATAAATCCCCACATGAAAAACATCATGCATATTTGGGTAATATTTAGCAGTAATATGAACCTAATTTTATTATTTGAAGCAAAACATATATAAATAGAAAATGTTATATAATTTGAAATAAAAGATACATAAACAATTGCATACATTGGTTTAATAAGTAAATTGAAACTGTAAAGTTCTAATTAAACTGTACATCATTTTCTTATAGTTTATTTGAGGTATAGGTTTTTACGTAGTTACTTAGTAGTGAGATTTCTTATGACTTTTGCAGATATCCTTAGTTTATCTTACCTTCTTCTATATTCCTTCTACATTAACCTTTCTCATTAGAACCTGACTCTCCAAAGTATCTCCAGAAAGTATGACAATCACAATTACCATGCTGCCATCAGTAGCCATATTGAAACCCACCTTTCATGCTGCTGAAGATATTGTTAATGTCAAGGATCCCAGAAGCCATCAGAATCTACAGGGAACTTCACAGTCAGTACTGCTCCCTGAGATCATGTTGAGTTAAATGTTCTGAGATATGTTTTGTTGAGGTTACATATATACTGGCAACAGACAATGCATGGCCATGATACTTTAGGCCTCTAGAAACAATCATGTCACTGATCCCTGCTGCATTATGGGACTACATTAATATGACAGTCTTGAACTGCATTAGAATAATTACTGATGTGAATTATCTATAATTCTGCCACATTCATAAGTGTTCTGCCATTTATAAACATTTTTATGTCCTATTTCATTCTGTCACTAGACAAGAGGCTTCAGTCATGGTCATCCCAGCTATCTGAAATTTTCTTGGTATCTCTGTTATTCCTGGCAACATACACTATGGTATATTTGAGATCCATGCTGCTACAGGCAACCAGGACATGAATGAACCCTCTTGCCTACTTGAATCTGCTGATGACATAAAAAATACCAACAGTCAAGAAAAATATATTGTTACTCATACATGATGCCACTAGTAACCATATTGAGATCTATAGTTAGTTTTGTATAAGAAGAGCTCCCTGATATCTGAGAACCCAAGGCCAAAAGAGTCTATAGTGAACATCATTGTCAGTATTACTGCCTGTGTTCATAATTAGGTAAGTGTTGTGTGATGCTACTGAAGATACCATTGATGCCAGTGATCCTACCTGAAACCTGAAGCTATGTTGAGGTCAGTGCTGCATGCTGTCACCAGTAACACGATGGAGTCGATTTTTAATATTGCTGATGGAGATCATGGTGATGACTATGATCTGTACTGCTTCTGGAGAAACTGCTGAATTCCATGGTCCATACTGATAACCAAGATCATTATGAGGTAAGTATTCTGAGCTGGCACTGAATAACAGATCAGTGGCTGAGATTCTACATATTATAAGGAATTCTGTTAGTGTTCCTGATTCATCAATTTTGCCCTCAATTTTGAGCAAACAATGTATTTTGAGGTTTGTGGTCCTACCTGTAAGAAGAAGCTATACTGATGTCAGTGATGCATTTTGTGAACAGAAACTGGGCAGGAGTCCATTATATCTATTGCTGATGGAGATGCTGATGATGGCTATGATCTGTGTTGCTGCTTGAGAATCTTATAAATTCCAAAGTCCTTACTGATGCTTGAATTCATATTGAAGTAAGTTTTCCTAGTTGGCACTGAAGATCAGACTGATGTCTGAGATCATACCTGAAACAGGAAATTCTCTTTATGTTTACTGATGAATGGATATAGCCGCAGAAGTAATAAACGAAATTATTACAGATGTATGTTATCCATTTTTCTGCTCAATTAGTTCGAAGATTCTTGCCATCTATAATAATTTTGATGTCACTATGCATCCTGCCTCTTGAACTACCTTGATGTCCTAGATTCTTCTTGGCAACAGACTCTACTTTGTATGTCAGATGCCTGGTGTCATAGGCAACCAGGTTAGGGGTGAATCTTACTCCCACTTTAGACAAATTAATGACATCAGAGACCCCAAAGCAAAGTGAATCTTGCTCATACTTTAGACTAATTAATGACACCAGAGACCCCATAGCAAAATGAAGCTTGCTCCTACTTTGGACTAATTAATGACATCAGAGATCCCAAAGGCCATATAGTCATTCATCCATGATGTCACTGGTAACCATGTTGAGATTTATGCTCAGAGATTGTAGTAGGAATGGTGTAGCAACAAGTATTATCTTTGAAGAGCTCCATGACATCTGAGATGCCCCAATCATAAATGTCTATTGTGAACATCATTGTCAGTACTGCTCCCTGAGTTTATAATGACAAAAGAGCTGTATACTGTTATTGAAGTTCCCTTTGATGTCAGTGATCACATCTGCATGCTGAAGCTATGCTGATATCATTGCTGTTTGCTGTGATAAGCAAGCATAATGGAATCTATTACATGAAGTTCCTATTACTAATGGAGACCCTGGTAATGGTTATGAGCAATGTTGCTTCTAGAGAAACTGCTGAATTCCAAGGTAAATGCTGATACACAATACCATATTGAAGTAAGTGTTGTTATCTGACACTGGATATAAAATTGATGTCTGAGATCCTACCCACCACAGGAAGTTCTGTTGATGTCCCTGATGCATTCATGTAGCTGCTAATGTGAAACATGCATTTTTTTCATTATTATGATTCTACCTGAAACAAAAAACTATGTTGATATACCAGTCATGTATGCTGTGACCAGCAATTTTGATCGAGTCCATTATTCCTATTGCTAATGGAAACCCTAGTGGAGGCTATGATCTCTGTTACTGCTTGAGAATATAATGACCCTCAAGGTCCACATTAATGCCCAAGTTCGTTTTGAGGGAAATATTCTTATCTGGTACTGGATGTCAGATTGATATCTGGAAAAGTACCTGCAACAGGAACATCAGTTGGTATTCCTCATGTATGTGTGTAGCCCACAATATCGAACATGTGATAAATATTGATACTTGTGATTCTGCTGGAAACCTGAAGCTATTTTGAAGTCAGTGCTGCAGCTATTACCAGCAATCATCATGGGGTCTTTTATTCCTGTTGCTAATTGAGACCCTGGTGATGGCTATGATCTGTGTTGTTTCTTGAGAACCTGATGAATTCAAAGGCCCATAGTGAAATGCTAGATTATATTGAGGTTAGTGTTCTCAATAATGGAGATCAGATTGATATCTGAGATCCTAATGGCCACTAAAATTCTGTTGATGTCACTGATACATGAATACATTGCATAATGTTGACTAAGTAATGTGCAAGGTCCTTAGTGCCACCTGAAATAATGTTGATATCAGGGATTTATCCTGCAACTAAATGAGGTAGTTATGACAATGATTTATTCTGCCCTGTGAATTGATGTTGATGTCATTGATATATAAATGTCTGAACACCCCATCGGATTGCAACCCCATCCATTTGCAACCTGGTTGCCTGTGATCCCTTCTGCCCCTAGTTACCATGTTAATATCACTATTACCAAGTTCCTGTAGAAACTATGATGATATCAATCTTCCATTCTGCCTCAAGTAGCCATGTTGAAACCCAGAGTCCATGATGCTTCTTGGATTATTGTTAATGTCAAGGATTCCTGTGGCTAGCAGGGTCTTAGGTGAAGTTTTAGATAAATTCTGCTGCGTCACATCATGTTGAATTATATGTTCTGAGATATATTATATTGAGGACACATATAGTGTGGCAATGGACACTGTTGCTTGTTTCATATACTTCAGGCATCCAGCAGTCATGTCAGTGATATCTTCTGCCTTATGGGACCAAATTAATATCACTGTCTCCTACTGCCAATGGATTCAGTATTGATGTCAGTTATCAATACTTCTGTCAAATTTATGCCAATTATCCTGTTACCTGTAAACATTTTGTTATCATGATTCAAAGTACCACTAGGGGAGTTCTTTACATGGTCATATCTACCTTTAGAAACTCTCTTGATATCCCTGGCAACAGATACCATGGTATATTTCAGATTCCTACTCACACAGGCAACCAGGCAGTGAGTGATCACTACTAACACTTTGGAACAAAATGATATCAGTGATCCCAACTGCTAGGGAAATTGGCCAAGGGAATTGGGAAATTGATGTCACTCATCCATGCTGCCACTGGTAACCATGTTGAGATCCTCAGTCAGTGTCTTTGAAGATGGCATGATGTCTGTGATAAATCAACCAGAATAATGTGTTGTGAAGTTCATTCAGTACTGGTGCCTAAGGCCATAATGATATAAGTGCTGTGTGCTGCTACTGGACACATGTTTGATGCCAATGAACATATTTGCAACCTGAAGCTATGTTGAGGTCAGTGTTGTATTCTCCAATCAGAAATCATGATGAACTCAATTCTTATTGCTTATGGAAACCTTGGTGATGTCTATGATCTGTGCTTCTTCTAGAGAATATACTGAATTCCAAGATCCAAACTGACACTTGATGTCATGTTGAGGTAAGTGTTCTTATGTAGCACTGGAGATCAGATTGACATCTGAGATCCAACCTGCCACAGGTAATTTTGTTGATGTCCCTGATGCTTTCATGTAGCACCTGCTATCATCCATGAAATGTACAATATTCTTACTACCACCAAAATGGTAGTGATGTCAGTCATCTATCCTGTTCCTTGAAAAACGTTTTATGACCCGAATTTCTTCTGCCCTTTTAATCAATGCTGATGTCACTAATATATACCTAGCAACAGACCCCATGGTATTGTCTGAGATTATTGTTGGCAATGGCAAAATTATTCTCAGTTATCCTAGCTGACACTGGAACCATGTTGACTTCACTAATGCACAATTGCCACAGAAATGTGGATGATGTGAATCATACATCCTGCCTCTAGTAGCCATGTTGAAATCCATAGTCTGTGTTGCTCTTGAAGGGACTGTAAATGTTAAGAATCCCTGAGACCGTCAGAATCTTCAATGAAGTTCAGTCAATTATGCTATCTTAGGTCATGTTGATTTACATGTTCTGAAGTATGTTATGTTGAGGTGTTTTATATATATATATATATATATATATATATATATATATATATATATATATATATATATATATATATTGGCATCAGATACCATTGTATGCCCATGATAGTTCAGGCCTGTAGCAGACAATAAGTCAGTGATCCATGATGACCCTTCTGCCCAAATTAATATAACTTTCATTAACTGCTAATGGAATTACTACTGATGTCGCTTATCTATTCTTCTGTATAAAATCCCAGAAGTGTCTTGCCACTCATAAGCAATTTGATGTAACGATGCATCAGGCAACGGAAAAAGAGATTTGTTTACATGAAACCCTCTGAAAGTATTTTTATGTCCCTTGTACTTACTGGCAATGGACACCATGTTATATCAGAGATCCCTGCTGCTATAGACAAACAGATTAGGCGTGATCTCTACTCCTACTTTGAACAAGATTGATGACATTTGTGATCCTGACTACCAAGGAAAATATATTGACATTACTAATCCATGCTGTCACTGGTAATTATTTTGACACCCATAGACTGTGTGGTCATTTAAATGCTACATGAGGTCTGTGATAAATTAACCATAAGAATCTGTTGTAAAGTCCATGGTAAGTATTGCTGCCTAAGTTCATAATGAGGTAAGTGTTGATTGCTCCTACTGGAGACTAGTTTGATGCCTGTGATCCTAACTGAAACCTGAAGATACCTTGATTTGAAAGCTGCATGCTGTGACCAGCAATAATGATAGAACTCATTTTTTCTATTGCTGATGAAAAACCTGGTGATGGCCATGATCTCTCTTATTGTTGGGAACCTGCTGGCTTACAAGGTTCATGTTGATGGTAGAGGTCATGTTGAGATAAGTGTTCTGAGGTGACACAGTAGATCAGATTGATGTCTGAGATTCTATCTACCACAAGAAATTCTTTTGATGTTCCTGCCTGCTATCAACCATGTAATGTACATGGTTGTTACTGCCCCTGGAATTGTGCTGTCAACATAAATAGTGCTACATGATAAGAGGTTTATGATCATAATTTTTCTGCCCTTTTAATCTATGCTAATGTCATTGATATATAAACGGCAATAGATTCCATGGTATGGCCTTAGTTACATGGTGTCATTAGACACATTGTCATTAGTGATCCCTGCTACCACTAAGGTCTATATTAATGTCACTCATTCAAAGTGCCTACAGAAAATATGATGATATCCAGTATGCTGCCTTCAGTGGCCTGTTTACACCCATAGTCCATGATACTTCGGATGAGATTGTTAATGTCCAGGATCTATGAGACTATCTGAACATAAGGTGAAAATTTAGGTCATATTGTTCCCCCATGTCATGTTGAGTTCCATATTCTGTTATACTGAGGACACATAGTGACAAAAGATATCATTTTTATATTCATGACAATTCAGGCCTCAAGCAGCTGTGATCACAGTAATCTCTGCTAACTTATGGGGCAACGTAAATATGAGCATCTCCAAATGCCAATAGAATCTCTACTGATATCAGCTATCCAAATTTTTCTGCTGTTATTTATGAGAAGTGTGCTTTCAGCTGCAACAATTTTTATGTCAAAGATCCATCCTGCCATCAGAGAAGAAGATTCTGTACAGTCATTCATGGCCTCTTAAATATTTTGATGGCCTTGATACTTCCTGACAACAAACGAGGTGGTATATACCAGTTCCAAGCTGCCACTGGCAACCAGGTCCTGAGGGATTCTTACTGCCTCTTTGGAACAGGTAATGACATCAGAGATCCCAACTTCCCAATTTTCAAGTTAAAGGTATTGACATTACTTATCCATAAAGCATCTTGTAAACATGTTGGGATTCATAGATAGTCTTGTCTTTGAAGGGTTCTGTCCTGCCTATGATCCTTTAGTCAAAGAGTCTATTGTAAAGTTCATGATCAATATTGCTGCCTAATGTTATAATGAGGTAAGTGCTGTGTGCTGCTACTGGAGATACTTTTGACATCTTGGATGGTACCTGAAACCTGACACTATGTTGATACAGGTAATGACTGGTTTGGCCAGCAATCATGATGGATTTCATTGTTTCTATTACTGAAGGTGATGGAGACCCTGATCATAAGGATGATCTCTGCTGCTGCTTAAGGGAATTCCATATTTTATGGTCCATACTGACACTGGACATCATATTGAGGTACAGGTTCTGAGGTACACCGGAGATCACATTGATATCTGAGATCCTACGGGCCACAGGAAATTCTGTTGATATCCCTGATGTATGCATGTAGCCCCTGCTCTGGACCATGAGTTCACTAATATATACAACATCGGAGGACAAATCATTCTATGTCTATACTCTTTGATAGCAAAAGCAACAATGTTGTCATTGATCCTTTCTCCGATTTAGGGCCACGTTAATATGAGTGATTCCAACTGTCATTGGAATCTATACTGATGTCAGTGATGCATGCTTCTCTCACCTGTGCGAATGTCCTTTATGAGATATATACTCTTAGCTGTAATAATTTTGAAGTCAATGATCCATTCTGACACTATAGATGTGATTTCTGTTCATGGTTCTCCGTGTTCTCTGAAACAATCACGATGTTCTGATTCTTCCTGGCAATAGACACCATGGTATATCCAAGAACTTTGATGCCAGAGGCAACCAGGATGTTAATGATACCTACTGACACTTTGGAACAGATTGTGATAGCAAATAGATAAATATGTTGATTTTACTCTCCCATTGTACCATTTGTAACCACATTTAGATTCATAGTCAGTGCTGACTCTGAAGATCTTGGTAATGTCTATGATCACTGTGGACAAAAGCATCAATTATGAAATGCATGGTCAGAACTTCTGCCCAAGATCCCAATGAGGTTAGTAGTGTGTTTTCCTATTGGTTCAGCCTGTGTATGCTACTTGGTTGCTATTTCAGTGTCTGAGAACCTCAGTGATCCAAGTTGTTTGATTGTGTTGGTATTCCTTTGGAGTTCTTATCCCCCTTGGGGCCCTCAATTTTCCCCCAACTATACCATAAGAGACCCAAGCTCCATTCAATATTTGGCTGTGGGTGTCTGTATCTGTCTGAGTCAACTGCTGAGTAGAGCCTCCTAGAGGAAAACATGCTTCTGTCTGCAATCCTATCACTGTATCATTAATGTTGTCAGGGATTGGTTGTTGCCCATGGGATGGGTCTCTAGTTTTGGCAGTTATTGCTTTGCCATTGCATTAGTGTTTTCTCTATCCCTTGTCCATGTATTTCTCATAGACAGAATAAATTTTAGGTCCAAAGTTTGAAGATGTGTTGGTGTGACGATAGCTTCACTGGAGTTCCTACATAGTTACAAGAGGTGGACCATTCAGATTCCATAGCACAATATTGTGAGTCACAGTTAAGATCACCCACATTGATATTTGAGTGCCTTCCCTTTCCCAG
Source organism: Mus caroli (assembly GCF_978045245.1). NCBI lineage: Eukaryota > Metazoa > Chordata > Mammalia > Rodentia > Muridae > Mus > Mus caroli. The sequence continues at coordinate 115,460,563 of NW_028227260.1, read as the reverse complement.
GTCTCAGTCTCATCCTCAACATGCCACACCCCTACACTCTATACCCCTGCAAGTTTCAGTTTTCCCTTCATTCTCATGGTCATCTAGACATCTACCCTGCCCCTACCCACACTGGATTCTGAACACTGCCATGCCACTACCCATTCATTCTCTCACCCACTTAATTTTGCCCATCTGCTTCCCATGATTTTTTTTTTTTATGTGAGATTCAAGCATCCTCACTTTGTCCTTTCTTCTTGTTTAGCTTCCTTGGGTCTGTGGAGTACATCAAGTATTTCCTGTATTTTAAGGCTAATTTCAACTTATAAGGACTACATGCCATACATGTCTTTTGGGGGCTGGGTTAAGTAGCTCAGGATTATATTCTCCATTCCATCTATTTTCCTACAAAATCCGTGATGTCTTTGATTTTAATAGCTGTATAGTACTCAACTGTGTAGATGTGTCACATTTTCTTTATCCATCTTTCAGTTAAGGGACATCTAGGCTGTTTCCAGTTTCTGACTATTATGAATAAAGCTATGAACATGGTTGAGCAAGTGTCCTTTTGGGGACAGTGGAATATCTTTTGGGTATATGCAGAGGAGTGTTATAGTTTTCTCTTGAATAGAACTATTTACAGTTTTCTTAGATTTGACCTTAGTACAAGGAGATAGGAATGGATCGATTCGCATTCTTCTACATGATAACAATTAGTTGTGCCAGCATCATTTGTTGAAAATGCTGTCTTTCTTTTACTGGATGGTTTTGCTCCCTTGTCGAAGATCAAGTGACCGTAGCTGTGTGGGTTCAATTTTGGGTCTTCAATTCTATTCCATTGGTCTACTTGTCTGTCACTGTACCAGTACCATGCAGTATTTATCACAATTTCTCTGTAGTAATGTTTTAGGTCAGGCATGATGATTCCACCAGAGGTTCTTTTATCCTTGAGAAGAGTTTTGGCTATCCTAGGTTTTTTGTTATTTCAAATGAATTTGCAGATTGCTCTTTCTAATTATTTGAAGAATTGAGTTGGAATTTTGATGGAGATTGCATTGAATCTGTAGATTGCTTTTGGCAAGATAGCCATTTTTACAATGTTGATCCTGCCAATCCATGAGCATGGGAGATCTTTCCATCTTCTGAGATCTTCTTTAATTTCTTTCTTCAGAGACTTGGCGTTTTTATCATACAGATCTTTCACTTCCTTAGTTAGATTCACGCCAAGATATTTTATATAATTTTTGACTATTGAGAAGGGTGTCCATTCCCTAATTTCTTTCTCAGCCTGTTTATTCTTTGTGTAGAGAAAGGCCATTGTCTTGTTTGAGTTAATTTTATATCCAGCTACTTCACCGAAGCTGTTTATCAGGTTTAGGAGTTCTCTGGTGGAATTTTTAAGGTCACTTATATATACTCTCATATCATCTGCAAAAAGTGATATTTTGACTTCATCTTTTCCAATTTGTATCCCTTTGATCTCCTTTTGTTGTTGAATTGCTCTGGCTAGGACTTCAAGTACAATGTTGAATAGGTATGGAGAGAGTGGACAGCCTTGTCTATTCCCTGATTTTAGTGGGATTGCTTCCAGCTTCTCACCATTTACTTTGATGTTGGCTACTGGTTTGTTGTAGTTGCATTTATCATGTTTATGTATGGGCCTTGAATTCCTGGTCTTTCCAAGACTTTTATCATGAATGGGTGTTGGATTTTGTCAAATGCTTTTTCCGCATCGAACGAGATTATCATGTGGTTTTTTTGTCTTTGAGTTTGTTTATATAATGGATTACATTGATGGATTTCCATATATTAAAGCATCCCTGCATCCCTGGAATAAAACCTACTTGGTCAGGATGGATGATTGCTTTAATGTGTTCTTGGATTCGGTTAGCAAGAATTTTATTGAGGATTTTTGCATCTATATTCATAAGGGAAATTGGTCTGAAGTTCTCTATCTTTGTTGGATCTTTCTGTGGTTTAGGTATCAGAGTAATTGTGGCTTCATAGAAAGAGTTGGGTAGAGTTCCTTCTACTTCAATTTTCTGGAATAGTTTGTGAAGAACTGGAATTAGATCTTCTTTGAAGGTCTGATAGAACTCTGCACTATACCCATCTGGTCCTGGGCTTTTTTTGACTGGGAGACTATTAATGACTGCTTATATTTCTTTAGGGGATATGGGACTGTTTAGATCCTTAACTTGATCCTGTTTTAACTTTGGTACCTGGTATCTGTCTAGAAATTTGTCCATTTCGTCCAGGTTTTCCAGTTTTGTTGAGTATAGCCTTTTGTAGAAGGATCTGATGGTGTTTTGGATTTCTTCAGGATCTGTTGTTATGTCTCCCTTTTCATTTCTGATTTTGTTAATTAGGATGTTGTCCCTGTGCCCTCTATTGAGTCTAGTTAAGGGTTTATCTATCTTGTTGATTTTCTCAAAGAATCAACTCCGCGTTTGGTTAATTCTTTGAATAGTTCTTGTTTCCACTTGGTTGATTTCACCCCTGAGTTTGATTATTTCCTGCCAACTACTCCTCTTGGGTGAATTTTCTTCTTTTTTTCTAGAGCTTTTATATGTGTTGTCAAGCTGCTAGTGTGTGCTTTCTCCAGTTTCTTTTTGTAGGCACTCAGAGCTCTGAGTTTCCCTCTTAGAAATGCTTTCATTGTGTCCCATAGGTTTGGGTATGTTGTGGCTTCATTTTCATTAAACTCTAAAAAGTCTTTAATTTCTTTCTTTATTCCTTCCTTGACCAAGGTATCATTGAGAAGAGTGTTATTCAGTTTCCATACGAATGTTGTCTTTCCATTATTTATGTTGTTATTGAAGATCAATCTTAGGCCATGGTGGTCTGATAGGATGCATGGGAAAATTTCAATATTTTTGTATCTGTTGAGGCCTGTTTTGTGACCAATTATATGGTCAATTTTGGAGAAGGTCCCGTGAGGTGCTGAGAAGAAGGTATATCCTTTTGTTTTAGGATAAAATGTTCTGTAGATATCTGTTAAGTCCATTTGTCTCATAACTTCTGTTTGTTTCACTGTGTCCCTGTTTAATTTCTGTTTCCATGATCTGTCCATTGATGAAAGTGGTGTGTTGAAGTCGCCCAGTATTATTGTGTCAGGTGCAATGTGTGCTTTGAGCTTTACTAAAGTGTCTTTAATGAATGTGGCTGCCCTTGCATTTGGAGCATAGATATTCAGAATTGAGAGTTCCTCTTGGAGGATTTTACCTTTGATGAGTATGAAGTGTCCCTCCTTGTCTTTTTTGATAACTTTGGGTTGGAAGTCGATTTTATTTTATATTAGAATGGCTTCTCCAGCTTGTTTCTTCAGGCCATTTTCTTGGAAAATTATTTTCCAGCCTTTCACTCTGAGGTAGTGTCTGTCTTTTTCCCTGAGATGGTTTTCCTGTAAGCAGCAGAATGTTGGGTCCTGTTTGTGTAGCCAGTCTGTTATTCTATGTCTTTTTATTGGGGAATTGAGTCCATTGATATTAAGATATATTAAGGAAAAGTAATTGTTGCTTCCTTTTATTTTAGTTGTTAGAATTGGCATTCTTTTCTTGTGGCTGTCTTCTTTTTGGTTTGTTGAGGGATTACTTTCTTGCTTTTTCTAGGGCGTGATTTCCTTCCTTGTATTGGTTTTTTTCTGTTATTATCCTTTTAAGGGCTGGATTCGTGGAAAGATAATGTGTGAATTTGGTTTTGTCATGTAAAGTTTGGTTTCTCCATCTATGGTAATTGATAGTTTGGCCGGGTATATTAGCCTGGGCTGGCATTTGTGTTCTCTTAGTGTCTGTATAACATCTGTCCAGGCTCTTCTGGCTTTCATAGTCTCTGGTGAAAAGTCTGGTGTAATTCTGATAGGCCTGCCTTTATATGTTACTTGACCTTTCTCCCTTGCTGCTTTTAATATTCTATCTTTATTTAGTGCATTTGTTGTTCTGATTATTATGTGTTGGGAGGAATTTCTTTTCTGGTCCAGTCTATTTGGAGTTTTGTAGGCTTCTTGTATGATCATGGGCATCTCTTTCTTTAGGTTTGGGAAGTTTTCTTCTAAAATTTTGTTGAAGATGTTTGCTGGCCTTTAAGTTGAAAATATTCTGTCTCATCAACTCCTATTATCCGTAGGTTTGGTCTTCTCATTGTGTCCTTGATTTCCTGGATGTTTTGAGTTAGGATCCTTTTGCGTTTTGTATTTTCTTTGATTGTTGTGCCGACGTTCTCTATGGAATCTTCTGCACCTGAGATTCTCTCTGCCATCTCTTGTATTCTGTTGCTGATGTTCGCATCTATGGTTCCAGATTTCTTTCCTAGGGTTTCTATCTCCAGCGTTGCCTCACTTTGGGTTTTCTTTATTGTGTCTAATTCCCTTTTTAGGTCTAGTATAGTTTTGTTCATTTCCATCACCTATTTGGATGTGTTTTGTGTTTTTCTTTGAGGACTTCTACCTGTTTGGTTGTGTTTTCCTGTTTTTCTTTAAGGACTTGTAACTCTTTAGCAATGTTCTCCTGTATTTCTTTAAGTGAGTTATTAAAGTCCTTCTTGATGTCCTCTACCATCATCATGAGATATGCTTTTAAATCTGGGTCTTGCTTTTCGGTTGTGTTAGGGTGCCCAGGACTAGGTGGGGTGGGAGTGCTGCCTTCTGATGATGGTGATTGGTCTTGATTTCTGTTAGTAGGATTCTTGCGATTGCCTTTTGCCATCTGGTAATCTCTGGGGCTGTGCAGAATACACTGGGTGGGGTCCCAGAACCAGGATGTCTGTTGCCAATGCTCAGGCAAAGCACTCCCTCTCCTCTCAGACCCCTTTCCTCTGTCTGGTAGGTGGCCAGATGTCTGTGGCCTGTGCAGAATACATTCTGCGGGGTCCCAGGACCAAGATGTCTGTTGCTGATGCTCAGGCAATGCGCTCCCTCTACTTTCAGACCCCTTTCCACTTGCTGGAAGGTGGCCGGATGTCAGGGGCCTGTGCAGAATACACTCGGCGGGGTCTCGGAATCAAGATGTATGCTGCTGGGGAAAAGCCTTGAAGATATGGGCACAGGGGAAAAATTCCTGAACAGAACAGCAATGGCTTGCATGGTAAGATCAAGAATTGACAAATGGGACCTCATTAAACTGCAAAGCTTCTGCAAGGCAAAAGACACCGTCAATAAGACAAAAAGACCACCAACAGTTTGGGAAAGTATCTTTACCTATCCTAAATCAGATAGGGGACTAATATCCAATAAATATAAGAACTCAAGAAGGTGGACTCCAGAAAATCAAATAACCCCATTAAAATATGGGGATCAGAACTGAACAAAAATTTTCACCCGAGGAATACCGAATGGCCGAGAAACTCCTGAAATAATGTTCAACATCCTTAATCATTAGGGGAATGCAAATCAAAACAACCCTAAGATTCCACCTCACACCAGTCAGAATGGCTAAAATCAAAAATTCAGGAGACAGCATATGCTGGAGAGGATGTGGAGAAAGAGGAACACTCCTCCATTCTTGGTGGGATTGCAAGCTTATACAACCACTCTGGAAATCAGTCTGGCAGTTCCTTAGAAAATTGGACATTGAACTACCAGAGGATCCAGAAATACCTCTCCTGGGCATATATCCAGAAAATATTCCAACCAGTAAGAAGGACACATGCTCCACTATGTTCATAGCAGCCTTATTTATAATAGCCAGAAGCTGGAAAGAACCCAGATGCCCCTCAACAGAGGAATGGATACAGAAAATGTGGTACATATACACAATGGAGTAATACTCAGCTATTAAAAAGAATGAATTTATGAAATTCCTAGGCAAATGGATGGACCTGGAGAGCATCATCCTGAGTGAGGTAAAACAATCACAAAGGAACTCACATAATATGTACTCACTGGTAAGTGGATATTAGCCGAAAAATTAGGATACCCAAGATATATAATACAATCTGCTAAGCACATGAAACTCAAGAAGAATGAAGAACAAAGTGGGGTCAATGTACCCCTTCTTAGAATTGGGAACAAAACATCCATGGAAGGAGTTACAGAAACAAAGATTGGAGCTGTGACGAAAGTATGGACCATCTAGAGACTGCTATACCCAGGGATCCATCCCATAATCAACTTCCAAACGGTGACACCATTGCATACACTAGCAAGATTTTGCTGAAAGGACCCTGATATAGCTTTCTCTTGTGAGACTATGCCGGGGCATAGTAAACACAGAAGTGGATGCTCACAGTCAGCTAGTGGATGGATCACAGGGCTCCCATTGGAGGAGCTGGAGAAAGTACCTAAGGAGCTAAAGGGACCTGCAACCCTATAGGTGGTACAACATTATGAACTAACCAGTACCCCGGAGCCCTTGACTCTAGCTGCATATGTATCAAAAGATGGCCTAGTCGGCCATCACTGGAAAGAGAGGCCCTTTGAACACACAAACTATATGCTCCAGTACAGGGGAACGCCAGGGGCAAAAAAAAAATGGGAATGGGTGGGTAGGGAAATGGGGGAGAGGGGAGAGGGTATGGGGGACTCTTGGGATAGCATTGGAAATGTAATTGAGGAAAATACATAATAAAATATATTAAAAAAAGAACTATTTACAGTTTTCTAAGAAACACCAAATTGATTTCCAAAGTTGATGCAGAAGTTTGCAGTTCCTCCAGCAATTGAGGTATGTTCCCCTTGATCCACATCCTCACTAACATGTATTACCACTTGAATTTGTGATTTAAGCCCATATGATTATAGTATGATAGAATCTCAGAGATGTTTTGATTTGCATTTCCCTAATGAAAAAGCACATTGAACATTTCTTTAAGTGCTTCTTGGCCATTCAAGATTCTTCTGCTGTGAACTATCTGTACCTAATTTTTCACCTACGTTATTTGGGTTTTTGGAGGTTAATTTCTTGAGTTTTTGGTAAATTTTGGATATTAGTCCTCTATGGGATGTCAGGTAAGTGAAAATTTTTCATAATGTGTAGGTTGCTGACTTGAACTATGGGCTATGTCCTTTGCTTTACAGAAGCTTTCCAGTTTCATGAGGTCCCATTTATCAGTTCTTGATCTTAGAGAATGAATTATTGGTGTTCTGTTCAGTAACTTGTTTCCTATACGAATGTGTTAAACCTATTTCCTACTATCTCTTCTATGAGATTTAGTGTATCTGATTTATGTTGAGGTCTTTGGTCCATTTGGACTTCAGTTTTGTGCACGATAGATGTGGATCTATTTGTATTCTTCTATATACAGACATCCAATTAGACCAGCAAATCTTGTTGGAGATGCCTCCTTTTTCCATGTATACTTTTACCTTCTTTTTCAAAAATCAAATGTCCGTAGGTTTGTGGGGCCATTTCAGGATCATCCATTCAATTTAATTGATCCACCAGTTTATTTCTATAGCAATAGAATGCAGTTTTAATATTATTTCTCTGAATTATAAATCGAAGACAGGTATGGTGATTCCTCTGGAAATTCTTTTATTGGTTAAGATTGTTTTAGCTATCCTGGGTTTTGTTTATCTGTATGAATCTTAGAATTGTTTTTTCAATGTGTGGAAAGAATTGTGTTAGAATTTTGATAGGGATTGCATTAAATCTATAAATTGCTTTTGTTCAGATGGTCATTTTCAATATGTTACTCCTAGTGCCCCATGAGCATTGAAGATTTTTCCAATTCTGATATGTTCCTCAGTTTCTTTCTTCAGAGAATTGAAGTTCTTCTCTTTTAAGTCCTTACACATTTTTGATTAGAGTTGCACAAAGATATTTTATATAGTTCATGTCTATTGTACAGAGTTTTATTTTCCTAATTTATTTGTTGTCCCATTTATCATTTATCAAAGGAGGGCAGGCTATGTATTACTTTGAAATAACTTTATATTCAACTGTTTTGCTGGAGGTGTTTATCAACTTGCTTACTATAATATCATCTGCAAATAGTGATACATTGACTTCTTCCTTTCTACTTTGCATCTCTGTGAACTCCATCAGTTGTCTTATTTCTCTGTGTAGAATGTTTAATGCTATATTAAATAAATAGTGGGAGAGTGGGGTGCATTCATTTGTCTCCAATTTAGTGGAAATGTTTGAAATTTCTCTACATTTAATTTTATGTTGTCCATTAACTTTCCATATACTGCTTGGATTATATTTAGTTTTGTGCCTTATATTCCTGATCTCAGACTTTTGACATGAAGGGGTGGTGAATTTTGTTGAAGGCCTTTTCATCATATTATGAGATGATACTGTGAATATTTTCTTTCAATTTATTGATATGGTGGATTATGTGGATTGGTTTTCATATATTGAGCCATCCCCACATACCTGGGATGAAGCCTATTTGATCATCATGGGTGATATTCTTGATATATATCTGAATGGGGTCAAAGTCACACTTAAAGAAATCTTCAAAGTTCTCAGTTATATGGGACTACAAATCAAAACAACCCTGAGATTCCACCCTAAACCAATCAGAATGCCTAAGAACAAGAGCTCAAGTGACAGCACATGCTGGTGAGTATGTAGAACCCGAGGAACACTCCTTTATTGCTGGTAGGATTGCAAGTTGGTAGAAACACTATGGGAAACAATCTGGCTATTTTTCAGAAAAATGGAAATAGTTCTACCTGAAGAACCAGCTCGACTAATTTGGGCATATATCCAAAATATGCCCCACCATGTGCTCCACTATGTTCATATTAGCCTTACATGTAATAGACAGAAGCTGGAAAGAACCCAGATGTCCCTCAATAGAAGAGTAGAGACAGAAAATGTTGTTTCTTTACATAATGGAATATTATTCAGCTATTAAAAATGAGGAAATCATGAGTTTTTCAGGCAAATGGTTAGAACTGGAAATTATCATCTTGAGTTAAGTATCTCAGAACCAAGTGGGCATTCATAGTATGTACTCACTTGTAAGTGGATATTAGCCAAAAAGTACAGAATACCTAGGATACAACCTACTGAACTTAAGTTTAACAACAGAAAGGCACAAATGAGGATACTTCAATAACATTTGAGGGTGAAGAAAATAATCATATGAGTCAGGGTGAGGGAGCAACCTGTGTGTGAGTGGGGAGATGGAACAGAAATGGGAACAGGATCAGTTAGGTGGGAGAGGAAAGAAGGCCAGAGCAGTAGCAGAATAAGTGGAAATATGCAGGTTTGGGGGTGGGGTCGACGTGGGGGAACACTCTAGAAAGTACCATGGACCCTGGAGTACAGACTCTCAGGACTTAGTGATATGCTCAACAGTGGGGAGATGGAACTTAAAAAGCATCCACCTCCAGTAGATAGACAGGGCTTCAGGCAGATGGATGGGGTTACCAAAACAGAGTTAAAATTTCTGACCCAGAATTGTTCCTGTGTAAAACTACTTGAGGGACAAAAATGGCGAATAGATGAAGGGAAAGGTGGTCCAGTGACAGACCCAAATTGGAATTCCTCTCAAGGGCTGGATCTAAGAACTGACATTATTACTGATGCAATGGTGTGCTGACAGACAGGAGTCTAGCATTGTTTGGCCTCCGAGAGACGCAAATAGCAGCTGAATAATTCAGTTGCAGATACTTATACCTAGAAATTGGACTGAAGTCGGAACCCCTATGGTGCAATTACAAGAAGGATGGAAGAATGCCGCAGACCCTCTGGGTCCCGTGCCTGCATAAAAACAGGTCTCTTAAGCAAATGGGCAAAGAGTCAGATGACGACAGACAGAATCAAGCACACAAGAGAGGTGTTGAATCTGAATGTAATGTCTTGGTAAAACATGAGACTATTATATTACAGCGAATATCATAAATTGTAAAACATAACAGATAAGGTACATTGAAGTTTCCCCGGTGCAAGAGGAGTGATTACAAAAGAATTTGCAGGAACCAGATAAATGTTTACGTTATAGATAAGTGTCCCTCCAGATGCAAGAGGAGTGACTTTAAAAAGACTATGTTTACTTAGAGATTAGCGCCTGCTTCAGCCCTGACCAGGCAAAAGTTTTACACTTTGTTAATTGCTCCAGGGGGTTTAACTCTTGACAGGCTTCAAGCATAATGTAGTGTCACTGACCCCGAAATTCTCTAGGCCTTGTTAAATTTTATCTAATTTGGAGAATTTTACTTATCAGGATAGTATATCAACTTGCTCTGGTGTGGAATGTAGTTTGTAGTAAATATTTCTATCTCAGTGAGACTTTTAGTCTCTTTTTGCAGATAACTGAGCTAATGGCTAGTGTTTTTTTTTTTTTTTTTTTTTTTTTTTTGTTTTTGGTTTTTTTTTTTTTTTTTTAAAGATTTTATTTATTATATGTAAGCACACTGAAGCTGTCTTCAGACATTCCAGAAGAGGGCGCCAGATCTCGTTGCGGATGGTTGTGAGCCACCATGTGGTTGCTGGGATTTGAACTCTGGACCTTCGGAAGAGCAGTCGGGTGCTCTTACCCACTGAGCCATCTCACCAGCCCATGGCTAGTGTTTTATTGTTTTATGGTAGAGCTAAATTAGTTACTGAATAGGTTAAGCTCCTTGCTGTTATCTGGGATCTTAGAACACTGGGAAAGGCTTTAGCTATGTTAGAATTCAATCTTAAAAGGCATTTACTATAAGGTAATGCTTAATACAGTGCACGTGAGTCTATACATTAGACTAATGGTGAGTGGAGGATTAATATTATGATTTTTAAAATTTTGAGGAGAAAACTGTCAGACTTCAGGAAGAGAGTTCCCTTTGAAACCCATTGCTTCATCGGTCAGTTTCCCAGCTTTCGCTATGTCAAACTGACTCAACCAAAGTACGTGACAGAAGAAGTTGAAGGGAAGAGTGACCCCATAGGAATACCAGCAGTACCAATTCATCTGGATGCCTAGAAGCTCCCAGAAACTGAGCCACCAACAAGGCAGCATGCCAGAGCTGGCTGGAGTATCCTGACACACATATAGGATAGGATTGCCTAGTCTGGCCTTACTAGGAAAATATGGGCCTAATCTTCAAATGACTTGAGACCCCATGGAGGGTGAAGTTCCACTGTATGTGTGGGAGCATCCTCTTGGAAGAGGGGCAAGGGGGAGGAGGAATATGATGAGGAACTGTGAGGGGGTACCAGGGGCAGAAACAAAGCCAGGATTGATATATATATATATATATATATATATATATATATATATATATATATATGCACATACATACAATACTCAAGGTCATCTTCAGCTACATAGTTAGTTTGAAGCCCACCCTGAGATACATTAGACCCTGTCTCATAAATATATTATTAACTATACTCCTGTTAATAGAAATATAATTCCAGTTGGAATTGCCCCACTTAAATCTAGGATAACTAAGAGCTTTGTTGGCTTCTATTTGCCCTGAACTTGTGATAACTATTGTTTTTCTACCTGTCAAGAAAAAAATGAGACCTCTAATGTCCTATAATCAAAGGGTGTTCCTATGACATTGACCCAGAGGGAAGGAAACCTATGATAAGCAGACTGGAGTTAAAATGCTTAATCCGGCTCCCAGTGTGGAGACAGTGTCTTTTTGTGTCATTCTGATTTTCTTAAAAATTGGATATTTTATTCACTTACATTTCAAATGTTATCCCTTTCCAGGTTTCCCCTCTGCAAACACCCTCTTCCAACCCCCTTTACCCTACTTCCATGAGGGTGCTCCCCCTCTGACCTAGCTACTACTGCCTCACTGCCCTAGCATTCCTCTACAATGGGACATCAAACCTTCACAAAACCAAGGGCCTCCTCTCACATTGATGCCAGATAAGGCCCCTTCATCTTCTTGAGTACTTCTCCTTACTCCTCCACTGGCTTCCCTTTGCTCTGTCCAATGGTTGGCTGTGAGAATCCACATTTGTATTGGTCAGGATGTAGAAGACCCTCCCAGGAGACAGTTGTATCAGGCTCCTGTCAGCAAGCACTTCTTTCTTTATCAGCAATAGTGTCTGGGTTTGGTGTCTGCATGTGGGATGGATCCCCAGATAGGGTAGTCTCTGGATAACGTTTCCTTCAGTCTTGATCCACTCTTTTTTTTCTTGTATTTCCTATAGAAAGGAGGAATTATGGATTAAAATTTTGGAACTGAGTGTGGGGTCCCATCCCTCAACCATGCCAACCTCTGGATATGGTCTTTAAAGGTTCTCTCTCCCCTTTCGTGGTGTATTTTGGCTAATGTAATCCTGTTGGAGTCCTGTGAGTCCTTTGCTTTTTGGCATTGGGGACTTTCTGGTTGCTACATCCAGTTCCCCATCCCCATTTGCTATACACTGCTATTCAGGTTCCCGACCCACATTACATTTCCTCCATCTCCTCTGATATATGATTCTTCCCTCTTTTTCACCTACCCCTCTTCTCTTACATCCCAGTCCCTTTCACCCTCTATTTCCCATGAGTATTTTGTTCCCCTTTCTAAGTAGGGCTGAAGCATTCACACTGATCTTCCTTCTGCTTGAGCTTCATTGGCTCCATGAGTTGTATCTTGGGTATTCCATGTTCTTTGACTAATATTCACTTATCAGTGAGTACATACCATGCATGGTCTTTTGTGACTGAGTTACCCCACTCAAGACAATAGTTTTTAATTTTTTTAAATTTTTATTAGATATTTTCTTCATTTACATTTCAAATGCTATCCTGCAAGTACCCTATACCATGTTCCATGCACTGCTCCCCAACCCACCCACTCCCACTTCTTGGCCCTGGATTCCCCTGTACTGGGGCATATAAAGTTTGCAAGACCAAGGGGCCTCTCTTCCCAATACTGGCTGACTAGGCCATCTTTTGCTACTTATGTAGCTAGAGACACAAGATCTGAGGGCACTAGTAAGTTATTTTTTTGTTCCACCTATAGGGTTGCAGACCCCTTCAGCTCCTTGGGTATATTCTCTAGCTCCACCATTGGGGCCCTGAGTTCCATCCAATAGATGACTATGACCATCCACTTCTGTATTTGCCAGGCACTGGAATAGCCTCACAAGAGACAGCTATATCAGGGTCTTTTCAGCCAAATCTTGCAGGCATGTACAATAGTGTCTGCATTTGGTGGCTGATTATAGGATGGATCCCTGGATAGGGTAGTCTCTAGGTGGTCCATCCTTTCATCTTAGCTCCAAACTTCGTCTGTGTAACTCCTTCCATGGGTATTTTGTTCCCAATTCTAAGGAGAAATGAAGTATCCACATATTGGTCTTCCTACTTCTTGATTTTCTTGTGTTTTGCAAATTGAATCTTGGATATTCTAAGTTTCTTGGCTAATATCCACTTATCAGTGAGTGCATATCAAGTGGTTCCTTTTGAGATTGGGTTACCTCACTTAGGATAATATCCTCCAGATACATCCATTTGTTGAAGAATTTCATAAATACATTGTTTCTAATAGCTGAGTAGTATTCTCTTGTGTAAATGTACCACATTTTCTATATCCATTCCTCTGTTGAGGAACATATGGGTTCTTTCCAGCTTTTGACTTTTATAAATAAGGCTGCTATGAACATAGTGGAGCATGTGTCCTTATTACCAGTTGGAACATCTTCTGGGAATATGCCCAGGAGAGGTATTGCTGCATCTTCCAGTCGGACAATGTCAACTTTTCTGAGGAACTGCCAGACTGATTTCCTGAGTGTTTGTACAAGCTTGCAATGCCACCAGCAATGAAGGAGTGTTCCTTCACATCCATGCCAGCATCTGCTGTCACCTGAATTTTCACACTTAGCCATTCTGACTGGTGTGAGGTGGAATCTCAGGGTTGTTTTGATTTGCATTTCCCTGATGATTAAGGATGTTGGACATTTTTTCAGGTGTTTCTCATCCCTTCAGTATTCCTCACTTGGGAATTATTTGTTTAGCTCTGTACCCCATTTTTAATGGGGTTACTTGAATTTCTGTGGTCCAGTGTCTTGAGCTCCTTGTAGATATTGGATATTAGTTCCCTATCAGATTTAGGATTAGGAAAAAATCCTTTCCCAATCTGTTGGTGGTCTTTTTGTTTATTGACAGTATCTTTTGCCTTACAGAAGTTTTGCAATTTTATGAGGTCCCTTTTGCTGATTCCTGATCTTACTGCACAAGCCATTGCTCTTCTGTTCAGGGATGATTCCACTTTGCCTATAACTTCCAGGCTTTTACCTACTTTATCCTCTATAAAATTTAGTCTGGTTTTATGTGGAGTTCTTTGATCTACTTAGACTTGAGCTTTGTACAAGAAGATAAGAATGGATCAATTTGCATTCTTCTAAGTGATAACCTCCCTTTGTGCCATCATCATTTGTTGAAAATGCTATCTTTTTTTCCAATTCATGGTTTTAGATCGATCCCTTGTCAAAGGTCAAGTGACCATAGGTGTGTGAGTTCATTGCTGGGTCTTCAATTCTGTCCCATTGATCTCCCTGTCTGTTGCTGTACCAGTACCATGCAGTTTTTATCAAAATTGTTCTGTAGTGCAGCTTGAGGTCTGGCATGGTGATTCCACCAGAGTTTCTTTTATTGTTGAGGATAGTTTTTCCCATCCTAGGTTTTTTGTCATTCCAGATGAATATGCAAATGGACCTTTCTATCTCAGTGAAGGATTGATTTGGAATTTTGATGGGAATTGCATTGAATATGTAGATTGCTTTTGGCAGTTTAGCCATTTTTACTATATTAATCCTGCAAATCCATGAGCATGGGAGACATTTCCATCTTCTGAGATCTTGAATTTCTTTCGTCAGAGACTTGAAGTTCTTGCCATACAGATCTTTCACTTCCTTAGTTAGAGTCACACCAAGGTATTTTATATTTTTTGTAACTATTGTGAAGGGTGCTGTTTCACTAATTTCTTTCTCAGCCTATTTATCCTTTGTGTAGAGAAAGGCCACTGATTTGTTTGAGTTAATTTCATATCCAGCTACTGCACGGAAGCCGTATATCAGGTTCAGGAATTCTCTGGTGGAATTTTTAGGGTCACTTATATATACAATCATATCATCTGCAAATAGTCATATTTTGACTTCTTTCCAATTTTTATCCCCTTGATCTCCTTTTGTTGTGGTATTTCTTTGGCTAGGACTTCAAGTACTATATTGAATAGGTAGGGAGAAAGTTGGCAGCCTTGTCTATTCCCTGATTTTAGTGGGATTGCTTCCAGTTTCACTCCATTTAGTTTGATATAGGCTAATGGTTTGCTGTATATTTTTTATTATGTTTAGGTATGGGCCTTGAATTCCTGAGTATATTATAGATGTCACTGAAGTCCAACTTTGTGGACCAATGAACTTTACTGGGATTCCTTACAGGAATATGTGCGAGGGGTTACTTACAGGAGCAGAAATGACTCAAAGGCAGCTGCATCACCAAAGCCTACCACAGCATGGTCGAGAGCTCACAAAGCCGGGGACCTGGAGCACACTGCACGGCCTGCAGGCAGCACAACAGTTTGGAGAGAGTCTTCCACGTGCCTCAGTGGGTCTATACCTCTTCCAGGCAAGGTAGCTCCAGCTCTGCTGGTTTCTACTTCTTTCGGGAAAGTAGTCTCATCTTCCAAGATACTCCTCAATTGTAGCTCAGCTTTCTGCATCTGAGAAGGACTCTCAGCTTTTAGTCCTTCCTCTGGCATGGAGGAGCCTAATGACTGTTTTAAGTTTGGGGGACTCCTTGAAGCTGTTTGGAGGTGTTTGCCTTCCTGCTTAAAGAGCTTCCTGAAGCTCTTTTGAGTTGTTTATCTCCCTGCTTAAGGAGATTCCTGCAGGGTGGAAGGTTTGATCCTCTGAGGACACTATTATACAACAATATATTAAGGGCTTTGGGAGTTATATTAGTAATAAATTCAACTGTACTTGGATTGTACAGTTAATAATAATTTTATATGTCACATTATAATATAGTAGAAGTAATAATAATAATCAAAATAATTTCAACTGTGCCTTACCCTGATAACATGGTTTCACATATACATGGGAGTATGGTAGCCTCCGGACCCATCCTCTGTCCAGGTAGCTGGACCATGATAATGGATTTTATACTCAGATGGCCATTAATTTTATTTATAGTTGCCAATTTGTAAGGCACACCATTTACTTTGAGATTTCCTGTACTTATAATTTCTAAATGGTCCCCTCTGGTAAGTTGGAACAGGAAGAAAACTGTACAGCTAGACCCTAACACACACAATCCTGATGGGTTGAGCAAAAGTATAATCTAGGCTGTGTCCCTCACATATCTGATATAGTCCACAGAGGGCATGGTACCTGATATCTGCATTGACACTGTTTCAGGCCAGTCAGAGATGAGAGAAACTAGACAAGGGATAGAGGTTTTGTTCAAAGTGGTTTGGGAACCAAAGCATTGGATTTCCTAATCCACTGCATTATAAAATCTTTGGCCCAGGTATGTGGTGCTTCCAGCAGAAGTTTAAATCACACTTCCACTAGGTAAGTCAGTTTTCCACAACAACTGAAGTATTATTTTGGTTTTGGTTTTGGTTTTGGTTTTGGTTTTGGTTGTGGTTTTGGTTTTGGTTTTGGTTTTGGTTTTGGTTTTGGTTTTGGTTTTGGTTTTGGTTTTGGTTTTGACAGGGTCTCATTATGTAGATCAGTGTAACCAGGAACACACTGTGTAGTAGTCCAGGCTACCATCAAACTAACAGAGGCCTCTGACTCTGGAGTGCTAGGTTTAAAGGCATGTGCTACTACCACACCTAGCCCCAATTGAAGTTTTAGGGAGTTAAACTGTACTGGCTACTTTTGTGTGAACTTGACACAGATAGAGTTATCACAGAGAAATGAGCTTCAGTTGAGGAAATACCTCCATGAGATCCAACTGTAAGGCATTTTCTCAATTAGTGATCAAGGGGGAAAGGCCCCTTGTGGGTAGGACCATCTCTGGGCTGTTAGTCTTGGGTTCTATAAGATAGCAGGCTGAGCAAGGCAGGGGAAGCAAGCCAGTAAGGAACATCCCTCCATGGCCTCTGCATCAGCTCCTGCTCCCTGACCTGCTTGAGTCCCAGTCCTGACTTCTTTCAGTGATGAACAGCAATGTGGCAATGTGAGCTGAATAAACCCTTCTCCCCCAACTACTTCTTGGTCATGATGTTTGTGCAGGAATAGAAACCCTGACTAAGACAAATTGGTACTGGGAGTGGGGTATTCCTGAGAAAACCTGACCATGTTTTGGGGAGGACTGTGGAAGGACTTTGGAACTTTGGACTTGAAGATCCATTTGTTGTTAAGAGCTCTGTCAGATGTTGTATAGGAGCTTGGAAGATAATGTTGAGAAAAGTACAGAAGATGGAGGTCTGGATTGTGAAATTTCAGAGGGAATATTAAAGACACTTTCAGGGCCATTGCTGTTTTGATTGTGAAGATTTTGTATCTCTGGTTAGCTGGGGCTGAAGAATCAGCTGTGGTTAAGAAGATACCAGAACTACTAAAGCAAAAACTTTCCATTACTGGGACTATTGATGCTGGTTAGCTGGAGCTAAGAATTTAGTGGTAATTAAGAAGAGACCAGCATTATTGAGGTGACATCTTCTGGGAAGTGTTTTCTGAAAGCACAAAGAGGGTGTGCTCCAGAGATAGCCAAGATTGTACTCCTGCTGAAGCGGGACTTGGTAATATGTAAGGGTCTCGCAGGTGGTACTGGTTTTGAAGGCATGAAGGGATCACGCACAGCAGCTGAGGCTCGGCACTGTGAGAGGCTATGAAAGGCCATTGGTGAAGGTGTAGCCTCAGTTGCAATTGAAGGCCCAGGACTGAAGGGGTCATGCAGTGTTTTGGACATGCCAGTTACATGAGATGACCACCAAGAGCAGCAGCAGCAGTGGAGTACAGTTGTCTGGAGCCCAGAGGATGACGCATGTGCTACAAAGGGCATGGCTAGAGAAGTGACCCAAGCCCTTGGTGGAGCCCAGAAGATCGTGAGTTGGATCCCAGACATTGGATGGTTGGAGATTGATTTTTGCTTTGATTGTAACTGTACCTTTATATTTTCCCTCTTGAAGGAAGAAACTGTTTTAGTGGAGCCCACAGTTAAGAGACTTTTAATTGTAAAAATACTTTGGATTTTAAAAGAGATGGATATTTTAAAGAGATTGAAATTTTAAGAATATGTAAAGACTATGGGACTTTTAAAGTTATTTATATCTTGGGGATGAATAAGAATGCAAGGGTTGAGGCTTACTAGTGATATATTTGTGTGTCAAGTTGACAAGGGGTCAATTGTACTGGCTAGATTAGTTTCAACTTGACATAGCTAGAGTTATCACAGAGAAAGAAGCTTCAGTTGAGGAAATGCCTCCATGAGATCCAACTGTAAGGCATTTTCTCAATTAGTGAACCAGGGGGAAAAGCCACTTGTGGGTAGGATCATCTCTGGGCTGTTAGTCTTGGGTTCTATAAGAGAGCAGGCTGAGCAAGCCAGGGGAAGCAAGCCAGTAAGGACCATCCCTCCATGGCCTCTGCATCAGCTCCTGCTCCCTCACCTGCATGAGTTCCAGTCCTGACTTCTTTCAGTGATGAACAGCAATGTGTGAGAATTTCGCTTTCTTTAAAAACCCAGTAATGTTATATGAGTACTTTTTTGTTTTGTTTTGTTTTAATCTCACGTGTGTCCCCAGCTGCACATAGTTTATGTTTGAAATTCTAGGGACTCTTGAGAGGGTATAAATGCAAGAGCTCCTGAGAGGACCTGGGGCAGCTGCTGCTACTCCTGTTGCATCTGCTTGTTATCGCTGGTTTAAATGAACAGTGCTCTAGCCACTGGAGCAAGGTTGTGGATTTATGTGTGTCAAAGGTCAATGATAGATATACATTGTTTCAAGAAGAAAAACAATTCCGTAATTCAGCACACAAAGTAGGGTATTACCTTGATATAAAAACTGTTTAATGTTAATTAAAAAATAGTTGGATAGGGGCTAGGAAGTTGGCTAACTGGGTAAAGTGCTTGCACTCACAGTAAATGGTAAGTGTGCCAGCACTTGTGTGTAACCCAGCCCTGGAGGAGTGGAGAGAGATAGATGCCGGGGCTTGCTGAAGTACCAGTGTAGCTGAAAGGGCCAGCTCCAAGTTCAATGAGAACAACTATCTCAAAATAAGATGGACAGAAATAGAGGAAGTCACTCAGCCGCTTATCTGGAATGTTTAATTCATTTAAGTAAATTTAGAAAAACAGTATGATTGATTTAAAAGAAATGTTGAAATACTGAATATTTGGTAAAACAAATATTTCAATTCTTTCTATCTATAAATGAATATTTGAAATAATGAGGAATAAAGATTAATAGCTTTTGAATGAATCTAAACACATTGAACAGGCCACTGACACAGTGTGTGCGTATTTGTGAGTTATAATTATGATATATTTCAATACACAGAATAGTATGTAGGATAATATATATATGTTGAATCTACCTGAATAAATAAAATGCTAAATCTAAAAAAAAAAGAATGAATCTAAAAATCAAATTTCTATATGTTTGCTGAACATCAAAATAAAAGATATTCTTGATCATATATGTTTGAAGACACATGTGAAGCATTCTTTTTTAAATTTTAAATTTAAAATGGATTTATTGGGGGAGGGGAGAGGAGTGAGGAACTGGGGAAGAGATAGAGGCAGACAGACAGAAGCAAAGCCATTAGGTCAGAAAATGTAGGGCAGAGAACAGATAGAGGGGAAGCTGGGAACAAAGACAGACAGAGATCTAAGAAAGAAGAGCAATGGGAACAGAGAGAAGGGGCTGGTCCTGGAACAGTGAGAGGGGACTAATCAGTCCTTTTATCCTGCCTCACAGTTAGCAGTTTAGTTTGTTTCAAGAAACAAATACACTTTCTTTCAATGAATTTTGTAAGTGAACAGGAAATATCCTCATCTCTCAGAGCTGACAGTGTTAATTTTATAATGTTTATAGGAGATTTTTGTGGGACTATTTTCTTAAAAACAGTGTAAGCCAGGTATGTTGTCACATAACTGTAATAGCACCTACATGGATGCTGAGATCACCTTGAACCTAAACATTCTAGACCTTCCTGGACAATAAACAACATACTAAGTGGCTATCACAAAAATGAAATGAAATGAAATAAAATCAAACCAATGAACCTTCTATATTTGTATCTCATACCTTTGGGAACTAATAAGATAATGAATAAAAAATAAATTTCAATTATGTTTATGAATAAAAGAATTAGAAATGTTAAGAAGGTTAAAAAAATAACTACAGGGAGGGGGGAGGGACCTGGGTGGGAAAGGTGACAAGGAGGGGAAGAGAGGAACATGATCAGGTATTATGGGGGTGGGGAACAGAACTGAAGCACTGAGGACCAGCAAAAAGAATGGAAACAGCCATCTTTGATTGGTAGGAGGTTAGAAAACCCTCTAGAATGTACCAGAGACCTGAGAGGTGAGAGACTCTCAGGACTGAAAGGGAGGAACTTTAGATGAAATGCCCTGCAGTGTGGTGAGGGAACTTGTAGAGCCATCCTCCTGTGGAGAAAGAGGACATCAAGTGGAAAGATGGGGTTGCCATCCCACAGTCAAAAGCTCTAACCCAGAATTGTTCCTGTCTGAAAGAAGTACAGGGACAAAAATGGAGAAAAGCCTAAGGAAAAGGAGATCCAGTGACAGGCCCAAATTGGGATGCAGCTCAAGGAGAGGCATCAAGGCCTGACACTATTACTGATGCTATGGTGTGCTCACAAAAATGGGCCTATCATGACTGCCCTCTGAAAGACCCAATCAGCAGGTGAAAGGGTCAGATGTAGAAATTTACATGCAACCAATGGACAGAAGCTGGGAACCCCTGTGGTTGAATTAGCGAAAAACTAGAAGCAGCTGAGGAAGAGGGCGACCCTGTAGGAGGACCAACAGTCTCAAATAACCTGGACCTCCCAGGATCTCTCAGACACTGAACCACCAACCAGGCCGCATACAGCAGCTGATATGAAGCCCCCAACACATATACAGCAGAGGACTGCCGGGTTGGACACAGTTAGAGAAGGGTCATCTAACCCTCAAGAGACTTGATGCCACAGGGAGTACGGAGGTCTGGTGGGGTGGGGGTAGGATGGTGGGGACATCTCTTGGAGATGGGGAGTTGGGGCGTGGGGGCATGGCGTGGGGGCATGTGGAACAATCAGAGGGCAGAGAAGAAGGGGGATAAAGTCTAGAATTTAAAAAAAGATTAAAGAATAAAATTTAAATAATTCACTGCATTAGTGTGTGAAAGTTTGGTCCAAAGGATTATTTGCCACTCACTTATTCATTTAGATTTTGTTTGGAAGTTAATATAAAGAGGCTCTTACACTTAAACAAGAAAATGATTAAAGATGTTTAAAAATAAAGGTGTTCTGTTTTGACTCTAGAGGTATACCTCCTAGTTGACTTTATACTCACATCAGAGGAGTTTAACTTCGTTCTTAGAATCATCAGAATAACAAGGATTAAATAGTCTTTAAAACTCAGTTTCATAGGGGAAAAAAAGTTAGCGAATTTTTTTATTTGATTACAAATGTACCAGCAAGTAAAAAATATGTATGCTTCATTAGTCTGAAGATGGGAAAGTAGATGAGTACTTCAGAGTATGCTTCATAATGTCTCTTTTAAACACAGACATTTATTTTCTCAGTTCACCATCTTCATCAAAAAGCATATCTTCGTTGTTGGTCTCCGAGTTTATCAAACCCTAAAACAGAAAAGTACTTCTTACTAAACAAACTCCCAAGCATACAAATAGGAAAGATTCTGTGCAAATGATGTATAGATGACCTATATTTAGTTAAGCAAGATAATTATAGTGTTAATAAACTATGTGGTACATCTGAGGTCAAATTCCCAGTTTATCATTTCATGTCTAGAATAATTCCTACAAAATCATTAGGATTTTACAGATAATATCAGTCACTTCAGTCAGAAATAATTCAAAATAGCAAGTAGTTAAACTTTTTGATTCCTAAAACATATTTAGTTTCCTAAGGACATTTTATTGACTATGTGCATACCTCCATGCATACCTCCATGGACTTCTCATGCATGTCTTTAATTGCTTCCAGGGTCTGGCTCTGACTACATTTGGACACTTTTAATGCTTGTTGTTCTTTTTGATAATTGCTCTACAAATGTAAAAGGAAAACATTACTATAACAATTCTTTTCATTTTGTTGTTACTGCCATTCAGCATGAATGCTAGGCTAAGATTCAACCACTAAATATATCTCCAATACTAAAATGTTTACGTGAGCAAAAATAATTCAATATGAAACTTAAAAGGAATAGTTTTCTACGTGATTTAACATTTTAACAACTATGACTAAATATACTTATATTTTTACGTAACATGAAATACAACTATACTACCAATTGTGGGTTAATAAAACTTTTTTTTTTTATGAGAAAGTGTTTGCCATGCTGCAGAGACTGGCCTTAGCCTCTCAAGTGCTTATGTTTTTAGGCATGCACCATGTAAACATGAACTTGGTAAAATCCTAGCCCTGGAAGCTTAACTCTAGCTAGTGTTAATGCTTTTATCATACAATGGCCTCCTTTTACTAAATAGCAGAAGCAATCCCAAGAGTTGGTTCACTACCTCATCTCTGTATGTACCCCCAACCTAAGGAGTATGTGCCACTTCTTCTACTTTCTCTTCCTTTCTTAAGGATGCCTTACACTATTCTTTACTAAGTCCAACATCTTCACTTGTCTCAACTATTGTCAAGAGTTTCAGCAATTGTAACTGTTATTTTAAATTTATGACTTAGCTGGCTGTCAATGTAATGCCTATAAAACTAACTTTTATAAAGTTTGAGTTACAATGATCACAAGATCATGAATAGTCTTGATCACTTAAAGACATCCTACCTCAAAATAAAGTGTAAAGAGATGTCTGGGGATAAAGTTTAGTGGTAGATTGGTTTTCTCTAGGTTTTCAATCTCAAGTAACACATGGAAGTAGTAATATACATTTCTCTTTGTATTCTTTATGTTGGCACACAACCATGGTAATTTGCATTTTATGAAAAATTAAGACAAGCTCTTTACACCTTTTCTCCTTGGGACACTACATTCCTATTTTGTCCTTTATTTATTGTGATCAGTTTAACCTCACATGTCCACTCAAATCATCCTGATTAAGTACAATGACCTCCACTTTGAGTATTTTCCATTTAAAAATCATACACATGCATACATATGGAGACAAAGGATTAATATTGGTTGTCTTCTTTGGTTGCACCGTACTGTTTGGGAGACAGGATCTGACTGAACCTAGAGCTCATCCATTAGGCTACACCTGGTGGCTAGGAAGCTCTGGGAATCTTCTTATCTCTGAACTAAATCTGAGTTTGGTGGTTCTAAAATGCTCACCACCACACTAACTTTTATTGTTGTGGTGGTTTGTTTTTAGTTTTGCTAGTTTGTTGTTGGTGGTTGTGTAGGTGGTGGTAGTGGTGGTGGTCTGTGCATGCATGCCTACTCAGGGAATATAAGCTCGGTTCTCCATGTCTACACTGAGAAAGATTACCAAATAAACCATTTTCCAGCCCTGCAAATCTATCTTATTTGGCCCATTAGCAACATATGACACAGTTAGTGAACTTTTCTTCCTTAAAAGTTTTCCTTCACTTATGGTAGTATTCTTTCTACCAATTGTTCTCTTCCCTTGCTGGTTCCCTCTCAACCCCCCCCCCCCTTGCCCCATGCAGAATTACAAATATTTAAGTTCTCTGGGGGTCTGTCTTTAGATTCCTCATTTACACTGATGATCACTCCCCCTTGAAATTTCATCCAGAGTTCAAGGTATAAAAATTGCCTTCAATTGGAGTATTTTTTTTTTTAATCTTCAGTCCCTATCTCTTTCTTGAACTGACATATAATGGCAGCTTCCTCAATGCCTTCCCAGGCAGGAATGGATCTCCTGTTCCTTTCAAATTTAATACTTCTGAAACTATTAAACAATCAAATAAAAATGTAGTTAATATGGTCATCATCTCAGGTCTTACTTGGAAACCATGTGATGACTACAGTCATTGGTACAGTAATGGAGAGATGATCTAAGATAGTTTGGTGATATTCTTCCACAGGAATATTCTGCTAGGGTCGTTGAGACAGCCTGATGGAAACAGGTTGTTTCCATCCACTGTTGTTACTAAATCTGTACTAAGTTATGATGGTAAGAACTGATTTACCAGTTTGAATTGGCTTTCTAATATTAACAACAGAGTCCAGATGACACCAGTAACTAAGCTTTCACTCTCCTATCAACTGTACCTGAGGCTGACATACTGTGCTCACTTTTGTAAAAAGTGGTAATCCTCTTTTCATCTTTCAGCAAATGTCTGCCTCTTGAAAATTTATGATCTTGACTACCATAAAATACCTAGTGGTTTTCATTGATATAGTAGTATGTGATCATACTTCTCTGGTTTACAATTCAGTAGGACTAGAACAGAACCAAGGATAGATAGATAATGAAACTTAATTTAGGTTCATGTGCCCAACACAAGGCTAGTTTCTCCATTCCTACCTGATACTTAGTTATACTAGGTTAATTATAAAGTTAGTTATGATACTAACCATTGATTTTTCTTGTTCTTCATTGAATTTCTGTATATCCATATCAAACTTCTGAAATGTAGTTATATCCTGCTCACACAATTTGTTGTTGATCACCTCGCTGTAAAGCAAAGTAATGAAAGCAGTCACATTTCAAACCAATGTGAAAAAAGACCACTCAAAACAAATTAAATAGACCATTTCATACTATAAAAGGAAAAACAGCAGTACATAATTATCTAATGGGAAATCATTACAGATTTTTCCCTAACAGATTATCAGAGAAGTCTTCTTTTATGTTTTAGCTTTTCAAAATTAAAGAGGTTTTAATACATATACATCTTAATTTAGGAAATTAATTGTATTTCAAAGTATTTTTTCATTAATTTCTACCAAATATAAGGTCTAATTTATTTTCCTATATTTATTCAGTTAAGACTTAGTGCAAAACATAAGTCAATTAAAATATATAAATTGTCTGCATATGTAATTGATCCTTTTCCATATTGTTATAATAAACCATAAATTACATTTCTAAGATTTTGTGCAAGACTTCTGTGTTTCCACAATGAAATTAAATCAAATTTTAAAATCTAATTAACAGGTACTTAAAGTAGAAAATAAAAATTTTCACAGATTTCTGAGAATTAGATTTAGTTTCCTTGAAGGCATGAAGTTATAGGGTTAAATGCTTAGACAAAATCAAAGACACACATTTTTTACTAAAATCTCAGACATGGCTTTTTTTTTTTTTTAAAACTCAGCCATATATAATTTTTTCAATGATACAAATGTGACCCTACCAAACTAAAACCTCTACCTCTCCCATTTGTTCATTTGCCAAAGTCATTATAATTTCTGGTTGCTTTCTTTGAAAGAATCTTTGATATAAGTTTCCATGTGTTTTCTCTTTATGTGGCTCCAGGTCCAAGGTATCTCAAATAATCATCTGATATCTATGGGCAACAGGCACATATGTGGTGCACATATATACCTGTAAGCAAAACACTAATATACAAATATGTCTGAAAAATAAGTATTAAGAGCATTGTTTCCTAAGCCATGTAAGATGTTTTGGGCCTATGATCCTAGTCTAGGAAGCTTAAGCAGGAGATTTCCAGTGTATAGGACAACATAGATTACATAGCAAAATTCAGGCCAGCCTGAACTACATAGTGAGACCATATCTCAAAGAAAAATTATTGTCTTCTAAGAAAGCTCATGTAACATTCAATTACATATAATTTAAAACAGATTCTTTTGGATCTGAGTATCATTCTCTCACTGGTTAGTAAAGCTGTCTTTTACTTTCAGTTACATAATTCATTTTATGAAAAAACAAAACAAAACAAAACAAAAAACAGTGAGGGGATTGGAGAGATGATTCAGCAGTTAAGAGCACTGGTTCCCTTCCAGAGATCTGAGATTGGATTCCCAGCACCTCCAAGATGGCTCACAACCTATAACTCCAGTTCCAGGGGAATCAATGCCTTCATCTGGCCTCCTCAGGTACCAGACATACAAGCTGTGTGCAAGCAAAACAAACATACCCATAAAATAAAATTTTTTAAAAAAGTAATAAGGGTTACATTAAAGAATTCAGTTTTGCACTGTGTCAAATAAAGAAAGAAGCACAGAGGAGTCCTAGAAAAGAAAATGACTTAATATAAAATTAATACTAGGTCAATGAAAAACTGTTGAATGTACAGAATTTTGTATACATATCACTTAGGTTTGAATACATGGAACTATAAAAAAGTTTACATCTTTTTTTTTCCTCTAAAATCCCTTCAAAGCAGTTATGAAGATACCTCAATAGTTAAGAGGGTTTACTGTGAAAGGTGGAGGTTCGCAAATTTGAATCTAGTACCCATCTAGAAAACCAACCATGGATGGTTGCTTCTACAATAGCAGCACTGTGGTAGGCAAAGTGAGAATTGCTAGGACTTGCTGGCTGCTTGTCTAACTGGATGTTCAGTGACAGAGCCTGACTTAAGGGAATAAGGTGGAAAGTAATAGAGCAAAACCCAACATCCTCCTCTGCCCTCCACATTTGTATATATGCACCACACACACAAACATACAAAAAAATAAAAATTAAGTTTAATTAATGTCACACCTCTGCAAAAAGCACCATTTTCACTCTGTACCACAGGAAAAAGTAAGTCCATGATGCTAAATCAAAAATATTTGCAAGAGTCTGTGTCATGAGTAGACCTTGGGTGCTGACTCTGCAACTAGTCCCACAATACCCAGAGGAAGCTCAACTCCCAGGTGCTCTAACACACCCAGGATCACAGCAATGGCATCAACATCAGGAGTAACTTGAGTCCCTAAGGATCCAGGGACACAGGAACTCCTGCCTTGCCAGTGGCATGGATTCCTTCTGGTCTGAAACTGCACCTGGATCAGACCTGGGGTACTGGCTCTGCACCCACTCTTAAAACACCCAGAGGAAGCATGACTCCCAGGTATTCTGAAATGCCCAAGATCACAGGATTACAGAGGAAGCTCAACTCCCAGGAGATCAGAGACACCCAGGAACACTGGAGTTCTGACAGAAGATCACAGCTGAGGGCACGACATCTTTCCCAACACCCTGTGTATGTGGGACCCCCACAAGAACCAGGGAAACAAAATCATCCTCACAGCCAGAGGCACAGGTTCCTTGCAGCTTGCAACTGTGTCTAGAGAAAACATAGGGCTCTGGCACCCCATCAAATCTTGCAACACCAAGAAAAAGCTTAACTCCCAGGAGCTTTGACACAGCAGGATCTCACTAGATTGTTCACACCAGGATTTCAGGATCCAAGAGGCAGCATGACTTCCAGGAGTTCAGACACACCCAGAATATCAGGATCGCAGGATCCCAGGATCCCAGATAGCTGGACTCCAATGAGTTCTGACACAACCAGGATTACAGGAGGGACAGGCTCCAGTCAGAGACAGCAAGGGAAGGTAGCACCAAAGAAAATGAGATAGCAAGAGTTAAGTGCAAGAATATAAATAATAGAAACCAAAACTAGTCGGCATCATCAGAACAGGTGAAGGAATTGAACAAAAACCATCTAGGATCTAAAACTGGAAATAGAGAATAAAAACTCACAAAGACAGATGAACCTGGAGAAAGAAAACCTAGGATACATTGATGCAAGCATTTCCAACAGAATACAAGAGATTGAATAGAGAATCGCAGGTACAGAAGATACCATAGATACACTGACAGAACAGTCAAAAAATGCAAAATGCAAAAATCTCCTAACCCAAAACATCCAGGAAATCCAGGACACAATGAGATGACAAAACCTAAGAAAAATAGGTATAGAGGAGAGAAAAGATTACAAGTCAAAGGGCCAGCAAATATCTTCATCAAAGTCATAAATGAAAACTTTCCCAATCTAAGGAAAGAGATGCACATGAACATACAAGAAGCCTACAGAAATCCAAATAAACTGGACCAGAAAAGAAATTCCCGCCGACACATAATAATCAGAACAACAAATGCACTAAATAAAGATAGTATATTAAAAGCAGTAAGGAAAAAAGGTCAAATAACATGAAAAGGCACACCTATTAGAAATACACCAGACTTCTCACCAGAGACTATAAAACCAGAAGATTCTGGACAGATGTTACACAGACCCTGAGAGAACACAATTGCCAGCCCAGATTACTATACCCAGCAAAACTCAAAATTACCTTAGATGGAGAAACCAAAATATTCCACGATAAAACCAAATTCACACAATGTCTTTCCACGAATCCAAACCTTCAAAAGGTAGATGGAAAACTACAACACAAGGAGGGAAACACTATACCATACAAAAATCAAGAAAGAAATCTTCTTTCAACAAACCTCAAAGAAGGTAGCAACATAAACATAATTCCACCTCAAACAACAAAAGTAACAGGAAACAACCAACAGTCACTGGTCTTTAATATTTCTTAATAGAAATGGATTCAATTCCCCAATAAAAAGACATAGATTAATAGACTGGATACATAAACAGAACCCAGGATTTTGCTGCATACAGGAAACCCACCTTAGTGACAAAGACAGACATTACCTCAGAGGAAAAGCCTGGAAAATTTTTTCCAAGCAAATATTCCCCCGAAACAAGCTGGAATAGCCATTCTACTATGGAATAAAATCAACTTATAACCAAAATAATTTTTTGTTGTTCTTTTTTGTTTTTGTTTTTTAAAGATAAGGACTGTCACAATACTTGTCAAAGGATGAATCAACAAAGATGAACTCACAATTCTGAACATCTATGCTCCAAATGCAAGGAAACCCAAATTCATAAAAGAAACTCTACTAAAGCTCAAAGTACATATTGTACCCTATAATAATAGTGGGAAAATTCAACACCCCACTCTCAACAACGGACAGATCCTGGAAACAGAAACAAAACAGAGACACTGTGAAACTAACAGAAGTTTTGAAACAAATGGATTTAACAGAGGTCTATATCTATAGATATCATAGAACATTTTATCATAAAACAAAAGAATGTCCCTTCTTCTCAACACCTCATGATGCCTTCTCCATTACTGACCATATAATGTGTCACAAAACAGGCTTCAAAAGATATAAAATTATTTAAATAATCCCATGAATCCTATCAAGTCATCACTGACTAAGGCTGATCTTCAATAATAATATAAATAATCCAGGCATGGTGACATATGCCTTTAATCCCAGCACTTGGGATGCAGAGGCAGGCATATTTCTGGTTTGAAGGCCAGCCTGGTCTACAAAATGAGTTCCATGACAGCCAGGGATAAACAGAAAAACCCTGTCTTAACCCCCATAATAATAATAATAATAATAATAATAATAATAATAATAATAATAATAAAATAGAAAACCCATATACACGTGGAAGTTGAAAAACAGTCTACTCAATGATAAATTGGTCATGGAAGAAATAAAGAAACAAATTAAAAGTATTTTGAGTTTAATGAAAATGAAACTACAACATATCCAAAGTTATGGGACACAATGAAAGTATTCCTAAGAGAAAAACTAATAGCTCTGAGTGCCTCCAAAAAAGAAACTGGAGGGAGCATACACTAGCATCCTGACAGCACCATTAAAAGCTCTAGAACAAAAGGAAGCAAATTCACCCAAGAGGAGTAGAAGGCAGGATAAAATCAAACTCCAGACTGAAATCAAACAAGTGGAAACAAAAAGAACTATACAAAGAATAAACCAAACCAGGAGCTGGTTCTTTGAGAAAATCAACAAGATAGATAAACCCTTATCCATACTAAAGAGAGGGCACAGAGTCAGTATCCAAATTAACAAAACCAGAAATGAAAAGGGAGACATAACAACAGAAACTTCGGAAATCAAAAAAAAAAAAAAAAGATCCTACTATAAAAGCCTATACTCAACAAAACTGGAATATTTGGATGAAATGGACAATTATCTAGACAGATATCAGGTACCAATTTAAATCAGGATCAGATAGACCCTGCAAACACTCCCATAACCCCTAAAGAAATAGAAGCAATCATTAATAGTCTCCCAACCCCCTCACCAAAGATAAAAACCCAGGATCTGATGGGTTTAGTACAGAATTCTATCAGACCTTCAAAGAAGACCTAATACCAACACTCTTCAAACTATTACGCAAAATTAAAAAGAGAGGGAACACTATTCAATTTGTTCTATGAAGCCACAATTACACTTATACCCAAAACATACAAAGACCCAAATGAAGAAAGGAAACTTGAGACCAGTTTCACTTATGAATATTGATGCAAAAATACTCAATAAAATTTTGGTAAACCCAATTCAAGAACATGTTACAATGATCATCCTTCATGGTCAAGTGGTCTTCATCCCATGGATACAGAGATGGTTCAATATATGGAAATCCACAATGTAAACAATGGCAAGGAAAAAATCCACAGTATAATCTCATTAGATGCTGAGAAATCATTTGCAAAAATTCAACAACCCTTCATGATAAAATTCTTGGAAAGACAAAGAATTCATGGCCCATACCTAAACATAGTAAAAGCAATATACAGCAAACCAGTATCCAACATCAAAATAAATGGAGAGAAACTTGATGCAATCCCACTAATATCAGACAAGACAAGACTAGATAAGGCTTCCCACTCTCTCCCTACCTATTCACAGTATTATATAATATAGTAGTATTCTATAGCACTAGATGTTCTATCCATAGCAACTAGACAACAAAAAGAGGTCAAATGGATAAAAATAGGAAAGGCAGAATTCAAAATATCACTATTTGCAGATGACATGATTGTATATGTAAGTGACTCCATAAATTCCATCAGAGAACTCCTAAACCTGATAAACAAATTCAGCAAAGTGGCTGGATATTAAATTAACTCAAACAAATCAGTAGCTTTCCTCTACTCAAAGGATAAACAGGCTGAAAAAGAAATTATGGAAACAACACCCTTCACAATAGTCACAAATTATCATACCTTGGTTTGACTCAAACCAAGCAAGTGAAAGATCTGTATGACAAGAATTTCAAGTCTGAAGAAAGAAATTGAAAATCTCAAAAGATGGAAAGATCTCCCATGCTCATAGATTGGCACAGTTAATTTAGTAAAAATGGCCATCTTGCCAAAAGCAATCTACAGATTCAATGCAATCTCTATCAAAATTCAAACTCAATTCTTCATAGAGATCGAAAGAGCAATTTGAAAAATCATTTGGAATAACAGAAATCCAGGATATCAAAAAAACTATTCTCAACAATAAAAGAACTTCAGGGGGAATCATCCCCGACCTCAAGCTGTATTATAGAGAAATAATGATAAAAATGTATGGTAATGGTACAGATACAATGACTTCATGAAATTCACAGGCAAAAGGATGGATCTAAAATATGTCATCCTGTGTGAGGTAACCCAATCCCAAAAGAACAAACATGGTATGTACTCACTGATAAGTGGATATTAGCCTAAAAGCTCAGAATACCCAAAATGTAATTCACAGACCACATGAAGCTCAAGAAGAAGTAAGAGGAAAGTGTGGGTGTTTCAGTCCTTCTTAGAATGCGGAACAAAATACTCCTTGGAGGAAATATGGAGACAAAATACAGAGCAGAGACTGAAGGAATGACCATCTAGAGTCTGCCCATCCTGTGGATCCATTCCATATACAGACACCAAACCCAGTCACTATTGTGGATGCCAACAAGTGCTTGCTGACAGGAGCCTAATATGGCTTTCTCCTGAGATGCTCTGTCAGAGCTTGGCAAGAACAGAGGCTGATTGTCACAGCCAACCATCAGACTGATCAATGGGTCCCCAGTGGAGGAGTTAGAGGAAGGACTGAAGGATCTGAAGGGGTTTGCAACCTTATAGGAAGAACAACAAAATGAACGAACCAGACCCCCCAGAGCACTCAGAGACTAATCCACCAACAAAAGAGGGGGTCCCATGGCTCCAGTTGCATATATAGCAGAGTATGACCTTGTCAGACATCAGTGGGAAGAGAAGTCCTTGGTCCTGTGAAGGTTCAATGCCCCAGTGTAGGCAAATGCCAGGGTGGGGAGGTGGGAGTGGGTGGGGGGTGAACACCCTCATAGAAGCACAGGGATGGGTTATGGAATAGGGAGTTTCTGGGGTGAAACCAGGAAAGGGCTATTATTAGAAATGTAAAGGAAGATAATAGAGAATAATAAATAAATTAAAATAAAAATATTCACAAAATACTACATATAAATAGGAATAATTCATTAAGATGTCATATAGTATATTAACTAATATTTCCTAATATGTAAATTATGTTAATACTATATAGTTTTAAACACATTATATATCCAAAAAACATACCTTCAAATTTTCCCAGAATATTTTGTACTGGAGATCTATGAATTAATTAAAGCTTTAAAAAGTAAGGATACCTTTTGATGGCTCAGCTTTTGTCCTACAGCAGGACGATGAGAGTTTGACCCACAGCACTACACCCTCCAAGAAAACCATTCAAATTAAGGATTAATCTTACGGAAATATTGTTTATAATATATATCATATTCTAATTATTAATATAGATTACTTGCTATAAAATCAATAAAACTTTTCTGGAAGTACTTACACTAAGAAGGAAATAATAAGTTTGAACATATTACCGTGTATCTCCAACTATTCCTTCAGGATTTGCATTCCCATCATCATGAGTTACTGGATTCTGTACTGGGTTGGTAATAAAACAAGATACTAAAACAATTATGTTATTTTGCAAATTTTAATGAAATGCTTTGTGATCATTCAGGCATAGTGCCAACATTAGGTTTTAAAGCAGATCTATGATTTGTCTAGAAGTTAAACAAAATCAAGTAATGTCTAATTGTCATCTAGAAATATAGTTTAAGCTATTTATTTACATGTTGTGATTAAAGACAAGAGATGCAATATGAGATTTTTGATCTTCATTACAGTCCTAAGAAGAATAACTAGAAAAAAGGAAGTGTAACATTAATGCCCAACATAAGATATCTGGTATCTTCCATAAGGTCCAATTCTGAAGCATTCCCATCTTGCTGTTCACCACTTAACAAATTACAGTTTTCCATTGGTGTCTCTACAGAACGTGCAAAACGCTGCCATTCCACTGAGAAACTTACGTTTTCAGATTTAAAATAAAAAAATAAATTTTCTCAAGCCATTTGAATCAAAAAAATCACTTAAACTAATAAAATTGAAATATAAAATAACATTAAGGAATGATTTTTACAAAAGCAGCACTTCATAATTGTATGAAGGGTTTAAAGTTACAACCATATTTCTATTACCCTCTGATTTAATACTAAAGACTTTAGTATTTAAACATGGAACAGAATAGTTGGCTTCAAAGATAGCCATTATAAACCTTAACTTTAATATGTATACATTTTTTTAAAAAGAATTAAGTTGAATAAAGTATCTTGGGCTTCCTTACTATAAAGGACTAAGAGTTTGTTATTTTTCAGTTTAAAACTCTCTCTCTCTCTCTCCCTCTCTCTCTCTTTCTCTCTCTGTCTTTCTCTCTTACACACACACACACACAGGCACACAGGCACACAGACACAGACACACAGACACACAGACACACACACACACACACACACACACACACACTATGATGGCTTTAACTGTGACTTCAAGTGGGTTTATATCTAATCATAGAAGGATCTGCATTTTGGTCCCATTCCTGCTAGGTTATTGATAAGTTAGAGCAAATGTGTCTGCATCTCAATCTCCACATAAAATCATAGTTGCTATGATCACAACCAAACTCTCAATCTTTTTCATCGCAATACAAATGTAAATTATAAAGTTCTGCCTGTCTGGACATATATTTTACTGCTACAGCAAGAAGCTCTGTGTTCAATCTTCCGTTAAGAAAAAAAATTAAAAATAAAAAATAAAACAGGCATGTATCCTCAGGCCCCAGTACATTTGTAAGGCTGAGGACTTCAGTTTCAAGGCCAGTTCAAGCTGCACACGAGGTTTCAGACACTCCTGAGATAGAGAGTTAGAGCTTACTTCCCTAAACCAAAACAACACACAAATAAACACAGCCTGTCCTGAATTATGTCTGAAGTCCCAGTACTTCTGAGGCTGAGAGGAGCCTCAGGATTTTGAGGCTGTTTGGATCCTATATAGACAAATTTGGGCAATCTGGCCTTTCAACACCAGGTAGAGGAAAATGAAGACTGGTCTTCAGTTTGTTTTTATGAATTTCTGGCGGGAATGGAATGGGAAACAAAATACCCATGGAAGGAGTTACAGAGGCAAAGATTGGAGCTGAGACTGAATGCATCCAGAGACTGCCTCACTCAGGGAAAAATCCCATAATAACCACCAAACCCAGACACTGTTGAAGATGCCAACAAGAGCTTGGGGACAGGAGACTGATATAGCTGTCTCCTGAGAGGATCTGCCAGTGCCTGACAAATACAGAAATGGATGCTCATAGACATCCATCGTACTGAGCACAGGGTCCCCAATGATGGAGCTAGAGAAAGTACCCAAGGAGAATAAGGGGTTTGCAGCCCCCATAGGAGGAGGAACAATATGAACTAAGCAGTAACCCCAGAGTTCCATGGGACTAAAACACCAATCAAATAAATCAGATGTTAGGACTTATGGCTCCAGCTGCATATGTAGGAGAGAATGGGCTAGTAGGTCATCAATGGGAGGAGAGACCCTTGGTACAGTAAAGGTCCTATGCCCAGTATTAAGGAATGCCTGGGCCAGGAATTGGGAGTGGGCGTGTTGGAGGCAGGGGGAGAGGGGAGAGGAGAGGGGATTTTCAGAGGGGAAATAGAAAAGGGGATAATATTTGAAATGTAAATAAAGAAAATATGTAATAGAAAAAAAGGAATGAAACAATTCATTTGCAGGTTATATGAAATAAATTCATGTTTTGCTAACATATAGGAACAATGTTCAGGTCTTTTCCTGGGGTAAAATCATAGCAAGTTATTGTTTCTCAACATATTGTGACTACAGTGCCAAGAGTAGGTATATGCACTGCTAAAACTCAGGTATAGGAATATATAGATATAGGTAAAATTAGAAACGAAGTATATGAAATCTCTTAGAAAAGACTTGTACCATTGCAGGTGAGTTGGTAAAAGTCTAAGGAACTGCAGGACACAATACCGAAGACTGGATATACTATACCTTCAGAATGAGCCTCCTCCAAAACATTTATGTCATCTTCATCTTCATCATAGTCAAGAAGTAATAAGTAACCGTTCTTTGGTACCACCCACATTTTCTTTGCCATTTTTCTCTTAAGCACTCAGTTGTCTTCTCAGTTACAAAAATAAAAAGGAAAAAAGAATAAAAACATAGCGATCTGAATCCAAAGGTATCATTTAAATAGTTAAAAATGTCAAAAAGTCAAATAATTATCTTAGCTCATTGAAAGATTGTTTCTTTTGTTTTTTAACACTTATAGTT
Source organism: Mus caroli (assembly GCF_978045245.1). Classification (NCBI taxonomy): domain Eukaryota; kingdom Metazoa; phylum Chordata; class Mammalia; order Rodentia; family Muridae; genus Mus; species Mus caroli. Next base: position 115,425,127 of record NW_028227260.1, on the reverse strand, counting down.
TTAATAATTTGTCTTTATCATAGAGTTTTGAATACATATACAATATAGTGACATATATATATATATGTATACACACATATGCTTTCCCTTACAATTTCCTCCATGTATCCCATTTATCATGTCCCTCTCCCTCCCAACTTTGTTTTAAAATCTTCCTTAACTAACGTATTTAAAAACCTTCTTTAGAACCCAAGTTAACAATCTACCATTTCTCAGTTTAAAAAAAGGCAAAAACAGGCCAGCCTTTAATGTGTGAGTCCTCCCCTTCCCACCAAAAATGTTGAGCAAAATGTGTTTGCATTTAAACTTTGAGGCATCTGAATTTTGATCCTATATCCCAAAGATTCTTTTTAAACAAAACATCAGCAATTCCGTTTTTCAGTGAATCTCAGTTTTAAAGTAAATTCACAGTACTATTCAGAAAGATAATGAGCATGGTAACTATATATTCATGTCAAGAAGACCCAATGCTCAGTCTACAACAAACACTAGCCACCACCACCCACACAGAAAATCCTTATATTGGAGAAACGTGGGATTGGGGGAAGCCGAGGATTTCAAACATCTGCAGATTTTTAGTTCAAGGCTTGCCCAAGCCAGGCCAGCCTGAGCTACAAAGGAAGATCCCTTTCTACAGAAATAAAACTGAGTGAAAACACTGAACTTGGTGGTGCAAGTCTTTAATCCCAATACATGGGCGATTGAGACAGGAGGATCGGTGCTCAGAATCCTTCTCAGATTACTTATTAATCTCTTGCAATGTCTCCTCTTCTTCTTTTCATTCATTCTTCCTCTACCACTCCCTTCTCTGCAATGTCCATACAGTGTATACCAAAGGAACACACCATAGAGAAGACAATGAAGAGGGAGGAATCCTCAGTGTATTTCTAATGGATCCCAGACAGCACACAGGACAAGCACCAAGTTGGACCCTAAGGCTCCTTACAGCACACAGGACAAGCTCCAAGCTCCTCACTCACAGACCCATGCTCCCTCGACCCCCAATCCTTCAGCCAGCTCGCTGATCCTATCCCCAGGACCCAAGATTGTGTCCTCCAAGGGTTCACAATCCTCTAAGGCCCTGACCTATTCAATCCTCTGCCATGAATATGGTCCTTCACCTTCATTTAACAATCAGAAGCCATAGGAAATGGGGACCAGGAGGCTTTTCCTCACATAGTGACCACCTGGGCCTGATATGCCACACCGTGACACACCTCGATTAACTGTCCAACAACCCTGATCTGAGCAAATTATCACTTACAGGTTATCTCAGAGGTGAACTCCTTCACAACAGCACCCTTCCGTGCTCAGCTCCTCAACGGTAAAAAACCGTTGTCAGCAGAGATGCCTGGACAGAGGCTTCTGAGGACCCTTTGTGACGCAAGCTGGAGTAAACAGGTCTCACCCAGGGACTGCACTGATTGGCTGAATATATCCTGCGCATGCGTACATGGAGTACCAGGCACCATTGCTTCAAAGGGAGTTTTCAGGAGGTGGGAATGAGCTACTACTGGCTTTAAGACACTTTCTAGGTTCATAAGTCCATACAGACTTGAAAAACTTGAACAAACGTGAAACATATGAAACAATGCAAATGACACTACTTTATTTCAAATGTAGAGGCTCTTGTATGCAATTTCTGTTTCTATTTATTTATGTGCATAACATTTAATGTGTGTGGACTTTTTCTGAATATACTTACGCACACCACAAGAGTTTATTCTGTCCTAAGGGATCAGAAGGGAGCATCCAGATCCCCTATATCCCCTGGTACCCTCCTGTCTCCACCGTCCTAGTACTGACCTTGATTACAAGAATGTGTCTGACCCTTCTGGCCCTCTCTCTCACTTATGCCTCTGTTGCCTACAGAGTCTGGAAGTGTGCACTGATTCTCTGAAACTTTAGCTGTGCATAAATTGTGATCCAAGATATGGGTGTTTTGTGCCCCGTCATCTGCATAGAACAGGTGCTTTTAACAGCTGAGTCATTTTTCCAAGCACTGTTTTGTGCACTTATTTGCACTCCTCTGGCCTCTTCAGGTACCAGGCATGCATCCGGTGTGTTTAAATTTATGGTGACCCAACACCCACCCACACACCCCCACACGCACCCACACGCACCCACACACATTCACACACACACACACACACACACACACACACACACACACACACACACACACTGTACACACACATATGCCCAATGATAATTTTTAATTTTCATATTTCTCTATAACTCCTTTTGTACTATTTCATGCCTTGTCCAACTTTATTGTGAGGTGTATTCCTTTTCTTTCTTTGTTTTTTTATTGTTTTCAATTTTTACTAGATATTTTCTTCATGAACATTTCAAATGCTATCCTGAAAGTCCCCTATATGCTCCCCCTCCCCGTCCTGCTCCCCTACCCATCCACTCATACTTCTTGGCTCTGGCACTCCCCTGTACTGCAGCATATAAAGTTTGCAAGACCAAGGGGCCTCTCTTCCCAGTGATGGCCGTCTAGGCCGTCTTCTGCTACATATGAAGCTAGAGACAAAAGCTCTTGGGATAATGGTTAGTTCATATTGTTGTTCTACCTATAGGGTTGCAGACTCCTTCTGCTCCTTGGATACATTCTCTAGCTCCTCCATTAGGGCCCTGTGTTCCATCCAATAAATGACAGTGAGCATCCACTTCTGTATTTGCAAGGCACTGGCATATCCTCCTATGAGACAGCTATATCAGGGTCTGTTCAGCAACATCTTGCTGGCATGTGCAATAGTGTCTGCTTTTGGTGGATAATTATGGGATGGAAGCCTAGGTGGGTTAGTCTAAGGATGGTCCATACTTTTGCCTTACCTCCAAATTTTGACTCTGTAACTCTTTCCATGGGTATTTTGTTCCCTATTCTAAGGATGTATGACGTATCCACGCGTTGATTTTCATTCTTGATTTTCTTGTGTTTTGCAAATTGTATATTGGGTATTGTAAGTTTCTGGGTTAGTATCCACTTATCAGTGAGTGCATTTCAAGTCACTTCTTTTGTGATTTGGTTATCTCACTCAGGATGATATCTTCCAGATACATCTATCTGCCTAAGAATTTTATGAATCCATTGTTTTAATAGCTGAGCAGTACTCCAAAGTATAAATGTACCACATTTTCTATATCCATTCCCCTATTGAGGGACATCTGGGTTCTTTCCAGCTTCTGGCCATTATAAATAAGGCTGCCATGAACATACTACTGCATGTGTCCTTACTACCAGTGTGACCATCTTCTGGGTATGTGCCCAGGAAAGGAATTGCTGGATCTTCAGGTAGTACTATATCCAATTTTTTGAGAAATTACCAGACTGATTTCCAGAGTGGTTGTACAAGCTTGCAATCCCACGAACAATGGAGGAGTGTTCCTCTTTCTCCACATCCTTGCCAGCATCTGCTGTCACCCGAATTTTTGATCTTAGCCATTCTGACTGATGTGAGGTAGAATCTCAGTTTTGTTTTTATTTCTATTTCCCTGATGGTTAAAGATGTTGAACATTTTTTTTTCAAGTGCTTCTCAACCCTTCGGTATTCCTCAGTTGAGAATTCTTTTTTAGCTCTGTACCCCATTTTTAATGGGTTATTTGAATTTCTGGAGTCCAGCTTCTTGAGATCTTTGTATATATTGGATATTAGTCCCCTATCAGATTTAGGTTTGGTAAAAATTCATTCCCAATCTGTTGGTGGCCTTTTTATCCTATTGACAGTGTCTTTTGTTTTACAGAAGCTTTGCAATTTTTTCTGGTCCCATTTGTTGATACTTAGTCTTAAAGCACAAGTTATTGCTGTTCTGTTCAGGAAATATTCTCCTGTGCCCATATCTTCGAGGCTTTTCCCCACTTTCTCCTCTATAAATTTCAGTGTCTCTGATTTTATGTGGAGGTCTTTGATCCACTTAGACTTGAGATTTGTACAAGGAGATAAGAATGGATCAGTTCTCATTCTTCTACATAATAAACACCTGTTGTGCCAGCACCATTTGTTGAAAATGCTGTCTTTTTTCCACTGGATGGTTTTAGCTCCCCTGTCAAAGATCAAGGGACCATAGGTGTGTGGGTTCATGTTTTAATTTTATTTGGTATTTATTTCATTTAAATTTCCAATGCTATACCAAAAGTCCCCCACAAGCTCCCCTCACTACCCCCTTACTCCCACTTCTTGGCCCTGGCATTCCCCTGTACTGAGACATATAAAGTTTGCACGACCAATGGGCCTCTGTTTCCACTGATGGCCAAATAGGCTAACTTCTGATATATATGCAGCTAGAGACACGAGTTCTGGGGGGTACTGTTTAGTTCAAATTGTTGTTCCACCTATAGGGTTGCAGATCCGTTTAGCTCTTTGGGTACTTTCTTTAGCTCCTCCATTAAGGGCCCTGTGATCCATCCAAAAGCTGACTGTGAGCATCCATTTCTGTGTTTGCTAGGTCCGGGCATAGTCTTTCAGCAAAATCTTGATGGTATATGCAATGGTGTCAGTGTTTGGAGGCTGATTATGGGATGGATCCCCGGATATGGCAGTCTCTAGATGATCCATCCTTTCGTCTGAGCTCCAAACTTTGCCTCTGTAACTCCCTTGCATGAGTGTTTTGATCCCAATTCTAAAAAGGGGAAAAGTATCCACACGTTGGTCTTTGTTCTTCATGACTTTCATGTGTTTCTCAAATTGTATCTTATGTTTTGGGTATTCTAACTTTCTGGGCTAATATCCACTTATCAGTGAGTACATATTCTGTGAGTTTTTTTTGTCATTAGGTTACCTCACTCAGGATGATGCCCTCCAGGTCCATCCATTTGCCTAGGAATTTCATAAATTCATTCATTTTAATAGATGAGTAGTACTCCATTGTGCAAATGTACCACATTTTCTGTATCCATTCCTCTGTTGAGGGGCATCTGGGTTCTTTCCAGCTTCTGGCTATTATAAATAAGGCTCCTATGTACATAGTGGAGAATGTGTCCTACTTTCTGGTTGGAACATCTTCTGGATATATGCCCAGAAGTGGTATTGCGGGATCCTCTGGTAGTACTATGTCCAATTTTCTGAAAAACCACCAGACTTATTTCCAGAGTGGTCGCACAAGCTTGCAATCCCACCAGCAATGGAGGAGTGTTCCTCTTTCTCCACATCCTTGCCAGCATCTGCTGTCACCTGAATTTTTTAGCCATTCTGACTTATGTGAGGTGGAATATCAGGGTTGTTTCATTTCTGTGTCTTCAATTCTAATCCATTGATCTACCTGTCTTTTGCAGTACCAGTAACATGCAGTTTTTATCATGTAGTACAGCTTGAGTTCAGCCATGGTGATTCCTAAAGAGGTTCTTTTCTTATTGAGAATAGTTTTTGCTATCCTAGTTTTTTTGTTGTATTTTTGTTTTTTGTTTTTTGTTTTTTTTTTGTTTTGTTGTTTTTGTTTTAGTTATTCCAGATAAATTTGCAAATTGCCCATTCTAACTCAGTGAAAAATTGAGTTAGAATTTTGATGGGTATTGCATTGAATCTGTAGACTGTTTTCAGCAAATAGACATTTTTTACTATATAAATCCTACCAATCCATCAATATGGAAGATCTTTTTATCTTCTGAGTTCTTCAATTTCTTTCTTCAGAGACATGAAGTTCTTGTCATACGAGACTTTTCACTCCCTTAGTTACAGTCACACCAAGGAATTTTATATTTTTTGACTATTGTGGAGGGTGTTGAATCCCTATTTTCTTTCTCATCCTCTTTATCCTTTGTGTAGGGAAAGGCCACTGACATGTTTGAGTTAATTTTATATTCAGCTACTGCACTGAAGTTGTGTATCAGGTTTAGGATTTCTCTGGTGTAATTTTTGGGTTTACTGATACATGCTGTCATATCTTCTGGAAATAGTGATATTTTGCCATCTTCCTTTCCAATTTGTATTCATTTGTTATCCTTTTGTTGTTGAAATGGTCTGGCTAGGACTTCAACTAGTATGTTGAATAAGTAGGGAGAAAGTGGGCAGCCTTGTCTAGTCGCTGATTTTAGTAGGATTGCTTCAAGTTTCTCACCATTTACTTTGATGTTGGCTACCGGTTTGCTGTCTCTTGCTTTTTCTATGTTTATGTATGGGCCTTGAATTCCTGAATTCCTCAACTTTTATTATAAATGGTGTAGCATTTTATCAAATGCTTTTTCAGCATCTAATGAGATGATCATGTGGTTTTTGTCTTTGAGTTTGTTTCTATAGTAGATTCAGTTGATAGATTTCTGTATACTTAACCATTCCTGCATCGCAGGGATGAAGCCTATATGATCATGATATATTCTTGGATTCAGTTTGCAAGAATTTTATTGAGTATTTTTGCATTGATATTCATAAGGGAAATTGGTCTGAGTTTCCTTTCATTGAGTCTTTTTATGGTTTGAGTACAATTGTTATTCTGGCTTAATAGAACCAATTGAATAGTGTACCTTCTCTTTTGATTTTGCATAATAGTTTGAATAGTATTGGTATTAGGTCTTCTTTGAACATCTCATAGAATTTTATACTAAACCCATCAGATCCTTGGCTTTTTTGTTGTTATTGTTGTTGTTGGGAGACTATTGATTACTGCTTCTATCTCTTTAGGGGTTATGGGAGTATTTCCAGGGTTTATCTGCTCCTAGTTTCAATTTGATACCTGATATCTGTCTAGATATTTGTCCAATTCATCTAGATTTTCCAGTTTTGTTGAGTATAGGCTTTTGTAGTAGGATTTGATGATGATTTTTTTTTGGATTTCCTAAATTTCTGTTGTTATGTCTCCCATTCCATTTCTGGTTTTGATAATTTGGATACTGTCCCTGTGCCCTGTAGTTAGCCTGGCTAAGGGTTTATCTATCTTGTTGATTTTCTCAAATAACCAGCTCCTTGTTTGGTTGATTCTTTGTACAGTTTATTTGTTTCCACTTGGTTGATTTCAGCCCTGAGTTTGATGGTTTCCTGCCTTCTACTCCTCTTGGGTGAATTTGCTTCCTTTTGTTCTAGAGCTTTTGGTTGTGCTGTCAAGCTGCTCCTGCATCCTCTCTCCAGTTTCTTTTTGGAGGCATTCAAAGGTATGAGTTTTCCTCTTAGGACTGCTTTCATTGTGTCCCATAAGTTTGGGTATGTTGTAGCTTCATTTTCATTAAACTCTAAAAAGTCTTTAATTACTTTCTTTATTTCCTCCTTGACCGAGTTATCATAGAGTCGATTGTTTTTCACCTTTCACGTGTATGTGGGTTTTCTGTTATCTATATTTTTTATTGAATATCAGCCTTTTTCTGAGGTAATCTGATAGGATCCATGGGATTATTTCAATATTTTTATATCTGTTGAGGCATGTTTTGTGACTGATTAAATGGTCAGTTTTGGAGAAGGCATCATGAGGTGTGAGGTACAATATGTGTTTTGTGCTTTACTAAATTTCTTTTATGAATGTGGATGCTTTTGCATTTGGAGCATGGATGTTCAGAATTGAGATTTCATCTTGGTAGATTTTACCTTTGATGACTATGATTTTCCCCCTTTGTCTTTTTTGATAACTTTTGGTTGAAAGTCAATTTTATTTGATATTAGAATAGCTACTCCAGTATGTTTCTTGGGACCATTTGCTTGGAAAATTATTTTCCAGCCTTTTACTCTGAATTACTGTCTGTCTTTGTCCCTGAGGTGGGTTTCCTGCAATCAGCAAAATGTTGGGTCCTGGTTTTGTAGCCATTCTATTAGTCTATGTCTTCTTATTGGGGAATTTAGTCCATTGATGCTAAGATAAATTACAGAAAAGTAATTATTGCTTCCTGTTATTTTTGTTGTTGAAGTTGGGATTTTGTTCTTGCGGCTGCTTCTTTTAGGTTTGTTGAAGGATTACTTTCATGCTTTTTCTAGGGTGCAGTTTCCATCTTTTGTTGGTGTTTTCCTATTATTATCCTTTGAAGGTCTAGATTCGTGGAAAAATATTTTGTGAATTTTTTTTTGTCATGGAATACTTTGGTTTCTCCATCTATGGTAATTGATAGTTTTGCTGGGTACAGTAGACTAGGCAGACATTTGTGTTCTCTTACTGTCTGTATAACATCTGTCCAGGATCTTCTGGCTTTCATATTCTCTGGTGAGAAGTCTGGAGTAATTCTAATAGGTCTGCCTGTATATGTTACTTGAGCTTTTCCTCTAATTGCTTTTAATATTCTTTCTTTATTTAGTGCATTTGTTGTTCTGATTATTATGTGTCAGGAGGAATTTCTATTCTGGTCCAGTCTATTTGGAGTTTTGTATGCTTCTTGGATGGTCGCGGCCATCTCTTTCTTTAGGTATGGGAAGTTTTCTTATATATTTTGTTGAAGATATTTGCTGGACGTTTAAGTTGAAATTCTTCCTTCTCATCTACACCTATGTGGTCTGTGAATTTTTTCATGGGGATACTGAGCTTCTGGGCTAATATCTACTCATCAGTGAGTGCATATCATATATTTTGTGATTGGGTTACCTCCCTCAAGATGTTATCCTCCAGATCCATCCATTTGCCTAAGAATTTAATAAATTCATTTTTAAATAGCTGAGTAGTACTCTATTGTGTAAATAAACCATATTTTCTTTATCCATTCCTCTGTTGAAGGACATCTGGGTTCTTTCCAGTTTCTGACTATTACAAATAAGATAGCTATGAACATAGTGGAGCATGTGAAATTACTACAAATGGGAACATCTTTTGGGTTAATGCCCAAGAGTCGTATAGCTGGGTCCTTAGGTAGTACTATGTCCAATTTTCTGAGGAACTACCAAAATGATTCCCAGAGTGGTTGTACCTGCTTGCAACCCCACCAGAAATGGAGGAGTATTCCTCTTTCTCCACATTCTTGACAGCATCTGCTGTCACCTGCGTTTTGATCTTAGCCCTTATGAACGGTGTGAGGTGGAATATCAGGCTTGTTTTGATTTCCAATTCCTTGATTACTAAGGATATTGAACATTTCTTTAGGCGCTTCTCAGCCACTAGATTTTAAATAGGTGAGAATTTTTTTGTTTAGCTCTGTACCCCATTTTTAATAGGGTCATTTTTTCTCTAGCATTTAACTTCTTTAGTTCTTTGTATATATTGGATATTAGCTTTCTATTGGATGTAGGATTGTTAAAATTCTTTTCCCAGTTTGTTGGTATCCATTTTGTACTACTGACAATGTCCTTTGCCTTACAGAAGTTTTACAATTTTATGAGGTCATATTTGTTAACTCTTGTTGTTCAGGATATTGTCCACTGTGCCCAAGTGCCCAAGGCTCTTCCCAATGTACTTGTCTATTAGTTTCAATGTATCTGGTTTTATGAGTAGGTCCTTGATCCATTTGGAATTGAGCTTTGTTCAAGGAGATAAGAATGGATCAATTTGCATTTTTCTACAAGCTAACTTCTTATTCAAAGTATGTTGAAATACTCTCTTTTTTCTACTGGTTTTTTTTTAGCACCTTTGTCAATAAACACATGACCACATGTGTTTTGATTCATTTCTGGTTCTTCAATCCCATTCCACTGATCTACATGCCTGTCTCTGTACCAATACCATGCAGGTTTTTTAAAATTATTATTATAATTGCTCTGTAATACAACTTGAGGTCAGGGAATGTGTTTCCACCAGAAGTTCTTTTATTGTTGAGAATAGTTTTCACTATCCTTGGTTTCTTGTTATTATCAATGAATTTTCAAATTGTTCTTTCTTTTGAGATAACCCCCACTCTAGTTCTTCAGGACCCACATGAAGACAAAGCTGTACATCTACTACCTTTAAGCTGAGAGGCCTAGATCCAGCCTGTGTACTTTGTTAGTTGCTTAGAAGCAGAATAGTTAATATAGTTTGTTGTTCAGGAGCTTTGGTTTTATTCTTGCATTATTTGTTCTTCTCTCTCATGGAACTATACACTTAGCATGTGTGCACTACACATTCAACTCCCAAAGTAAATTTCATCAAATCTCCAAACTCAGAGGTTATCAATGAGTAGTCCACTAAATCCTACTTATTTCTGTTGTGTTTTTTAACAATTGGAGAAGATTGACATTCCATGTGTAAACTCTATCAATCATGGTCTAATCTCTCAGTAAGCAAAAAGCATGAGTGGTGTGTGGATACTCCATCTTTATCCCCTACTATCTTTTTATCTTCTATTTTTATTTTATACCAAGCCGAATTCCCCTTATAGCTTTTGTACCAGTCACAATGTATTATGATACAATCCTCCTAAGGCCAATGATACTCAGGCTTTTATGTCTCCAGGAACATGCTATTCTATCTATTTGGGCTTTTGTTACCTTATCTGCCTAAAAACTAATAATCATTAATCATATCAATTTGTTCTATTTATACACACACTGTGCATGTATGTTATATGATTATCATTATTATTACAAAACGCATATTTTTAAAATTATTTTATTAGGTATTTTTCTCATATACATTTCCAATGCTATCCCAATATCCCCCATACACTCCCCCCCCCACTCCCCTACCCAACCAGTCCCACTTTTTGGCCCTGGTGTTCTGTATATGCCCTGTACTGGGGCATATAAAGTTTGCAAGTCCAATGGGCCTCTGTTTCCAGTGATGGCCGAATAGGCCATCTTTTGATACATATGTAGCTAGAGTCAAGAGCTTTGGAATAAGGGTTAGTTCATAATATAGTTCGACGTATAGGGTTGAAGATTCCTTTAGCTCCTTGGGTACTTTCTCTAGCTCCTCAATTGGGGGCCCTGTGATCAATCCAATAGCTGACTGTTAGCATCCACTTCTGTTTTTGGTAGGTCTCAGCATAGTCTCACAAGAGACAGCTATATCTGCGTCCTTTCAGCAAAACCTTGCTAGTGTATGCAAATGTGTCAGAGTTTGGAAGCTGATTATGTGATGGATCCCCGGATAAGGCCGTCTCGAGATGGCCCATCAAAAGGGATCATTTTTTTTTAATATTTTTATTACATATTTTCCTCTATTACATTTCCAATACTATCCCAAAAGTCCCCCATAGCGCCCCCCACTTCCCTACCCACCCATTCCCATTCTTTTGGCCCTGGCATTCCCCTATATTGGGGCATATAAAGTTTGCAAGTCCAATGGGCCTCTCTTTCCATTGATGGCCGACTAGGCCATCTTTCGATACATATGCAGCTAGAGACAAGAGCTCCAGGGTTCTGGTTAGTACATCATGTTGTTCCAACAATAGGGTTGCAGATCCCTTTAGCTCCTTGGGTACTTTCTCTAGCTTCTCCATTGGGAGCCCTGTGATACATCCAATAGCTGACTGTGAACATCCACTCCTGTGTTTGCTAGGCCCCGGCATCATCTCACAAGAGACAGCTATATTTGGGTCCTTTCAGCAAGATCTTACTAGTGTATGCAATGGTGTCAGCGTTTAGAAGCTGATTATGGGACGGATCCCTGGATACAGCAGTCTCTAAATGGTCCATACTTTCATCACAGCTACGAACTTTGTCTCTGTAACTCCTTCCCTGGGTGTTTTGTTCCCAATTCTAAGAAGGTGCACAATGTCCACACTTTGGTCTTCATTCTTCTTGAGTTTCATGCGTTTATCAAATTGTATCTTATATCTTGGGTATCCTAAGTTTTGGGCTAATATCCACTTATCAATGAATACATATTGTGTGAGATCTTTTGTGATTGTGTTACTTCACTCAAGATGATGCCCTCCAGGTCCATCCATTTGGCTAGGAATTTCATAAATTCATTCTTTTTAATAGCTGAGTAGTACTCCATTGTGTAAATGTACCATAATTTCTGTATCCATTCCTCTGTTGAGGGACATCTGGGTTCTTTCCAGCTTCTGGCTATTATAAATAGGGCTGCTATAAACATAGTGGAGCATGTGTCCTTTTTACTGGTTGGGACATCTTCTGGATATATGCCCAGGAGAGGTATTGCTGGATCCTCTGGTAGTACTATGTCCAATTTTCTGAGGAACCGCCAGACTGATTTCCAGAGTGGTTGTACAAGCTTGCAATCCCACCAACAATGGAGGAGTGTTCCACTTTCTCCACATCCTCGCCAGCATCTGCTGTCACCTGAATTTTTGATCTTAGCCATTCTGACAGGTGTGAGGTGGATTCTCAGGGTTGTTTTGATTTGCATTTCCCTGATGATTAAGGATGTTGAACATTTTTTCAGGTGCTTCTCTGCCATTCGGTATTCCTCAGGTGAGAATTCTTTGTTCAGTTCTGAGCCCCATTTTTTAATGGGGTTATTTGACTTTCTGGAGTCCACCTTCTTGAGTTCTTTATATATATTGGATATTAGTCCCTTATCTGATTTAGGATAGGTGAAGATCCTTTCCCAATCTGTTGGTGGTTTTTTTGTCTTATTGATGGTGTCTTTAGCCTTGCAGAAGCTTTGTAGTTTCATGAGGTCCCACTTGTCAATTCTCGATCTTACAGCACAAGCCATTACTGTTCGATTCAGGAATTTTTCCCCTGTGCCCATATCTTCAAGGCTTTTCCCCACTTTCTCCTCTATAAGTTTCAGTGTCTCTGGTTTTATGTGAAGTTCCTTGATCCACTTAGACTTGACCTTAGTACAAGGAGATAGGAATGGATCGATTCGCATTCTTCTACATGTTAACAACCAGTTGTGCCAGCACCATTTGTTGAAAATGCTGTCTTTCTTCCACTGGATGTTTTTAGCTCCCTTGTCGAAGATCAAGTGACCATAGGTGTGTGGATTCATTTCTGGGTCTTCAATTCTATTCCATTGGTCTATTTGTCTGTCACTATACCAGTACCATGCAGTTTTTATCACAATTGCTCTGTAGTAGAGCTTTAGGTCCGGCATGGTGATTCCACCAGAGGTTCTTTTATCCTTGAGGAGAGTTTTTGCTATCCTAGGTTTTTTGTTATTCCAGATGAATTTGCAGATTGCACTTTCTAATTCGTTGAAGAATTGATTTGGAATTTTGATGGGGATTGCATTGAATCTGTAGATTGCTTTTGGCAAGATAGCCATTTTTACAATGTTGATCCTGCCAATCCATGAGCATGGGAGATCTTTCCATCTTCTGAGATCTTCTATAATTTCTTTCTTCAGAGACTTGAAGTTTTTATTATACAGATCTTTCACTTCCTTAGTTAGAGTCACGCCAAGATATTTTATATTATTTGTGACTATTGAGAAGGGTGTTGTTTCCCTAATTTCTTTCTCAGCCTGTTTATTCTTTGTGTAGAGAAAGGCCATTGATTTGTTTGAGTTAATTTTATATCCAGCTAATTCACCGAAGCTGTTTATCAGGCTTAGGAGTTCTCTGGTGGAATTTTTAGGGTCACTTATATATACTATCATATCATCTGCAAAAAGTGATATTTTGACTTCATCTTTTCCAATTTGTATCCCTTTGATCTCCTTTTGTTGTCGAATTGCTCGGGCTAGGACTTTAAGTACAATGTTGAATAGGTATGGAGAAAGTGGACAGCCTTGTCTAGTCCCTGATTTTAGAGGGATTGCTTCAAGCTTCTGACCATTTACTTTGATGTTGGCTACTGGTTTGCTGTAGATTGCTTTTATCATGTTTAGGTATGGGCCTTGAATTCCTGATCTTTCCAAGACTTTTATCATGAATGGGTGTTGGATCTTGTCAAATGCTTTTTCCGCATCTAACGAGATGACCATGTGGTTTTTGTCTTTGAGTTTGTTTATATACTGTATTACGTTGATGGATTTCCGTATATTGAACCATCCCTGCATCCCTGGGATGAAACCTACTTGGTCAGGATGGATGATTGTTTTGATGTGTGCTTGGATTCGGTTAGCAAGAACTTTATTGAGGATTTTTGCATCAATATTCATAAGGGATATTGGTCTGAAGTTTTCTATCTTTGTTAGGTCTTTTTGTGGTTTAGGTATCAGAGTAATTGTGGCTTCATAGAATGAGTTGGGTAGAGTACCTTCTGTTTCTATTTTGTGGAATAGTTTGTGAAGAACTGGGATTAGATCTTCTTTGAAGGTCTGATAGAACTCTGCACTAAACCCATCTGGTCCTGGGCTTTTTTTAGTTGGGAGACTATTAATGACTGCTTCTATTTCTTAGGGGGATATAGGGCTGTTTAGATCATTAACCTGATCTTGATTCAACTTTGGTACCTGGTATCTGTCTAGAAACTTCTCCATTTCATCCAGGTTCTCCAGTTTTGTTGAGTATAGCCTTTGGTAGAAGGATCTGATGGTGTTTTGGATGTCTTCAGGATCTGTTGTTATGTCTCCTTTTTCATTTCTGATTTTGTTAATTAGGATGCTTTCCCTGTGCCCTCTAGTGAGTCTGGCTAAGGGTTTATCTATCTTGTTGATTTTCTCAAAGAACCAGCTCCTTGATTGGTTGATTCTTTGAATAGTTTTTCTTGTTTCCACTTGGTTGATTTCACCCCTGAGTTTGATTATTTCCTGCCGTCTACTCCTCTTGGGTGAATTTGCTTCCTTTTGTTCTAGTGCTTTTAGGTGTGTTGTCAAGCTGCTAATGTGTGCTCTCTCTAGTTTCCTTTTGGAGGCACTCAGAGCTATGAGTTTTCCTCTTAAAAATGCTTTCATTGCGTCCCATAAGTTTGGGTATGTTGTGGCTTCATTTTCATTGAACTCTAAAAAGTCCTTAATTTCTTTCTTTATTCCTTCCTTGACCAAGGTATCATTGAGAAGAGTGTTGTTCAGTTTCCACATGAAGGTTGGCTTTCTATTATTTATTTTGTTATTGAAGATCAGCCTTAGTCCATGGTGATCTGATAGGATGCATGGGACAATTTCAATATTTTTATATCTGTTGAGGCCTGTTTTGTGACCAATTATGTGGTCAATTTTGGAGAAGGTACCATGAGGTGCTGAGAAGAAGGTATATCCTTTTGTTTTAGGATAGAATGTTCTGTAGATATCTGCCAGATCCATTTGATTCATAATTTCTGTTAGTTTCACTGTGTCCCTGTTTAGTTTCTGTTTCCATGATCTGTCCATTGGTGAAAGTGGTGTGTTGAAGTCTCCCACTATTATTGTATGAGGTGCAATGTGTGCTTTGAGCTTTACTAAAGTTTCTTTAATGAATGTGGCTGCCTTTGTATTTGGAGCATAGATATTCAGGATTGATAGTTCCTCTTGGAGGATTTTACCTTTGATGAGTATGAAGTGTCCCTCCCTGTCTTTTTTAATGACTTTGGGTTGGAAGTCAATCTTATCAGATATTAGAATGGCTACTCCAGCTTGTTTCTTCATGCCATTTGCTTGGAAAATTGTTTTCCAGCCTTTCATTCTGAGGTAGTGTCTATCCTTTTCTCTGAGATGAGTTTCCTGTAAGCAGCAAAATGTTGGGTCTTGTTTGTGTAGCCAGTTTGTTAGTCTATGTCTTTTTATCGGGGAGTTGAGTCCATTGATATTAAGAGATATTAAGGAAAAGTAATTGTTGTTTCCTGTTACTTTTGTTGTTAAATTTGGCATTCTGTTCTTGTGGCTGTCTTCTTTTAGGTTTGTTGAGGGATTACCTTCTTGTTGTTTCTAGGGCGTGGTTCCTGTCCTTGTATTGGTTTTTTTCTGTTATTATCCTTTGAAGGGCTGGATTCGTGGAGAGATAATGTGTGAATTTGGTTTTGTCGTGGAATACTTTGGTTTCTCCATCTATGTTAATTGAGAGTTTGGCTGGGTATAGTAGCCTGGGCTGGAATTTGTGTTCTTTTAGTGTCTGTATAACATCCGTCCAGGATCTTCTGGCTTTCATAGTCTCTGGTGAAAATCTGGTGTAATTCTGATAGGCTTGCCTTTATATCTTACTTGGCCTTTTTCTCTTACTGCTTTTAGTATTCTATCTTTATTTAGAGCATTTGTTGCTCTGATTATTATGTGTCGGGAGGTATTTCTTTTCTGGTCCAGTCTATTTGGAGTTCTGTAGGCTTCTTGTATGTTCATGGGCATCTCTTTCTTTAGATTTGGGAAGTTTTCTTCTATAATTTTGTTGAAGATGTTTGCTGGTCCTTTGAGTTGAAAATCTTCATTCTCATCCACTCCTATTATCCGTAGGTTTGGTCTTCTCATTATGTCCTGTATTTCTTGGATGTTTTGAGTTAGGATCTTTTTGCATTTTACATTTTCCTTGATTGTTGTGCCGATGTTCTCTATGGAATCTTCTGCACCTGAGATTCTCTCTTCCATCTCTTGTATTCTGTTGCTGATGCTCGTATCTATGGTTCCAGATATCTTTCCTAGGGTTTCTATCTCCAGTGTTGCCTCATTTTGGGTTTTCTTTATTGTGTCTACTTCCCTTTTTAGGTCTAGTATGGTTTTGTTCATTTCCATCATCTGTTTGGATGTGTTTTCCTGTTTTTCTGTAAGGACTTCTACCTGTTTGATTATGTTATCATGTTTTTCTTTAAGGATTTGTAACTCTTTAGCAGTGTTCTCCTGCAATTCTTTAAGGGATTTTTGTGCTTCCTCTTTATTGTCTTCTGCCTTTTTATCAGTGTTCTCCTGCATTTCTTTAAGTGTGTTATTAAAGTCCTTCTTGAAGTCCTCAATCATCATCAGGAGATATGCTTTTAAATCCGTGTCTAGCTTTTCCGGTGTGTTGGGGTGCCCTGGACTGGGCGAAGTGGGGGTGCTGGGTTCTGATGATGGTGAGTGGTCTTGGTTCCTGTTAGTAAGATTATTACGTTTACCTTTCGCCATCTGGTAATCTCTGGGGTTAGTTGTTATCGTTGTCACTATTTAAAGATTGGAGCAGAAGCTGTGTTCCACTCACCAGCAGTCTCTAAATCCTGCGGCGGGGGTCGTGGGTAGCTGACGGTACCCCGGTGCTGGTCCAGCCGGAAGAGGCCTGTGGTCCTACTCAGGCCGTTTTTCTGCTTCCCTAACTAATGCAGTCTCTGGTCCCGCGTGCAATTGGATTGGAGCAGAAGCTGTGCTCCACTCTCCAGAAGTCTTAAGATCCTGTGGTGGGTGTTGTGGGTAGCTGGTGAGTGTCAGCCGACCCTGAACCCCAGCTGCACAGGTGCTTTTCTGACCGGAAGAGGGTTGTGGCCCTATGTAGGCCGGATTTCTCTCTCCCCAACCAGAGCAGTCTCAGGTCCCGCGTGATTGGACTGGAGCAGAAGCTGTGTTCCACTCACCAGCAGTCCCAGAATCCTGCGGCGGGGGTCGTGTGTAGCTGGCGGGTGTCAGGCAACCCTGCGCTCCCGCTACCCTGGCGCTGATCCTGCCGGGTGAGGCCTGTGGTCCTACTCAGGCCGGTTTCTGCTTCCCTAACTAATGCAGTCTCAGGTCTCGCGCAATTGGATTGGAGCAGAAGCTGTGTTCCACTCACCAGCAGTCCCAAAATCCTGCGGCGGGGGTCGTGGGTAGCTGGCGGGTGTCAGGCAACCCTGCGCTCCCGCTACCCTGGCGCTGATCCTGCCGGGTGAGGCCTGTGGCCCTACTCAGGCCGGTTTCTGCTTCCCTAACTCGGGATCATTTTTTATATTTCAAAGGACTCTGATGGACAAATGTGAAGATTAGATTACCCCACAGATGATCAAATTTGACACAGTAGAAATATACTGAGACTTCAATGTCTCCAGCTTGCCAACCAAGTTCTCTTTCACACATAGTCTGTCTTTTTATGTTTCTATAATATATTTTTATTACGTATTTTTCTCAATTAAATTTCCAATGCTACCCAAAAGTCTAGCATACCACCCCCATTCCCCGACCCACCCATTCCCATTTTTTGGCCCAGGTTTTCCCCTGTAATGGGGCATATTAAATTTGCAAGTCCAATGGGTCTCTCTTTCCAGTGATGTCCGACTAGGCCATCTTTTGAGATATATTCAGCTAGAGTCAAGAGCTCCAGGGTACTGGTTAGTTCATAATGTTGCACCTATAGGGTTGCAGATCCCTCTAACTCTCTAGGTATTTTCTCTAGCTCCTCCATTGGGGGCCCTGTGATTCATCCAGTAGCTGACTGTGAGCTTCCACTTATGTGTTTGCTAGGCCCCGGCGTAGTCTCACTAGAGACTGCAATATCAGGTTCCTATCAGTACAATCTTGCAAGTGTATGCAATGGTTTCAGCGTTTGGAGTCTGATTATGGGATGGATCCCTGGATATGGCAGTCTCTAGATGGTTCATCCTTTTGTCTCAGCTCCAAACATGTCTCTGTAACTTCTTCCATGGGTGTTTTGTTCCCAATTCTATTAGGGGCAAAGTTTCCACATTTTGGACTTCGTTATTCTTGATTTTTAAGTATTTTGCAAACGGTAACTTATATCTTGGGTATCCTAAGTTTCTGGGCTAATATCCACTTATCAGTGAGTACATATCATTTGAGTTCTTTTGTGATTGGGTTACCTCACTCAGGATAATGCCCTCCAGGTCCAACCATTTGCCTAGGAATTTCATAAATTCTTTAGTTTTAATAACTGAGTAGTACTATATTCTGTAAATGTACTACATTTTTGTATCCATTCCATTGTTGAGGAGCATCTGGGTTCTTTCCAACTTCTGGCTGTTATAAATAGGGCTGCTATGAACATAGTGGAGCATGTGTCCTCCTTACTTGTTGGCACATCTTCTGGATATATGCCCAGGAGATGTATTGCGGGATCCTCCAGTAGTACCATGTCCAATTTTCTGAGAAACTGCCAGACTGATTTCCAGAGTGATTGTACAAACTTGCAATCCCACCAACAGTGGAGGAGTGTTTCTCTTTCTCCACATCCTTGCCAGCATCTGCTGTCACCTGAATTTTTGATCTTAGCCATTCTGTCTGGTGTGAGACGGAATCTCAGGGTTGTTTTGATTTGCATTTCCCTGATGATTAAGGATGCTGAACATTTTTTCAGGTGTTTCTCAGCCATTAGGTATTCCTCAGTTGAGAATTCTTTTTTTAGCTCTGAGCCCCATTTTTTAATGGGGTTAATTGATTTTCTGGAGTCCACCTTTTTGAGTTCTATATATACTGGATATTAGTCCTCTAACTGATTTAGGATAGGTAAAGATACTTTCCCAATCTGTTGTTGGCCTTTTTGTCTTATTGACGGTGTCTTTTGCCTTACAGACACTTTGCAGTTTCATGAGGTCCCATTTGTCAATTCTCGATCTTAAAGCACAAGCCATTGCTCTTCTATTCAGAAAATTTTCCCCTATGTCAATATCTTTGAGGCTTCTCCCCACTTTCTCCTCTATAAGTTTCAGTGTCTCTGGTTTTATGTGGAGCTCCGTGATCCACTTAGATTTGACTTTAGTGCAAGCAGATAGGAATGGATCAATTCCATTCTCCTACATCATAACCACCAGTTGTGCCAGCACCATTTGTTGAAAATACTGTCTTTTTTCCACTGGATAGTTTTAGACCCCTTGTCGAAGATCAAGTGACCATAGGTGTGTGGGTTCATTTCTGGGTCTTTAATTCTATTCCATTGGTCTACTTGTCTTTCGTTATAAACAGTACGATGCTGTTTTTTTTTTTTGTTTTGTTTTGTTTTGTTTTGTTTTTTGTTTTTTGTTTTTTGTTTTGTTTTTTTCACAATTTCTCTGTAGTAAAGCCTTAGGTCAGGCATGATGATTCCACCAGAGGTTCTTTTATCCTTGAGAAGAGTTTTGGTTATCCTAAGTTTTTTGTTATTTCAGATGAATTTGCAGATTGTTATATGTAATTCGTTGCAGAATTGAGATGGAATTTTGATGGGGATTGCATTGAATCTGTAGAATGCTTTTGGCAAGATATCCATTTTTACAAAGTTGATCCTGCCAATCCATGAGCAAGGGAGATCTTTCTATCTTCTGAGATCTTCTTTTATTTCTTTCTTCAGAGACTTGAAGTTCTTATCATACAGATCTTTCACTTCATTAGTTAGCATCACGCCAAGGTATTTTATATTCTTTGTGACTATTGAGAAGGGTATGGTTTTCCTAATTTCTTTCTCACCCTGTTTATCCTTTGTGCAGAGAAAGACCATTGACTTGTTTGAGTTAATTTTATATCCAGCTACTTCACCGAGACTGTTTATCAGGTTTAGGAGTTCTCTGGAGGAATTTTTAGGGTCACTTATATATACTATCAGATCATCTGCAAAAAGTGATATTTTGTCTTCTTCTTTTCCAATTTGTTTTCCCTTGATCTCCTTTTGTGTTCGAATTGCTCTGGCTAGGACTTCAAGTAAAATGTTGAATAGGTAGGGAGAAAGTGGGCAGCCTTGTCTAGTCCCTGATTTTAGTGGGATTGCTTCCAGCTTCTCACCATTTACTTTGATGTTGGCTACTGGTTTGCTGTAGATTGCTTTTATCATGTTTAGGTATGGGCCTTGAATTCCTGATCTTTCCAAGACTTTTATCATGGATGGGTGTTGGATTTTGTCAAATGCTTTCTCCGCATCTAATGAGATGATCATGTCGTTTTTGTCTTTGAGTTTGATTATGTAATGGATTACGTTGATGGATTTTGGTATATTAAACCATCCCTGCATCCCTGGAATAAAACCTACTTGGTCAGGATGGATGATTGTTTTGATGTGTTCTTGGATTCGGTTAGTGAGAATTTTATTGAGTATTTTTGCATCTATATTCATAAGGGAAATTGTACTGAAGTTCTCTATCTTTGTTGGATCTTTCTGTGGTTTAGGTATCAGAGTAATGAATATAGAATGAGTTGAGTAGAGTACCGTCTACTTCTATTTTGTGGAATAATTTGTGCAGAACTGGAATTAGATCTTCTTTGAAGGTTTGATAGAACTGGCACTAAACCCATCTGGTCCTGGGCTTTTTTTGGTTGGGAGTCCATTAATGACTGCTTCTATATTTTAGGGGATATGGGACTGTTTAGATCGTTAACTTGATCCTGGTTTAACTTTGGTACCTGGTATTTTTCTAGAAATTTGTTCATTTCCTAATGGTTTTCCAGTTTTTTTGAGTATAGCCTTTTGTACATGGATCTGATGGTGTTTTGGATTTCTTCAGGGTTTGTTGTTATTCTCCCTTTTCATTTCTGATTTTTTTAAATTATCATGCTGTCCCTGTGCCCTCTAGAGAGTCTGACTAAGGATTTATCTATCTTGTTGATTTTCTCAAAGAACCATCTCCTCATTTGGTTGATTCTTTGAATAGTTCTTCTTCTTTCCACGTGGTTTATTTCACCCCTGAGTTTGATTATATCCTGCTGTCTACTCCACTTGGGAGAATTTGCTTCCTTTTTTCTAGAGCTTTTAGTTGTGTTGTCAAGCTGCTACTGTGTGCTCTCTCTAGTTTCTATTTGGAGGCACTCAGAGCTGAGTTTTCCTCTTAGAAATGCTTTCATAGTGTCCCCATATCTTTGTGTATGTTGTGGCTTCATTTTCATTAAACTCTAAAAAGTCTTTACTTTCTTTATTCCTTCCTTGACCAAGGTATCTTTGAGAAGTGTGTTGTTCATTTTCCACGTGATTGTTGGCTTTCCATTATTTATGTTGTTATTGAATATCAGCCTTAGTCCATGATGGTCTTCTAGGATGCATGGGACGATTTCAATATTTTTGTATCTGTTGAGGCCTGTTTTGTGACCAATTATATGGTCAATTTTGGAGAAGGTCCCGTGAGGTGTTGAGAAGAAGGTATATCCTTTTGTTTTAAGATAAAATGTTCTGTAGATATCTGTTAAGTCCATTTGTTTCATCACTTCTGTTAGTTTCACTGTGTCCCTGTTTAGTTTCTGTTTCCATGATCTGTCCATTGATGCAAGTGGTGTGTTGAAGTCTCCCACTATTATTGTGTCAGGTGCAATGTGTGCTTTCAGCTTTACTAAAGTGTCTTTAATGAATGTGGCTACCCTTGCATTTGGAGCATAGATATTCAGAATTGAGAGTTCCTCCTTGAGGATTTTACCTTTGTTGAGTATGAAGGGTCCCTCCTTGTCTTTTTTGATAACTTTGTGTTGGAAGTCGATTTTATTCTACATTAGAATGGCTAATCCAGCTTGTTTCTTCAGACCATTATCTTGGAAAATTGTTTTCCAGCCTTTCATTCTGAGGTCATGTCTGTCTTTTTCCCTGAGTTGGGTTGCCTGTAAGCAGCAGAATGTTGAGTCCTGTGTGTGTAGCCAGTCTGTTAGTCTATGGCTTTTTATTGGGGAATTGAGTCCATTGATAGTAACAGATATTAAGGAAAAGTAATTGTTGCTTGATTTTATTTTTGTTTTTAAAGTTGGCATTCTGTTTTTGTGGCTGTCTTCTTTTTGGTTTCTTTAGGGATTAATTTGTTGCTTTTTCTAGGGCGTGGTTTCCGTCCTTATATTTTTTTTTTTTGTTTGTTTGTTTTTTCTGTTATTATCCTTTGAAGGGCTGGATTTGTGGAAAGATAATGTGTGAATTTGGTTTTGTCATGGAAAAATTTGGTTTCTCCATCTATGGTAAATGAGAGTTTGGCTGGGTATAGTAGCCTGGGCTGGCATTTGTGTCCTCTTAGGGTCAGTAACACATCTGTCCAGGATCTTCTGGATTTCATAGTCTCTGGTGAAAAGTCTGGTGCAATTCTGATTGGCCTGCTTTATATGTTACTTGAGCTTTTTGCCTTACTGCGTTTAATATTCTATCTTTATTTAGTGCAGTTGTTGTTCTGATTATTATGTGTTGGGAGGAATTTCTTTTCTGATCCAGTCTATTTGGAGTTCTGAAGGCTTCTTTTATGTTCATGGGCATCTCTTTCTTTAGATTTGGGATGTTTTCTTCTATAATTTTGTTGAAGATATTTACTGGCCCTTTAAGTTGAAAATCTTCATTCTCATCTTCTCCTAATATCTGTAGGTTTGGTCTTCTCATTTTGTCCTGGATTTCCTGGATGTTTTGAGTTAGGATCTTTTTGCATTTTGTATTTTCTTTGATTGTTGTGCCAATGTTCTCCATGGAATCTTCTGCACCTGAGATTCTCTCTTCCATCTCTTGTATTCTTTTGCTGGTGCTTGCATCTATAATTCCAGATTTCTTTCCTAGGGTTTCTATCTCCAGCGTTTCCTCACTTTGGGTTTTCATTATAGTGTCCACTTCCCTTTTTATGTCTTGGATGGTTTTATTCAATTCTATCACCTGTTTGGTCATGTTTTCTTGCAATACTTTAAGGGAATTTTGTGCTTCCTCTTTATGGTTTTCTACCTGATTAGCCGTGTTCTCCTGTATTTCTTTAAGTGAGTTATTAAAGTCCTTCTTGATGTCCTCTACCATCATCATGAGATATGCTTTTATATCCGGGTCTAGTTTTTCAGGCTTGTTGAGGTGTCAGGACTGGGTGGGGTGGGAGTGTTGTGTTCTGATGATGGTGAGTGGTCTTGGTTTCTGTTAGTAAGATTCTGATGTTTGCCTTTCACCATCTGGTAATCTCTGGAGTTAGTTGTTGTAGTTGTCTCTGGTTAGATCTTGTTCCTCAGGTGTTTAAGTTAGCCTCTATCAGCAGACCTGTGAGACTAGTTCTCTCCTTAGTTTCAGTGCTCAGAGTACTCTCTGCAGGTAGGCTCTCCTCTTGCAGAGAAGGTGCCAAGATATGTGGTGTTTGAACCTGCTTCCTGGGTGAAGTTGTTAACCACTCACAGAGGTCTTAAGATCCAGTGGAGGGTCCTGTTTATACCTAACAGTTGTCTGCAGACTCCATGCCCAAGGTGCCTTTGTGCTGGCATGGATGGTCCAGAAGGGATTTGTTCCCAGATCAGGCCAAGTTTTCTGCTTCTCTCATTAATGCAGACTCAGGTCCCACGGAATTGGATTGTTGCAGACGTTGTGTTCCACTCACCAGAGGTCTTAAGATCCCGTGACAGGTCTTGTGGGTAGCTGGCAGGTGTTAGCCGACTCTGCACCTAAGCTACCCCAGTGCTGACGAGACCGGAAGGGACTTGTGCCCCTGATCAGTTCAGGTTTTCTGCTTCCCTATCTAATGCAATCTCAGGTCCTGCACGACTGGATTGGAGCAGACGCGGTGTTCCACTCACCAGAGGTCTTAAGATCCCATGGCGGGTGATGTGGGTAGCTGGCGGGTGTCAGCCCACTCTGCACCCTAGCTACCCCAGTGCTGGCAGGACTAGAAGGGCACCATAATATTTTCATACTCTTTTTTCATTGGTTCTTTTTTCCTTTGTTCTGAGAACCAGTGAAGTCAGAAAAATATTTTTATTCATCTTTATTTAAAGAACATATTATTATTATTAATTATTATTATTATTACTATTACCAATTTTTTTATTTACATCTCAAATATTGTCCTGCTCCCACACCCCTTGCACAGTTTTTCACACTTTTCCCTCTCACTTTGCCTCTGAGATGGGTATCATCATGGGGGTCCTCCTTCCCTGGGCCAGCAAGTCTTTACAGGATTATGCAGAACCACTCCCACTAAGGCAAATCAAGGCAGTCCACTGCTACATATATATTGGTGGCCTCAGTCTAGATTTACTTGCTCTTTATTTGGTGACTTTATCTCTGGGAGCTCCCAGCAGTACATAATAGTTGACACTGTTGGTCTTCCATGTTGCCAACCCCTTCAGTTCCTTCAATCCTCCCACTAACTCTTACATACATGTCTCTGACCTCACTCTAGTAGTTAGATATAAGCATCTACATCTGTCTCATTCAGTTGTTGGTATAGCATACAGAGGACAGCATTGCTAGGCTCCTCTCTGAAAGTACAACAGAGCATCAATAATACTGTCAGGCTTTGGTACTTGCCCATGGGATAGATCCCAAGTTGGGCTTGTCACTGGTCTGCCATTCCTTTAGTTATTACTCCATTTCCCCCTGCATTTCTTTTAGATAGAAACAATTTTAGGTTGAAAATGTATAGACTCAATACAATTCCCATCACTATTCCAATATAATTCCTCCCAGACATGGAAAGAACAATTTTCAACATCATATGGGAAAACAAAAACCCAGGATAGCCAATACAATTCTGAACAATAAAAGAACATGGAGAAGAATCACTTAAGCAAAAGTAATAATAATAATAATAATAATAATAATAATAATAATAATGAAGCACATGGAATTGGTACAGAGGCAGACAGGTTTGTCAATGAAATAAAAATGAAAACCCAGGAATAAACACATACACCTATGGTCACTTGATCTTTGACAAAAAAAAAAAAAAAAAAGCTAAAACCATACAGTGGAAAAAAAATAAGGCATCAACAAATGGTGCTGGTCTAACTGGCAGTCTGCCTGTAGAAGAATGCAAACAGATTCATAATTATCACCATGCACAAAGTTTAAATCTAAGTGGATCAAGGACCTCATCATGAAACCAAATACACTGAATTTAATAGAAGAGAATGTGGAAAATAACATCAAACACATTGGCATAGTGAGAAATTTCCTGAATATAAGACACCAATAGCTGAGACTCTAATCCATAAATGGGACTGAAAGAAGAAAAAACTGAACTTTTCCTGAACTCTCTTACCCCTCCCATCCAGAGACTGTTCCCGGAACACTCCTGAACTTTTTACCCCAAGGTACCCCCTCCCAATTGGAAACTGCTTCAGGAACATTTTTTAGATAAGGGGTCTCCTGGAGCAAACCTAGTCCTACCCCTCCTAACTAAAGACTATGCCAAGAACATTTTTGAGATAGGGGCCTCCTGGTACTACCCCAGAATGTTCCAATAGATCGAGTACATTGCCAAAATATAGGACACGACCCCTTGGTGACGTAAAACTTGTACTTTTCCCCTTACCCTTCTCCTATAAAAGCCTGTGACAAGTCTGGGCCAATTGTCGATTCTCCTCTGCACCTTGCTGGCTGCATGAGTTTCGACCCCAGATATCTGGTATATGTGCTTTTTATGTGCTTTCTTGTCGTTGCTGTATTAAATCTTACTCTCTATACATCTTAAGTTCGGTCTCAGTGTCTTC
Source organism: Mus caroli (assembly GCF_978045245.1). NCBI lineage: Eukaryota > Metazoa > Chordata > Mammalia > Rodentia > Muridae > Mus > Mus caroli. Next base: position 115,399,273 of record NW_028227260.1, on the reverse strand, counting down.
TTGGGTGCGCGGCTGCCCCGAGGCTTGAGTGAGTGTCTCCCTTTGGGAGTCTTAGAGTCTTTCATTTGGTGCATTGGCCGGGAATCAACGCGACTACCCAGAAGTCCTGGACCCACTCAGAAGTAAGATTTACTGTTCTGCTTTGGTCTGGTGTCTGTGTTCTGTTAGTTTCTGGAGGCCAGGAAGGCTATTCTGTATCTGGTGCGATCGCAGTTCTGGTTTTGCGTGACGCTCTGTGCTCAGTACGAGCACCAGAGACCGCACTCCGGGAGGGAGTGCGGGGTGGATAAGAGCAGACGTGCCCAGGTGTCCACCGTCCGATCTGCCCCTGGGAGACGTCCCAGGTGAGATAGGGGAGGACCAAGGACGCTTGGTGGACCCCTCTGGAGACCAGGAAGGTCTCAATCTGTCGGCCTTGGAGAGGCCATCTGATTCTGTAAGTTGCCTGTGGGCGACGCGAGGTCGCCGCTGTTTTTGGTTTCTTTTTTTGTCTAAGTCTCATATCTGCTCTTGTTGTGTCTGCTATTATTCTAAAAATAGGACAATCTGCCAGAACGGGAGTAAATGTAAAATCTTGCCCCTGTCGGAACAGTGTTCTTTCTGCCAGGGCAGGAGTGGATGTGGAGTTCCACCCCCGTCAGAAAAAGGGAGTCGATGTGGAATCCGACCCCGTCAGAAAGTGGCGTTTGGCTGGTTGTGTAAGTCCAGGCGTGGACGAGTGTGCTTGTTTGTGGCTACGTGACAAGACTGTGTGTGTGTGTGTGTGTATGTGTGTGTGTGTTAACCCTTTGTCGACTGTAGACTTGGACTGACGTCAGGACAGAATTTGTCAGCAATGGTTTTAAAAAAAGGAAAAAAAAATAAAACCACCAGGCCGGTCCTCCCCAGGCTGCTCAGAAGAGCTCTGAGATTGCAGAGCGGGGCTAAAAATTCAGCAGCAGAGGCTGTCTGTGCCCTGCGAGCGAGTTGTGAGAAGCTGGTGGTGAGTGCGGCGGCCTGCCGGCCCCGCCTGCCAGTCCCGGAGTGGCCGTGAAGCCTGCCACAGCTGGGGAGGGGCCGACTACAGCCGCCGTCCCTCCTTTGGCCCCCCCCCAGAGTCTACCCGCACTCCCTTGTGCCTGCCTGGCTGCGTGCTCCCTCCCCAAAGACAGTGCAGAGAGCACCGGGTGTCTATTAGGTAGTTAAATAGTTAAATTGCTGCCTCTGCCTGCCAGTGTTTGTTTGCCACTCCCAGGAGTTTACTCTTCACATCAAAGGATCTGTTTTCAGCCTTTGCCTGCCTCCTGGGTGGGAGAAAGGCTCATTCTCCTGTCCCCTGTATCCTGTCTCTTGTTAATAGAGAAAAAATTGTGTTCATTTTGAGATATCAGTGGTCTGGTGCAGCCAGATGTGAGAGCTGCACTCCCTTCTCTGCCCCGTGTGTTTTCTCTTCTCAGGCATCGCCCTGAGCTGCTAGCAGTGAATCTGTTCTAAGCTCCGGTGAGGGAGACCACTCACTTGGGGCTTCTTCTGTCCAAGGTAAGGAACACCTGCGAGTCTAACTGCCAGGCTCTGATGGGTCTCATGTCTGTGGGACTAGAAAGTGTCCCATCAATCTGACCTAGGTAATGAGATCTCCATTGCAGTTAAAAACAGGAGTAAAGAGAGATAAATGACAAAGACTAGAACCTAGCAAAGTGACACTTGCTAATAATACCAGTACTTAGAGATGATCTGTAAGAAATAAAGAGCCAGAAAATTTTCAAAAAAAGATAAGAGAAATGAAATGCTGGTCACAAAAGTCAGGGAGACTAGAAAACTTAGTACCTGGCAACAAAAGCAAGCCTTTGGCTAAAGATCAAAGTGTTTACTGTCCTAACAAAAAGAAGAGGAGCCCCCCCTCAAGACCAAACCCCTCACCTGTTCGTGGCTAAAAGTAAAGAGACCGGTGGCCTACCTGTTGAAGCAGCTAAAAAGAGACTGTGTTTTCATATTCCTCCACTGACCAATGCAAAGCAAGTTTAAAAGGTCCCTGGACACTACAGGTCTTTGCAAACTGTGGATTCCAGGTTTTGCTGAATTAAAAAGATAAACAGCCCTTCGTATAAGAAATAAAGAACAACCTTGGATGGCCTTAGATGCTATTGAGACTGCCCTAATGTTGTCCCCAACTTTGGGACTCCTAAATGTGACTGAGAACAAAAGTATTGCCAAAGAGGTTCTTACTCAGAAATTGGGACCCTAAAAGACCAGTGGCACTTGAAAAATTAGACCTGGTGACTGAGGGATGGCCTGCTTGTCTGCACATAATGGCTTTTGGTCGGGGACACATGATCCAATTGTTTCCCTGACTGATGGACACATTATTAGAGCTTTTTGTTGACAGAACAAGTGACCTTCGCTTCCCCTGCTAACCTGCTGAGTCTTCACCTACTCATCACTGCTCTGACATTCTGGCAGAAGGAACTTCGGCTCAAGAGGCTGAACTCCTGGCACTAACTCAAGCCCTGCGGTTGGCCGAAGGCAGAGACATCAAAGACAAAGAAGAAATTCTGGCCCTCCTAGAAGCTCCTGAATGAACTGGGTGAGTTGGGGTATTGGGTATCGGCTAAGAAAACCCAGCTAGGCCAAAAAAAAAAGACTGTGATGCTGATCCCAACCCCCACCACCCCGCGCCAAGTACGTGAGTTTCTGGGAACGGTGGGCTTTTACAGACTCTGGACTAAAGAAAAAGTCCCATTCACCTGGACTGAGGAACACCAAAAAGCCTTTGACAGCATAAAGGCAGCCTTGCTTGCAGCCCCCGCCCTGGCCTTGCCAGATTTGACTGAGCCTTTTATGAGCGGGCTGGAGTAGCCCGCGAGGTTTTGACTCAGACTCTGGGGCCCTGACAAGCTTACTCTGGGTCAGCATGTGACTATACCCACTACCAGAATTTGTTGCTGAATGATTGAGTAACTTTTGCTCCACCTGCCATCCTCAATCCTGCCACCTCCCCTTGGCGGATGACTCCACTCCTGTACATCAATGTGCTGATGAAACTGGAACAAGGAGAGATCTGACTGATCAGCCTTGGCCAGGTGTGCCTGCCTGGTACACAGATGACAGCAGCTTTGTCACAGGAGCAGCAGTAGCAGATGGAAAGCAGCTCATATCCATGGGGCCACCTACCAACAGAGGGGGCTACTTACCTCAGCAGGTAAAGATCAAATCAGCCTTGGCCTGAAAGTTTAAACTGGTACACGGATGGCAGTAGCCTCATGGTTAAAGGTAAGCAGAAGGCGGGGACAGCAGTGCAGCGGTGAACAAAAAGCAAGTGATCTAGGCCAGCAGCCTCCCTAAAGGGACTTCAGCCCAGAAAGTTGACAGCAGAAAAGTCTACACTGACAGCAGGTATGCTTTTGCCACTGTATGGAACAATATACAAACAAAGAAAGCTGTTGACATTTGCAGAGAAAGACCTAAGATGCTGTGAACAGAAGAAATCAGATGGCAGATCTAACCGCCAAACAGGCATCCCAAAGAACAATAATCCTGTTGCCCAGGTAAGTCAGGGTGTGGCCAAGTATTCAGAGGTCAAAAATTACATTGTGTGTATAGACCTCAGAGCTCAGGATAGATAAAAATTAGTTTAAAACTCTAAGACAGACCTTGATAAAATTAATCGTGGAGACTGGCACAGACTTGGTGTTCCTTCCCTATGCCCTATTTCTTGATTCAGTTTTACTCTGTTTAAGATCCTTTATGAGACTCCTATGCCCATCATAGTCTCAAATGATGTGTTTAAACCTATGTTGTTATAATAATGATCTGTATGTTAAGTTAAAAGGCTTGCAGGTGGTCTGGTCACAACTGAAAAGGATCAGACTGAGTACGCAGACGACATCGCGCCAGGGATCCCAACAGCCGAGACAGTGAACGAGCTGAGTACCCCAAGGACATCTCACCAGTTCCAGCCAGAGATCTGATCTACGTGCACCTGCATCATGCCCAGACCCTCAAGCCTCGCTAAAAGGGCCCCTGCCTAGTTCTGTTTACTAATGCTTCTTGTTCTGTTTTTGTTCCCATGTTAAAATAGAGTAAATGCAGTATTCTCCGCATAAAAATATAGACTTCTGAAATTCTAAGATTAGAATTATTTACTAGAAGAAGGGGGGTTGAAAGAAGAAAAAACTGAACTTTTCCTGAACTCTCTTACCCCTCCCATCCAGAGACTGTTCCCGGAACACTCCTGAACTTTTTACCCCAAGGTACCCCCTCCCAATTGGAAACTGCTTCAGGAACATTTTTTAGATAAGGGGTCTCCTGGAGCAAACCTAGTCCTACCCCTCCTAACTAAAGACTATGCCAAGAACATTTTTGAGATAGGGGCCTCCTGGTACTACCCCAGAATGTTCCAATAGATCGAGTACATTGCCAAAATATAGGACACGACCCCTTGGTGACGTAAAACTTGTACTTTTCCCCTTACCCTTCTCCTATAAAAGCCTGTGACAAGTCTGGGCCAATTGTCGATTCTCCTCTGCACCTTGCTGACTGCATGAGTTTCGACCCCAGATATCTGGTATATGTGCTTTTTATGTGCTTTTTTGTTGTTGCTGTATTAAATCTTACTCTCTATACATCTTAAGTTCGGTCTCAGTGTCTTCTTGGGTGCGCGGCTGCCCCGAGGCTTGAGTGAGTGTCTCCCTTTGGGAGTCTTAGAGTCTTTCAGGACCTTATAGACCTGCAAAACTTCTGGAAGGCAAAGGACACTGTCAACAAGACAAACAGCAAGGGTACAGAAAATTTTATTGTGTGGAGTCTTACTTCAACTAGATAAAACAAGTCTGTTTATTAGGAAATATGTAATCATATCTTGACCATTGTATCAAGGCCTGTAGTATTTTCAGAGGACTATTACTTAAACTCACTTGGTATTACCTTGAATCTGGTAGCTTATTTGTATCATTTATTACAGTTGTCCTCAACCTTCCTAATGCCAGCAATCCTTTAATACTGTTCCTTATGTTGTGATCACCCCAAACAAAAATATATTTTTTTGCTTCTTTTATAATTGTAATTATAAAAATTTGCTTCAATTGTTCATGGTAAAATGTTGTTTTATGAAGATTGTGCAGAACAATATAGACTCTTTTATAGCCAATTATAATGTAACCTTAAAAGGAAAGACTATGATAATATCTCAAATGTTATTCCTATTGAACAAAAGAAAACTAAATTTAAGACATTACAGCCCTACCCAGAAAGTTTATTCAAAGTCCATATCTCATGTGGCATGCTATTTAGGAGCGCTTTTTGGATTAGAGCAAAGAACAAAGGCTGTAAAGTCATCCCAGAAACCAACTAGCCTTTGAGATAAGAAAGGCATGCAAGGACAATCCCCCCAGGACAAGCTCAAGATGAGTAGTGGACCACCTGCTGATATGGTTTGGGCTTAGCCAAATGTCCTGCAGACCAAGATAAAAACCCTCCCTTTAGAGTTACTCTCTGATGTTTAAATTGCCCATTTGTGTGTAACTGCACCAATTCTTCCCCTACTCCCACTCCTTTCCTACATAAACCCCTTTACTATATATACTTTTGAGCCTTGAGGCCGACATCTGTTATCTCCTGTGTGAGATGCATGTCGGTCCTGGAGCTCCATCATTAAACTACCTCGTGTATTTACATCAAGACAGTCTGTTTGTTCATGATTCTTGGGTGCACACTGAATCGGGAGTCAAGTGGGGGTTTCCCCACTAGGTTCTTTCACTATCACTCTTGTTCTTATGATCTTGAAGAAAAATGTTGGTGGAAGTTATGTCAGAATGTACATTTATGACACATACAGAAGTAAGTGGTTGCTTAATGGCCAGCTTCTATAAATATTTTAAATTAGGTAAAGAAATCATTTACATATACCAATTGCAAAGCCGCAGATGAGAAAAATATCAGCCAATGTAAGTTGAAGGCAATTTTCTAGAAGCATATTTTATTTTTATGTTTGTCTCATGTACATTATTTCCATTGTTTCTTTCAAATTCTGGGCTATGTTGGGGTTATCTGCCTGGTTGGTGACTCTGCCTTTGTGAGCTCCCTGGGTTCTGGGTGAGTTTAGGCTGCTAGTCTTCCTATGGCTTTGCTCTCCTGAGCTTCTTCCAGCCTTTCCCTATTCCAACCACAGTGATCCCTGACTTCCATTGGTTGGGTTAAAGTATCTGCAACCTTCTCAGTCAGCTCCTTGTTGAGCCTCAAAGGGGACAGACGTGCCAGCGTCCTGTCTGTAAGTATACCATAGCATCCATAATAGTATCAGGACTTGGGGCCACTCTTCGAAGAATGGCCCCAAATTGGGCTAGTCAAAGTGCCTCCTTTCCCTCAGTCTCTTCTCTATTATTTGTCCCTGCAATTCTTTTAGATAGGAATAATTCTGGGTCAGTGTTTTTAACTATGGAATGGCAATATTTAAATATAACTTATAAAATGATGAGAAAAGATTACCTGTAAATTAAGTTTCTCTATACATAAACATAGTTTCCTCTTTTATTTAACTAAACATAGTAGTATTTTGATGCCTTTGAACTGCTGTATTCTCTCATAATTGTTTTTGAAATTTACGAATATATTTTCTGTACCGATTAATTTCTTTTCATGGTTTTAATGGACATGGTGAATATAATAATATATGTTATGTTGGTTTGGTTTTTATCAAAATAAGCTTTATTATTTATTCGTGGAACATGCTACCTTAAGATATATATCTTTATTAAAAATTAAATTTAGATAATTATTATTTCAATTGAATTCTCATCAGTGCTTATTAGTGTAAGTGTAGTATTAAGTATCCTTTGGTTTTCAAAGTACCTTAATAACATTTCATTTTTCATTACTGTCAAATGATTTCAATGGTGTTCATTTTTCTTGTATTTTTATCAGTTTCTCTCCCAGTACTCTGTTCCTCCATCTTTCTCATGCACTCACTCATTCCTCCTAATTTCATCCTCACCTGACTCAAATCTACCACAAAATTTGTTTTCCTTCCTAGGAGATCCATAAATTCCCCCTCCTTGAGCTCTTCTTGTTTTGCTTAGGCTCGCTGTATCTGAGGATTGTAGTATTATTTAACTTTAAAGAAAAACTAATGTTCAAATATAAATGAGTACATTCCATGTGAGTTTTCCTGTGTCTGGGTTACCTCATGCAGTATAATCTTTTCTAGTTCCATCCATTTGTCTTCAAATTTAAGGATGGTATCTTTTTTTTTCCTCACAGAATAGTATTCCATTGTGTATATTCACCACTTTTTCTTTATTCACTATTCAGTTGAGGGACATCGAGGTTGTTTACAATTTCTGACCACTATGAGTACAGCTACAATGAAGATGAATAAGGAAGTGTCCTTGTGGTAATATAGAGTGTAGTCTAGGTAAATTCTCAAAAAGGTATATCTGGATCTTGTGACAGAACAATTTCCAATAGTCTGAGGAACCATTATGTTGATTTTCATAGTGGCTGTACTAGTTTGCTGTTCCATCAGCAATGGAGACACATTCCCCTTGTTCCAAATGATTGCCACCATCTGCTATTCCTTGTGGTTTGAACTTAGGCATTCTGATAGGTGTAAGATGGAATCACAAAGTTGTTCTAAAGTGCACTTTCCTGATGGCTATAGACATTAAGAATTTTTAAGCATTTCTTTGTCACTTGATATCCTCTTGAGAATTCTCATTTTGGATGAGATAACCCATTTTTAATTGTATTATTAGTTTTCTTAATATCTGGTTCCATGGGTTTCTTATATTTAGCTCTCAGTCAGATTTGGGCTTGATGAAAATATTTTCCCATTCTCACTCGGTGTTGTTTTCTGCCTTATAGAATCTTTCCTGTTTCACAGGGAACCATGACAGTTTCAGTTTTTCATATGATGGATTACATTTCTGATTGTTGTATGTTGATCCACCTCTGCATCTTTGGGAGGAGATGTACCTTATCATGATGTGTGATATCGATGTCTTTTTGTTTGGTGAGTATTTTATTATGAGTATTTTTGCATTAATGTTCATGAGGGAAATTGTTCTGTGATATACTTTCTTTGTTAAGTATTTGTGTGGTTTAGGTGTCAGGATAAATGTTGCCTCATAAAATGAACTTGGAAATATTCTGTTTGTTTATATTTTGTGAATGGATTCGAGTAGTTTTGGCATTATCAGTCCTTTAACAGTGTGATAAGAATTTGTATAATTTAAGTTTTAGTGCTGTTCATTTTGTTTACAAACGCCAGTACCCTTGCTTTTATGGCATAGATGCTAAAAATTAAAAGATTACCTTGGTGAAACTTTTTTTAAAATATTTTTTATTACATCTTTCCCTCAATTACATTTCCAATGCTATTCCAAAAGTCCCCCATACCCTCCTCCCCACTTCCCTACTCACCCATTCCCAGTTTTTTGGCCCTGGCGTTCCCCTGTGATGGGGCATATAAAATTTGCATGTCCTATGGGCCTCTCTTTCCAGTGATGGCTGACTAGGCTATCTTTTGATACATATGCAGCTAGAGTCAAGAGCTCCAGGGTACTGGTTAGTTCATAATGTTGTTCCACCCATAGGGTTGCGGATCCCTTCAGCTACTTGGGTAATTTGTCCAGCTCCTCCATTGGGGGCCCTGTGATTCATCCACTGGCTGAGAGTGAGCATCCACTTCTGTGTTTGCCAGGCCCCCTCATAGTCTCAAAAGAGACAGCTATATCTGGGTCCTTTCAGCAAAATCTTGCTAGTGTATGCAATGGTGTCACTGTTTGGAAGCTGATTATGGGGTGGATCCCTGGATATGGCAGTCTCTAGATGGTCCATCCATGAAACTTTTTTTTAAATGAATATGAAGTGTCTTTTTGTGTTTGCATTAATTTTTTTTGGTTTGCAATCTTTCTTTTTATTTTTTATTTTTATTTTTTTTTGGTATTAGAGTGGATTAACCAAGTTGCTTCTTACGTCCATTTGTTTATACATGTTAGATCAGGGTAGTGAGAGCTCACATCATGAACTGAAAGCAGAAAGCAGAGAGAATTAATTGGTAGTAGTGAGATGATAATTTTCCTGATATACAGCCTACAATAATATATGTCTTCCTAACCCCTATTCCAAACATGCAAGCAACACTAACCATTTGGGCCCAATTGTATAAATTCTAAAGATGATTGGAAACATTTTTTCCCTTTTTTTAAAATTTTTAATATTTTTATTACATATTTTCCTCAGTTACATTTCCAATGCTTTCCCAAAAGTCCCCCATAGCGCCCCCCACTTCCCTACCCACCCATTCCCATTCTTTTGGCCCTGGCATTCCCCTATATTGGGGCATATAAAGTTTGCAAGTCCAATGGGCCTCTCTTTCCAATGATGGCCGACTAGGCCATCTTTCGATACATATGCAGCTAGAGACAAGAGCTCCGGGATTCTGGTTAGTACATCATGTTGTTCTGACAATAGGGTTGCAGATCCCTGTAGCTCCTTGGGTACTTTCTCTAGCTTCTCCAATGGGAGGCCTGTGATACATCCAATAGCTGACTGTGAACATCCACTCCTGTGTTTGCTAGGCCCCGGCATCGTCTCACAAGAGACAGCTATATTTGGGTCCTTTCAGCAAAATCTTGCTAGTGTATGCAATGGTGTGAGCGTTTAGAAGCTGCTTATGGGAAGGATCCCTGGATATGGCAGTCTCTAACTGGTCCATCCTTTCATCACAGCTACGAACTTTGTCTCTGTAACCCCTTCCCTGGGTGTTTTGTTCCCAATTCTAAGAAGGGGCACAGTGTCCACACTTTGGTCTTCATTCTTCTTGAGTTTCATGCGTTTAGTAAATTGTATTTTATATCTTGGGTATCCTAAGTTTTGGGCTAATATCCACTTATCAGTGAATACATATTGTGTGAGTTCTTTTGTGATTGTGTTACTTCACTCAAGATGATGCCCTCCAGGTCCATCCATTTGGCTAGGAATTTCATAAATTCATTCTTTTTAATAGCTGAGTAGTACTCCATTGTGTAAATGTACCATAATTTCTGTATCCATTCCTCTGTTGAGGGACATCTGGGTTCTTTCCAGCTTCTGGCTATTATAAATAGGGCTGCTATGAACATAGTGGAGCATGTGTCCTTTTTACCGGTTGGGACATCTTCTGGATATATGCCCAGGAGAGGTATTGCTGGATCCTCCGGTAGTACTATGTCCAATTTTCTGAGGAACCGCCAGACTGATTTCCAGAGTGGTTGTACAAGCTTGCAATCCCACCAAAAATGGAGGAGTGTTCCTCTTTCTCCACATCCTTGCCAGCATCTGCTGTCACCTGAATTTTTGATCTTAGCCATTCTGACTGGTGTGAGGTGGAATCTCAGGGTTGTTTTGATTTGCATTTCCCTGATGATTAAGGATGTTGAACATTTTTTCAGGTGCTTCTCTGCCATTCGGTATTCCTCAGGTGAGAATTCTTTGTTCAGTTCTGAGCCCCATTTTTTAATGGGGTTATTTGACTTTCTGGAGTCCACCTTCTTGAGTTCTTTATATATATATTGGATATTAGTCCCTTACTGATTTAGGATAGGTGAAGATCCTTTCCCAATTTTTTGGTGGTTTTTTTGTCTTATTGATGGTGTCTTTAGCCTTGCAGAAGCTTTGCAGTTTCATGAGGTCCCACTTGTCAATTCTCGATCTTATAGCACAAGCCATTACTGTTCTATTCAAGAATTTTTCTCCTGTGCCCATATCTTCAAGGCTTTTCCCCACTTTCTCCCTATAAGTTTCAGTGTCTCTGGTTTTATGTGAAGTTCCTTGATCCACTTAGACTTGACCTTAGTACAAGGAGATAGGAATGGATCGATTCGCATTCTTCTATATGTTAACAACCAGTTGTGCCAGCACCATTTGTTGAAAATGCTGTCTTTCTTCCACTGGATGTTTTTAGCTCCCTTGTCGAAGATCAAGTGACCGTAGGTGTGTGGGTTCATTTCTGGGTCTTCAATTCTATTCCATTGGTCTATTTGTCTGTCACTATACCAGTACCATGCAGTTTTTATCACAATTGCTCTGTAGTAAAGCTTTAGGTCTGGCATGGTGATTCCACCAGAGGTTCTTTTATCCTTGAGAAGAGTTTTTGCTATCCTAGGTTTTTTGTTATTCCAGATGAATTTGCAGATTGCACTTTCTAATTCGTTGAAGAATTGATTTGGAATTTTGATGGGGATTGCATTGAATCTGTAGATTGCTTTTGGCAAGATAGCCATTTTTACAATGTTGATCCTGCCAATCCATGAGCATGGGAGATCTTTCCATCTTCTGAGATCTTCTATAATTTCTTTCTTCAGAGACTTGAAGTTTTTATTATACAGATCTTTCACTTCCTTAGTTAGAGTCACGCCAAGATATTTTATATTATTTGTGACTATTGAGAAGGGTGTTGTTTCCCTAATTTCTTTCTCAGCCTGTTTATTCTTTGTGTAGAGAAAGGCCATTGATTTGTTTGAGTTAATTTTATATTCAGCTACTTCACGGAAGCTGTTTATCAGGCTTAGGAGTTCTCTGGTGGAATTTTTAGGGTCACTTATATATACTATCATATCATCTGCAAAAAGTGATATTTTGACTTCATCTTTTCCAATTTGTAACCCTTTGATCTCCTTTTGTTGTTGAATTGCTCTGGCTAGGACTTCAAGTAAAATGTTGAATAGGTATGGAGAAAGTGGACAGCCTTGTCTAGTCCCTGATTTTAGAGGGATTGCTTCAAGCTTCTCACCATTTACATTTATTTTGGCTACTGGTTTGCTGTAGATTGCTTTTATCATGTTTAGGTATGGGCCTTGAATTCCTGATCATTCCAAGACCTTTATTATGAATGGGTGTTTGATCTTGTCAAATGCTTTTTCCGCATCTAACGAGATGACCATGTGGTTTTTGTCTTTGAGTTTGTTTATATACTGTATTACGTTGATGGATTTCCGTATATTGAACCATCCCTGCATCCCTGGGATGAAACCTACTTGGTCAGGATGAATGATTGTTTTGATGTGTTCTTGGATTCGGTTAGCAAGAACTTTATTGAGGATTTTTGCATCAATATTCATAAGGGATATTGGTCTGAAGTTTTCTATCTTTGTTGGGTCTTTTTGTGGTTTAGGTATCAGTGTAATTGTGGCTTCATAGAATGAGTTGGGTAGAGTACCTTCTGTTTCTATTTTGTGGAATAGTCTGTGAAGAACTGGGATTAGATCTTCTTTGAAGGTCTGATAGAACTCTGCACTAAACCCATCTGGTCCTGGGCTTTTTTAGGGTGGGAGACTATTAATGACTTCTTGTATTTCTTTGGGGGATATAGGGCTGTTTAGATCATTAACCTGATCTTGATTCAACTTTGGTACCTGGTATCTGTCTAGGAACTTCTCCATTTCATCCAGGTTCTCCAGTTTTGTTGAGTATAGCCTTTGGTAGAAGGATCTGATGGTGTTTTGGATGTCTTCAGGATCTGTTGTTATGTCTCCTTTTTCATTTCTGATTTTGTTAATTAGGATGCTTTCCCTGTGCCCTCTAGTGAGTCTGGCTAAGGGTTTATCTATCTTGTTGATTTTCTCAAAGAACCAGCTCCTTGATTGGTTGATTCTTGAATAGTTCTTCTTGTTTCCACTTGGTTGATTTCGCCCCTGAGTTTGATTATTTCCTGCCGTCTACTCCTCTTGGGTGAATTTGCTTCCTTTTGTTCTAGTGCTTTTAGGAATGTTGTCAAGCTGCTAATGTGTGCTCTCTCTAGTTTCTTTTTGGAGGCACTCAGAGCTATGAGTTTTCCTCTTAGAAATGCTTTCATTGCGTCCCATAAGTTTGGGTCTCTTGTGGCTTTATTTTCATTGAACTCTAAAAAGTCCTTAATTTCTTTCTTTATTCCTTCCTTGACCAAGGCATCATTGAGAAGAGTGTTGTTCAGTTTCCACGTGAAGGTTTGCTTTCTATCATTTATTTTGTTATTGAAGATCAGCCTTAGTCCATGGTGATCTGATAGGATGCATGGGACAATTTCAATATTTTTGTATCTGTTGAGGCCTGTTTTGTGACCAATTATATGGTCAATTTTGGAGGAGGTACCATGAGGTGCTGAGAAGAAGGTATATCCTTTTGTTTTAGGATAGAATGTTCTGTAGATATCTGCCAGATCCATTTGATTCATAATTTCTGTTAGTTTCACTGTGTCCCTGTTTAGTTTCTGTTTCCATGATCTGTCCATTGGTGAAAGTGGTGTGTTGAAGTCTCCCACTATTATTGTATGAGGTGCAATGTGTGCTTTGAGATTTACTAAAGTTTCTTTAATGAATGTGGCTGCCTTTGTATTTGGAGCATACATATTCAGGATTGATAGTTCCTCTTGGAGGATTTTACCTTTGATGAGTATGAAGTATCCCTCCCTGTCTTTTTTAATGACTTTGGGTTGGAAGTCAATCTTATCAGATATTAGAATGGCTACTCCAGAATGTTTCTTCATACCATTTACTTGGAAAATTGTTTTCCAGCCTTTCATTCTGAGGTAGTGTCTATCTTTTTCTCTGAGATGAGTTTCCTGTAAGCAGCAAAATGTTGGGTCTTGTTTGTGTAGCCAGTTTGTTAGTCTATGTCTTTTTATTGGGGAGTTGAGTCCATTGATATTAAGAGATATTAAGGAAAAGTAATTGTTGTTTCCTGTTATTTTTGTTGTTAAAGTTGGCATTCTGTTCTTTTGGCTGTCCTCTTTTAGGTTTGTTGAGGGATTACCTTCTTGTTGTTTCTAGGGCGTGGTTCCTGTCCTTGTATTGGTTTTTTTCTGTTATTATCCTTTGAAGGGCTGGATTCGTGGAGAGATAATGTGTGAATTTGGATTTGTCGTGGAATACTTTGGTTTCTCCATCTATGTTAATTGAGAGTTTGGCTGGGTATAGTAGCCTGGTCTGGAGTTTGTGTTCTTTTAGTGTCTGTATAACATCCGTCCAGGATCTTCTGGCTTTCATAGTCTCTGGTGAGAAATCTGGTGTAATTCTGATAGGCTTGCCTTTATATGTTACTTGGCCTTTTTCTCTTACTGCTTTTAGTATTCTGTCTTTATTTAGAGCATTTGTTGTTCTGATTATTATGTGTCGGGAGGTATTTCTTTTCTGGTCCAGTCTATTTGGAGTTCTGTAGGCTTCTTGTATGTTCATGGGCATCTCTTTCTTTAGATTTGGGAAGTTTTCTTCTATAATTTTGTTGAAGATGTTTGCTGGTCCTTTGAGTTGAAAATCTTCATTCTCATCCACTCCTATTATCCGTAGGTTTGGTCTTCTCATTGTGTCCTGTATTTCTTGGATGTTTTGAGTTAGGATCTTTTTGCATTTTACATTTTCCTTGATTGTTGTGCCGATGTTCTCTATGGAATCTTCTGCACCTGAGATTCTCTCTTCCATCTCTTGTATTCTGTTGCTGATGCTCGAATCTATGGTTCCAGATTTCTTTCATAGGGTTTCTATCTCCAGTGTTGCCTCATTTTGGGTTTTCTTTATTGTGTCTACTTCCCTTTTTAGGTCTAGTATGGTTTTGTTCAATTACATCATCTGTTTGGATGTGTTTTCCTGTTTTTCTGTAAGGACTTCTACCCGTTTGATTATGTTATCCTGTTTTTCTTTAAGGATTTGTAAATCTTTAGCAGTGTTCTCCTGTAATTCTTTAAGGGATTTTTGTGCTTCCTCTCTACTGTCTTCTACCTGTTTACCAGAGTTCCTTTGTATTTCTTTAAGTGTGTTATTAAAGTCCTTCTTGAAGTCCTCTACCATCATCATGAGATATGCTTTTAGATCCATGTCTAGCTTTTCCGGTGTGTTGGGGTGCCCTGGACTGGGCGAAGTGGGAGTGCTGGGTTCTGATGATGGTGAGTGGTCTTGGTTTCTGTTAGTAAGATTATTACGTTTACCTTTCGCCATCTGGTAATCTCTGGGTTAAGTTGTTGTCCTTGTCACTGTTTAAAGATTGGAGCAGAAGCTGTGTTCCACTCACCAGCAGTCTCAAAATCCTGTGGTGGGGGTCGTGGGTAGCTGGAGGGTGTCAGCAGACCCTGCGCTCTAGCTATCCCGGTGCTGGTCCGGCCGGAAGAGGCCTGTGGTCCTACTCAGGCCAGTTTTCTGCTTCCCTAACTAATGGAGTATCAGGTCCTGCGCGCAATTGGATTGGAGCAGAAGCTGTGTTCCACTCACCAGAAGTCTTAAGATCCTGTGGCGGGTGTTGTGGGTAGCTGGTGAGTATCAGCCGACCCTGCGCCCTAGCTACCTCTGCGCTTTTCTGACCGGAGAGGCTTGTGGCCATACTGAGGCCGGATTTCTGCCTCCCCAACCAAAGCAGTCTCAGGTCCCGCGTGATTGGACTGGAGCAGAAGCTGTGTTCCACTCACAAGCAGTCTCAAAATCCTGTGGCGGGTGTCCTGGGTAGCTGGCGGGTGTCAGCCAACCCTGCGCTCTAGCTATACAGGTGCTGGTCCGGCCGGAAGAGGCCTGTGCGAAACATTTCTTAATTATATCACAACACTACCTTCTTTTCTTAACATTCAGAGGTCACCATGGAGAAAATAGTTGAAATATAGCAAGAACCAAAAGTAGTGAATGACTACAAATAAAGTCTGTTTTCAAGAAACAATAAGGCATTTGTACATGTAAAGTGATAGTGACTATAACTATATGTAGAAGAAAAATTCAACATCAAGCCAGACAAAGCCCAGCATGTAGGGGTGAGATCTTTAGAACATCCCATTGCTGGCTAATGATTATAAACCACTTTTTGTTGTTGTTGTTGTTGTTCACTTTTGAGAGATATAAGTTAGCTTTTTCTTTTTTTATGGATATGAAGCATGCACCTAATGACAGCAGAGCCTGAATATGGTGGGTTAAAGAAGAAATGTCTCGTATAGGCTTAAACATTTGAATACTTCATCCTCTTTTGGTGCTGGTATTTCCGAAGGTGCAGTTATTTATGGTGATGCCTGAAGAAGTGTGTAACTGGAGGCTGGTGTTGAGAATACTTAACACTGCTGGATTTCCAATTTAGTCCCCTTCTTTTTGCTTGTGAAAGAAGAGGGCTCAGTGTATCCTCCTCATTCTATTCCTGACACTTGTTGACATACAATCCTACCATCATGAAGTCTTTTCTATCTGAAAGTTTATGGTCAAAATATATTCCTTCTGTAAGGTGCCTTCGTCATGTTATTTTATCATAGCAGCTGGAAAGGAACTAATATTGGGTTTAACAGAAAAAACACATAAAATATGAAGGAGACATTTACTCCTACAGGGATATGTAAGGAATAGAAAGGATAAAACGTGGAATGGAACCTAAACACCCTTGACGTAAGAATAAGAAAATTAAATAACTTTAGTCAATAGATATTAGGCTTCTTATTAGATTCAAGGCTCACAACACAGAAGAGGAAACATGCTCATTTATGCAAAATTGACCAAAAAGCAGTAGCTCAGGGTGTGATAGGACATAGGGGATAACCTACTGTTATTATTTTTAGCTAGATGTATACAGTATCAATAAATCCCCACATGAAAAACAACATGCATATTTGGGTAATATTTAGCAGTAATATGAACCTAATTTTATTATTTGAAGCAAAACATATATAAATAGAAAATGTTATATAATTTGAAATAAAAGATACATAAACAATTGCATACATTGGTTTAATAAGTAAATTGAAACTGTAAAGTTCTAATTAAACTGTACATGCTCATTTACTTATAGCTTATTTGAGGTATAGGTTTTTATGTAGTTACTTAGTAGTGAGATTTCTTATGACTTTTGCAGATATCCTTAGTTTATCTTACCTTCTTCTATATTCCTTCTACATTAATCTTTCTCATTAGAACCTGACTCTCCAAAGTATCCCCAGAAAATATGACAATCACAATTACCCATGCTGCCATCAGTAGCCATATTGAAACCCACATTTCATGTTGCTTCTGAAGATATTGTTAATGTCAAGGATCCCAGAAGCCATCAGAATATACAGTGAACTTCACAGTCAGTAAAGCTCCCTCAGATCATGTTGAGTTAAATGTTCTGAGATATGATTTGTTGAGGTCACATATATACTGGCAACAGAGAATGCATGGCCATGATACTTTAGGCCTCTAGAAACAATCATGTCAGTGATCCCTGCTGCATTATGGGACTACATTAATATGACAGTCTTAAACTGCATTAGAATAATTACTGATGTGAATTATCTATAATTCTGCCACATTCATAAGTGTTCTGCCATTTATAAACATTTTTATGTCCTATTTCATTCTGTCACTAGACAAGAGGCTTCAGTCATGGCCATCCCAGCTATCTGAAATTTTCTTGATATCCCTGTTATTCCTGGCAACATACACCATGGTATATTCGAGATCCATGCTGCTACAGGCGACCAGGACATGAATGAACCCTCTTGCCTACTTGAATCTGCTGATGACATAAAAAATACCAACAGCCAAGAAAAATATATTAATATTACTCATACATGATGCCACTAGTAACCATATTGAGATCTATAGTCAGTTTTGTATAAGAAGAGCTCCCTGATATCTGAGAACCCAAGGCCAAAAGAGTCTCTAGTGAACATCATTGTCAGTATTACTGCCTGTGGTCATAATTAGGTAAGTGTTGTGTGATGCTACTGAAGAAACCATTGATGCCAGTGATCCTACCTGAAACCTGAAGCTATGTTGAGGTCAGTGCTGCATGCTGTCACCAGTAACACGATGGAGTCGATTTTTAATATTGCTGATGGAGATCATGGTGATGACTATGATCTGTACTGCTTCTGGAGAAACTGCTGAATTCCATGGTCCATACTGATAACCAAGATCATTATGAGGTAAGTATTCTGAGCTGGCACTGAATAACAGATCAGTGGCTGAGATTCTACATATTATAAGGAATTCTGTTGATGTTCCTGATTCATCAATATTGCCCTCAATTTTGAGCAAACAATGTATTTTGAGGTTTGTGGTCCTACCTGTAAGAAGAAGCTATACAGATGTCAGTGATGCATTTTGTGAACAGAAACTGGGCAGGAGTCCATTATATCTATTGCTGATGGAGATGCTGATGATGGCTATGATCTGTGTTGCTGCTTGAGAATCTGATAAATTCCAAAGTCCTTACTGATGCTTGAATTCATATTGAAGTAAGTTTTCCTAGTTGGCACTGAAGATCAGACTGATGTCTGAGATCATACCTGATACAGGAAATTCTCTTTATGTTTACTGATGAATGGATATAGCCGCAGATGTTAAAAATGAAATTATTACAGATGTATGTTATCCATTTTTCTGCTCAATTAGTTCGAAGATTCTTGCCATCTATAATAATTTTGATGTCACTATGCATCCTGCCTCTTGAACTACCTTGATGTCCTAGATTCTTCTTGGCAACAGACTCCACTTTGTATGCCAGATGCCTGGTGTCATAGGCAACCAGGTTAGGGGTGAATCTTACTCCCACTTTAGACAAATTAATGACATCAGAGACCCAAAGCAAAGTGAATCTTGCTCATACTTTAGATTAATTAATGACACCAGAGACCCCATAGCAAAATGAAGCTTGCTCCTACTTTGGACTAATTAATGATATCAGAGATCCCAAAGGCCATATAGTCATTCATCCATGATGTCACTGGTAACCATGTTGAGATTTATACTCAGAGATTGTAGTAGGAATGGTGTAGCAACAAGTATTATCTTTGAAGAGCTCCATGACATCTGAGATGCCCCAATCATAAATGTCTATTGTGAACATCATTGTCAGTACTGCTCCCTGAGTTTATAATGACAAAAGAGCTGTATACTGTTATTGAAGTTCCCTTTGATGTCAGTGATCACATCTGCATGCTGAAGCTATGCTGATATCATTGCTGTTTGCTGTGATAAGCAAGCATAATGGAATCTATTACATGAAGTTCCTATTACTAATGGAGACCCTGGTAATGGTTATGAGCAATGTTGCTTCTAGAGAAACTGCTGAATTCCAAGGTAAATGCTGATACACAATACCATATTGAAGTAAGTGTTGTTATCTGACACTGGATATAAAATTGATGTCTGAGATCCTACCCACCACAGGAAGTTCTGTTGATGTCCCTGATGCATTCATGTAGCTCCTGATGTGAAACATGCATGGTGTTTTCATTATTATGATTCTACTTGTAACAAAAATCTAGGTTGATACACCAGTGATGTATGCTGTGATCAGCAATTTTGATGGAGTCCATTATTCCTATTGCTAATGGAAACCCTCATGGTGGCTATGATCTGTGTTACTGCTTAAGAACATAATGAACCTCAAGGTCCACATTAATGTCCAAGTTTGTTTTGAGGGAAGTATTCTTATTTGGTACTGGAGGTCAGAATGATATCTGGAAACCTACCTGCAACAGGAACATCAGTTGGTATTCCTCAAGTATGTGTGTAGCCCACAATATCGAACATGTGATAAATATTGATACTTGTGATTCTGCTGGAAACCTGAAGCTATTTTGAAATCAGTGCTGCAGCTATGACCAGCAATCATCATGGGGTCATTTATTCCTGTTGCTAATTGAGACCCTGGTGATGGCTATGATCTGTGTTTTTTCTTGAGAACCTGATGAATTCAAAGGCCCATAGTGAAATGCTAGATTATATTGAGGTTAGTGTTCTCAATAATGGAGATCAAATTGATATCTGAGATCCCAATGGCCACTAAAATTCTGTTGATGTCACTGATACATGAATACATTGCATAATGTTGACTAAGTAATGTGCAAGATCCTTACTGCCTCCCGAAATAATGTTGATATCAGGGATTTATCCTGCAACTAAATGAGGTAGTTATGACAATGATTTCTTCTGCCCTGTGAATTGATGTTGATGTCATTGATATATAAATGTCTGAACACCCCATCGGATTGCAACCCCATCCATTTGCAACCTGGTTGCCTGTGATCCCTGCTGCCCCTGGTTACCATGTTATTATCACTATTACCAAGTTCCTGTAGAAACTATGATGATATCAATCATCCATTCTGCCTCAAGTAGCCATGTTGAAACCCACAGTCCATGATGCTTCTTGGATTATTGTTAATGTCAAGGATCCCTGAGGCAGGCAGGGTTTTAGGTGAAGTTTTAGATAATTTCTGCTGCATCATATCATGTTGAATTATATGTTCTGAGATATATTATATTGAGGTCACATATAGTGTGGCAATGGACACTGTTGCTTGTTACATATACTTCAGGCATCCAGCAGCCATGTCAGTGATATCTTCTGCCTTATGGGACCAAATTAATATCACTGTCTCCTACTGCCAATGGATTCATTATTGATGTCAATTATCAATGCTTCTGTCAAATTTATGTCAAGTATCCTGTTACCTGAAAACATTTTGATATCATGATTCAAAGTACCACTAGGGGAGTTCTTTACATGGTCATATCTACCTTTTGAAACTGTATTGATATCCTTGGCAACAGATACCATGGTATATTTCAGATTCCTACTCACACAGGCAACCAGGCAGTGAGTGATCACTACTAACACTTTGGAACAAATTGGTATCAGTGATCCCAACTGCTAGGGAAATTGGCCAAGGGAATTGGGAAATTGATGTCACTCATCCATGCTGCCACTGGTAACCATGTTGAGATCCTCAGTCAGTGTCTTTGAAGACGGCATGATGTCTGTGATAACTCAACCAGAATAATGTGTTGTGAAGTTCATTGTCAGTACTGGTGCCTAAGGCCATAATGATATAAGTGTTGTGTGCTGCTACTGGACACATGTTTGATGCCACTGAACATATTTGCAACCTGAAGCTATGTTGAGGTCAGTGTTGTATTCTGCAACCAGAAATCATGATGAACTCAATTCTTATTGCTTATGGAAACCTTGGTCATGTCTATGATCTGTGCTTCTTCTAGAGAATATACTGAATTCCAAGATCCAAACTGACACTTGATGTCATGTTGAGGTAAGTGTTCTTATGTAGCACTGGAGATCAGATTGACATCTGAGATCCAACCTGCCACAGGTAATTTTGTTGACGTCCCTGATGCTTTCATGTAGCACCTGCTATCATCCATGAAATGTACAATATTCTTACTACCACCAAAAGAGGTAGTGATGTCAGTGATCTATCCTGTTTCTGGAAAAGCGTTTTATGACCCTAATTTCTTCTGCCCTCTGAATCAATGCTGATGTCACTAATATATACCTGGCAACAGACCCCATGGTATTGTCTGAGATTATTGTTCGCAATGGCAAAATTATTGTCAGTTATCCTAGCTGACACTGGTACCATATTGACTTCACTAATGCAGAATTGCCACAGAAAAGTGGATGATGTGAATCATAAATCCTGCCTCTAGTAGCCATGTTGAAATCCATAGTCTGTGTTTCTCCTGAAGGGACTGTAAATGTTAAGAATCACTGAGACCATCAGAATCTTCAATGAAGTTCATTCAATAATGCTATCTTAGGTCATGTTGAGTTACATGTTTTGAAGTATGTTATGTTGAGCCAATATATATATATATATATATATATATATATATATATATATATATATATATATATATATATTGGCATCAGGTACCACTGTATGCCCATGATACTACAGGCCTGTAGCAGACAGTAAGTCAGTGATCCCTGATGACTCTTCTGCCCAAATTAATATAACTTTCATTAACTGCCAATGGAATTACTACTGATGTCACTTATCTATTCTTCTGTATAAAATCGCAGAAGTGTCTTGCCATTCATAAGCAATTTGATATAACGATGCATCAGGCAACTGGAAAAGAGATTTGTTTACATGAAACCCTCTGAAAGTATTTTTATGTCCCTTGTACTTACTGGCAATGGACACCATGTTATATAAGAGATCCATGCTGCTATAGACAAACAGATTAGGCGTGATCTCTACTACCACTTTGTCAAGATTGATGACATCTGTGATCCTGACTACCAAGGAAAATATATTGACATTACTAATCCATGCTGTCACTGGTAACTATTTTGACACCCATAGTCTTTGTGGTCATTGAAAGCTACATGAGGTCTGTGATAAATCAACCATAAGAATCTGTTGTAAAGTCCATGTAAAGTATTGCTGCCTAAGTTCATAATGAGGTAAGTGTTGATTGCTGCTACTGGAGACTAGATTGATGCCTGTGATCCTAACTGAAACCTGAAGATACCTTGATTTGAGTGCTGCATGCTGTGACCAGCAATATCATTTTTTCTATTGCTGATGAAAAACCTGGTGATGGCCATGATCTCTCTTATTGTTGGGAACCTGCTGACTTACAAGGTTCATGTTGATGGTAGAGGTCATGTTGAGATAAGTGTTCTGAGGTGACACAGTAGATCAGATTGTTGTCTGAGATTCTATTTTCCATAAGAAATTCTGTTGATGTTCCTGCCTGCTATCAACCATGTAATGTACATGGTTGTTACTGCCCCTGGAATTGTGCTGTCAACATAAATAGTGCTACCTGATAAGAGGTTTATGATCATAATTTTTCTGCCCTTTTAATCTATGCTAATGTCACTGATATATAAACGGAAATAGATTCCACCTTATGGCCTTAGTTACATGCTGTCATTAGCCACCTTGTCATTAGTGATCCCTGCTACCACTAAGGTCTATATTAATGTCATTCATTTAATGTGCCTACAGAAAATATGATGATATCCAGTATGCTGCCTTCAGGGGCCTGTTTACACCCATAGTCCATGATACTTCGGATGAGATTGTTAATGTCCAGGATCTATGAGACTATCTGAACATAAGGTGAAAATTTAGGTCATACTGTTCCCCCATGTCATGTTGAGTTCCATATTCTGTTATACTGAGGACACATAGTGTCAAAAGATATCATTTTTATATTCATGACATTTCAGGCCCCAAGCAGCTGTGATCACAGTAATCTCTGCTAACTTATGGGGCAACATAAATATGAGCATCTCCAAATGCCAATAGAATCTCTTCTGATATCAGCTATCCAAATTTTTCTGCTGTTATTTATGAGAAGTGTGCTTTCAGCTGCAACAATGTTTATGTCAAAGATCCATCCTGCCATCAGAGAAGAAGATTCTGTACAGTCATACATGGCCTCTTAAATATTTTGATGGCCTTGATACTTCCTGACAACAAACGAGGTAGTATATACCAGTTCCAAGCTGCCACTGTGAACCAGGTCTTGAGGGATTCTTACTGCCTCTTTGGAACAGGTAATGACATCAGAGATCCCAACTTCCCAATTTTCAAGTTAAAAGTATTGACATTACTTATCCATAAAGCATCTGGTAAACATGTTGAGATTCATAGATAGTCTTGTCTTTGAAGAGTTCTGTCCTGCCTATGATCCTTTAGTCAAAGAGTCTATTGTAAAGTTCATGATCAATATTACTGCCAAATGTCATAATGAGGTAAGTGCTATGTGCTGCTACTGGAGATACTTTGGACACCTGGGATGGTACCTGAAACCTGACACTATATTGATACGGGTAATGACTGGTTTGACCAGCAATCATGATGGATTTCATTGTTTCTATTACTGAAGGTGATGGAGACCCTGATCATAAGGATGATCTCTGCTGCTGTTTAAGGGAATTCCATATTTTATGGTCCATACTGACACTGGACATCATATTGAGGTACAGGTTCTGAGGTACACTGGAGATCACATTGATATCTGAGATCCTACGGGCCACAGGAAATTCTGTTGATATCCCTGATGTATGCATGTAGCCCCTGCTGTGGACCATGAGTTCACTATTATATACATCATCGGAAGACAAATCATTCTACCTTCTATACTCTTTGATAGCAAAAGCAACAATGTTGTCATTGATCCTTTCTCCCATTTAGGGCCACATTAATATGAGTGATTCCAACTGTCATTGGAATCGATACTGATGTCAGTGAAGCATGCTTCTCTCACCTGTGGGAATGTCCTTTATGAGATATATACTCTTAGCTGTAATAATTTTGAAGTCAATGATCCATTCTGACACTATAGATGTGATTTCTGTTCATGGTTCTTTCTGTTCTCTGAAACAATCACGATGTTCTGATTCTTCCTGGCAATAGACGCCATGGTATATCCAAGAACTTTGATGCCAGAGGCAACCAGGATGTTAATGATACCTACTGACACTTTGGACCAGATTGTGATAGAAATTGTCCTATTTGCTAAGATAAATATGTTGATTTTACTCTCCCATTGTACCATTTGTAACCACATTTAAATTCATATTCAGTGCTGACTCTGAAGAGCTTGGTAATGTCTATTATCACTGTGGACAAAAGCATCAATTATGAAATGCATGGTCAGAACTTCTGCCCAAGATCCCAATGAGGTTAGTAGTGTCTTTTCCTATTGGAAACTTGTTTCAAGCCTCTGATGTGACTTACAACCTGAACCTATGTTGCTGTCACTGCTATATGCTGAACGCAGGAAACATGATGATATCCATCGTTTCTATTCCTTGGAAGACCCTATTGATGTCAATGATCTGTTTTGCTGCATGAGAACAGACTGAATTCCAAGGTTCATATTGATGTACAAAGTTATAAATTGAGGTGAATGTTCTGAGCTGGCATTGGGGATAAGCTTGATGTCTGAGAGCTTACCTGCTGCTGAAAACTGTGCTGATGTATCTGATACATGAATGCATTTTCTTTTTGTAGACCTTGTCGTGGGTAATATCCTTGCTTCTCCAAGAAGAGATTTGATGTAATTGATCCCTCTTGCCCCCAGAGAAAAGATTTATGTCCATAATTCAACCTTTTCAATATCAGTGATACACTTGTCCACAGACACCATACTATATCTACAATTCTTGCTCACAATAGCAAACAATCTTAGAGATTTGTGCTGCCACTTTGGACCATGATGATCCCAACTGCCTACTGTAATATTATGATGGTAGCCATCCATATTGCAACATGTAACTCTGTTCTTATCCATAGACAGTGCTGCCTCTGAAGATCTTGTTAAAATCTATTATCCCTACTGCTAGAAGACTCTGTCTTGAAGTTCACGGTAAATACTGTTGCCTAAGTCATGTTTACTTAAGTGTACTGTATTACAATCAGTTATGATTTTCATGCCTATGACCTGACATGTGACATGTAGCAGTGTTGATGTCAGTGCTGCCTTCTGACATCAGTAATCACGACAGTGATTATTGTAACTCTCAAGGTATTATGGTGCACAGGAATCTATGAAATGTCCATGATTTATGGAAATAGCACCTCCTGTTTTTTTAATAATTTATATG
This sequence comes from Mus caroli, assembly GCF_978045245.1. Lineage (NCBI taxonomy): Eukaryota > Metazoa > Chordata > Mammalia > Rodentia > Muridae > Mus > Mus caroli. The sequence goes on along the minus strand of NW_028227260.1, from coordinate 115,373,968 downwards.
CTCCTTACTGCAACCAGAAGAACTGATTACGATATCATTGATCCATCCTGGCAATGGAGAAAATGCTTATGTTAATACAATTCCCAGGTTCTGAATCTATGCTGATGTCAAAGATACACCTGGAAACAGTAACCAAGTTTTTTCCAAGATCTGTGCTACCACTGGCAACCTTGATTTCAGTGACCCCTGTTGCAAATGAATATCATATTAGTATCATTAATTCAAAGTATTGTCAGAAAGTATTTTGATGTCCATAACCAATGATGGCACTAGCATCTATATTGAAATGCATAGTCTGTGTTGCTTCTGATGGAATTGTTCATATCAAGGAGTCCTGTGGCCACCAGAGTCTATTCTGAAGTTTAAGGTCAATACTGCTACTTAAGGTCATGTTGTGAAGTGTTCTAAGTTATGTTATATTGATTTCATTGATATAATGTGGGAAAAGATACCGTTGTTTTCTGTCCACAATGATTGATACCAGGATCATCCATGGATGTCCATGTTCTCTGCTGCCACTTGGAACATTAATACAAGCTACTCAAATTGCCACCAAAATAAATACTGATATCATCAATCCACACTTCTGCCATCTGACACCATGTTAGGTATATGATGTGTACTGCCAGCTCTAACCAATTTGATGTCAAAGGCCTATCCTGCCACTGGACTGGACATTACTGTCTATGGTTTTATATGTCCTCTGAAAATGTGTACAAGCCAATGATACCTCCTGGCAACAAACAACATGGATTATCCCAGATGATGGCTGCCATTAGCCACAAGAAGATTAGGGATTCTTGCTGTCACTTTGGACCCTATTGATTATACCATTGATCTCAATTGCATAGGAAAATATCTTGATGTCACTTAATCTTGCTGCCTGTGGTAACCATGTTGATATCCCAAGTCAGTGTTTGCTCTCAAGAGCTTGGTGATGTCTGTGAGCCCTATTGTCATAAGAATCTATCTTGAAGTTCATGAACAATACTGCTACCTACTTCATGTGGAGTGTTCTGAGTTCCACCTCAGATATGTGTGTGATCCTACTTGCAACAGGAAGCTATACTGATATCAATAATATCTGCTTTCACCAGCAAAAAAGATGGTGTACATAGGTATGATTGAGATCCTACCTGCCACAGTTGACTATAGTGAATTCCTTGATGCATGCATGCAGCCCTCAATGCAGACCATATTAATTAAATACCCTTTTTGACACCAGATTTGCTATTGATGTCAATGATCCATCCCGCCACTGGAGAAGAAATTTATTTGCATGATCTCTTCTACCCTCTGAGTCTACGATGATATCACAGATTTATCTTGCAATAAACACCATGGAATCTATACTGATGTTGGACCTGCACTCTGCAACAAATGTGTGCGAGCCCCAGGTTCAGCCTGTGTATGGTACTTGGTTGCTATTTCAGTATCTGAGAATCTCACTGATCCAAGTTGTTTGATTGTATTGGTATTCCTTTAGAGTTCTTATCCCCCTTGGGGCCCTCAATTTTTCCCCCAACTCTACCATAAGAGACCCAAGCTCCATTCAATATTTGGCTGTGGGTGTCTGTATCTGTCTGAGCCAACTGCTGAGTAGATCCTCCTAGAGGACAACATGCTTCTGTCTGCAATCCTATCACTGTATCATTAATGCTGTCAGGGATTGGTTGTTGCCCATAGGATGGGTCTCTAGTTTGGGAAGTTATTGTTTTGCCATTGCATTAGTGTTTTCTCTATCCCTTGTCCATGTATTTCTCATAGACAGAATAAATTTTAGGTCCAAAGTTTGAAGATGTGTTGGTGTGACGATAGCTTCACTGGAGTTCCTACATAGTTACAAGAGGTGGACATCCAGTTAGACCAGCAAAACTTGTTGAAGATGCCTCCTTTTTCCATGTATACTTTTACCTTCTTTGTCAAAAATCAAATGTCCGTAGGTTTGTGGGGCCATTTCAGGATCATCCATTCAATTTAATTGATCCACCAGTTTATTTCTATAGTAATAGAATGCAGTTTTAATATTATTTCTCTGTATTATAAATCGAAGACTGGTATGGTGATACCTCTGGAAATTCTTTTAGTGGTTAAGATTGTTTTAGCTCTCCTGGGTTTTGTTTATCTGTATGAATCTTAGAATGGTTCTTTCAATGTCTGGAAAGAATTGTGTTAGAATTTTGATAGGGATTGCATTAAATCTATAAATTGCTTTTGTTCAGATGGTCATTTTCAATATGTTACTCCTAGTGCCCCATGAGCATTGAAGATTTTTCCAATTCTGATATGTTCCTCAGTTTCCTTCTTCAGAGAATTGAAGTTCTTCACTTTTAAGTCCTTACACATGCTTGATTAGAGTTGCACAAAGATATTTTATATTGTTCATGTCTATTGTACAGAGTTGTATTTTCCTAATTTATTTGTTGTCCCATTTATCATTTATCAAAGGAGGGCAGGCTATGTATTACTTTGAAATAACTTTATATTCAGCTGTTTTGCTGGAGTGTTTATCAACTTGCTTATGTTTACTATAATATCATCTGCAAATAGTGATACATTGAATTCTTCCTTTCTACTTTGCATCTCTGTGAACTTTATCAGTTGTCTTATTGCTCTGGGTAGAACTTTTAATGCTATATTATATAAATAGTGCAAGAGTGGGGTGCATACACTTGTCTCCAATCTAGTGGAAATGTTTGAAATTTCTCTACATTTAATTTTATGTTGTCCATTGACTTTCCATATACTGCTTGGATTATGTTTAGGTATGTGCCTTATATTCCTGATCTCACACTTTTGACATGAAGGGGTGGTGAATTTTGTTGAAGGCCTTTTCATCATATTATGAGATGATCATGTGAATATTTTCTTTCAATTTAATGATATGGTGGATTATGTGGATTGGTTTTCATATATTGAGCCATTCTCATATCCCTGGGATGAAGCCTACTTGATCATCATGGATGATATTCTTGATGTATTTCTGAAAGGGGTCAAAGTCACACTTAAAGAAATGTTCAAAGTTCTTAGTTATATGGGACTACAAATCAAAACAACACTGAGATTCCACTCTAACCCAATCAGAATGCCTAAGAATAAGAGCTCAAGTGACAGTACATGCTGGTGAGTATGTAGAACCCGAGGAACACTCCTTTATTGCTGGTAGTATTGCAAGTTGGTAGAAACACTATGGGAAACAATCTGGCTATTTTTCAGAAAAATGGAAATAGTTCTACCTGAAGAACCAGCTCGACTAATTTGGGCATATATCCAAAATATGCCCCACCATGTGCTCCACTATGTTCATATTAGGCTTTCATGTAATAGACAGAAGCTGGAAAGAACCCAGATGTCCCTCAATAGAAGAGTAGAGACAGAAAATGTGGTTTCTTTACATAATGGAATATTATTCAGCTATTAAGAATGAGGAAATCATAAGTTTTTCAGGCAAATGGCTAGAACTGGAAATTATCATCATGAGTTAAGTATCTCAGACCCAAAAGGGCATTCATAGTATGTACACACTAGTCAGTGGATATTAGCCAAAAAGTACAGAATACCTAGGATACAACCTACTGAACTTAAGAAGTTTAACAACAGAAAGGCACAAATGAGGATACTTCAATAACATTTGAGGGTGAAGAAAATAATCATAGGAGTCAGGGGGATGGAGGAACCTGGGTGTGAGTGGGGAGATGGAACAGAAATGGGACAGGATCAGTTAGGTGGGACAGGAACGAAGCCCAAAGCAGTAGCAGAATGAGTGGAAATATGCAAGTTTGGGGGTGGGGTCCATGTGGGGGAACACTCTAGAAAGTACCATGGACCTTGGAGTTAAGACTCTCAGGACTTAGTGATATGCTCAACAATGGGGAGAGGGAACTTAAAAAGCATCCACCTCCATTCGATAGATAGGGCTTCAGGCAGATGGATGGGGTTACCAAAATACAGTTAAAATTTCTGACCCAGAATTGTTCCTGTGTAAAAGTACTTGAGGGACAAAAATGGAGAAGAGATGAAGGGAAAGGTGGTCCAGTGACAGACCCAAATTGGAATTCCTCTCAAGGGCCGGCTCTAAGAACTGACATTATTACTGATGCAATGGTTTGCTGACAGACAGGAGCCTAGCATTGTTTGGCCTCCTAGAGACCCAAATAGCAGCTGAATAATTCAGTTGCAGATACTTATACCTAGAAATTGGACTGAAGTCGGGACCCCTATGGTGCAATTAGAGGAAGGATGGAAGAAGCTGAAGGGAAGAGTGACCCCATAGGAATACCAGCAGTATCAACTCATCTGGATGCCTAGAAGCTCCCAGAAACTGAGCCACCAACAAGGCAGCATGCCAGAGCTGGCTGGAGTATCCTGACACACATATAGCATAGGATTGCCTAGTCTGGCCTTACTGGGAAAATATGGACCTAATCTTCAAATGACTTGAGACCCCATGGAGGGTGAAGTTCCAGTGTATGTGTGGGAGCATCCTCTTGGAAGAGGGGCAAGGGGGAGGAGGAATATGATGAGGAACTGTGAGGGGGTACCAGGGGCAGAAACAAAGCCAGGATTGCTATATATATTTGCTATATATATATATATATATATATATATATATATATATATATATATATATATACATATATATGCGCATACATATAATATTCAAGGTCATCTTCAGCTCCATAGTTAGTTTGAAGCCCACCCTGAGATACATTAGACCCTGTCTCATAAAAATATTATTAACTATACTCCTGTTAATAGAAATATAATTCCAGTTGGAATTGCCCCACTTAAATCTAGGATAACTAAGAGTTTTGCTGGCTTCTATTTGCCCTGAACTTGTGATAACTACTGTTTTTCAACCTGTCAAGAAAAAAATGAGAGAAAAGCACCTGGGTAGCTAGGGCGCAGGGTCTGCTGACACTCGCCAGCTACCCACAACACCCGCCACAGGATCATAAGACTTCTGGTGAGTGGAACACAGCTTCTGCTCCAATCCAATTGCGTGGGACCTGAGACTGCTCTGGTTGGGGAGAGAGAAATTCGGCCTACATAGGGCCACAAACCTCTTCCGGTCAGAAAAGCACCTGGATAACTAGGGCGCAGGGTCGGCTGACACTCGCCAGCTACCCACAACACCCGCCACAGGATCTTAAGACTTCTGGTGAGTGGAACACAGCTTATGCTCCAATCCAATTGCGCGGGACCTGAGACTGCTCTGGTTGAGGAGAGAGAAATTCGGCCTACATAGGGCCACAAACCTCTTCCGGTCAGAAAAGCACTGGGGTAGGGAGGGCGCAGGGTCGGCTGACACTCGCCAGCTACCCACGACACCCGCCACAGGATCTTAAGATTTCTGGTGAGTGGAACAGCTTCTGCTCCAATCCAATTGCGCGCTGGACCTGAGACTGCATTAGTTAGGGAAGCAGAAACCAGCCTGAGTAGGGCCACAGGCCTCATCCGGCTGGATCAGCACCGGGATAGCTAGAGTGCAGGGTCGGCTGACACCCGCCAGCTACCCACGATCCCCGCCACAGGATTTTGAGACTGCTGGTGAGTGGAACACAGCTTCTGCTCCAGTCCAATCACGCGGGACCTGAGTCTGCTTTGGTTGGGGAGGGAGAAATTCGGCCTACATAGGGCCACAAGCCTCTTCCGGTCAGAAAAGCACTGGGGTAGCGAGGGCGCAGGGTCGGCTGACACTCGCCAGCTACCCACAACACCCGCCACAGGATCTTAAGACTTCTGGAGAGTGGAACACAGCTTCTGCTCCAATCCAATTGTGCGCGGACCCTGAGACTGCATTAGTTAGGGAAGCAGAAAACCGGCCTGAGTAGGACCACAGGCCTCTTCTGGCTGGACCAGCACCGGGGTACTGCCAGCTACCCACGACCCCCGCCACAGGATTTTGAGACTGCTGGTGAGTGGAACACAGCCTCTGCTCCAATCTTTAAACAGTGACAACAACAACAACTAACCCCAGAGATTACCAGATGGCGAAAGGTAAACGTAATAATCTTACTAACAGAAACCAAGACCACTCACCATCATCAGAACCCAGCACTCCCACTTCGCCCAATCCAGGGCACCCAACACACCGGAAAAGCTAGACACGGATCTAAAAGCATATCTCCTGATGATGGTAGAGGACTTCAAGAAGGACTTTAATAACACACTTAAAGAAATACAAAGGAACACTGGTAAACAGGTAGAAGACAATAAAGAGGAAGCACAAAAATCCCTTAAAGAATTGCAGGAGAAGACTGCTAAAGAGTTACAAATCCTTAAAGAAAAACAGGATAACCTAATCAAACAGGTAGAAGTCCTTAATGAAAAACAGGAAAACACATCCAAACAGATGATGGAAATGAACAAAACCATACTAGACCTAAAAAGGGAAGTATACACAATAAAGAAAACCAAAAATGAGGCAACACTGGAGATAGAAACCCTAGGAAAGAAATCTGGAACCATAGATACCAGCATCAGCAACAGAATACAAGAGAGGGAAGAGAGAATCTCAGGTGCAGAAGATTCCATAGAGAACATCGGCACAACAATCAAGGAAAATGTAAAATGCAAAAAGATCCTAACTCAAAACATCCAAGAAATACAGGACACAATGAGAAGACCAAACCTACGGATAATAGGAGTGGATGAGAATGAAGATTTTCAACTCAAAGGACCAGCAAACATCTTCAACAAAATTATAGAAGAAAACTTCCCAAATCTAAAGAAAGAGATGCCCATGAACATACAAGAAGCCTACAGAACTCCAAATAGACTGGACCAGAAAAGAAATACCTCCCAACACATAATAATCAGAACAACAAATGCTCTAAATAAAGATAGAATACTAAAAGCAGTAAGAGAAAAAGGCCAAGTAACATATAAAGGCAAGCCTATCAGAATTACACCAGATTTTTCACCAGAGACTATGAAAGCCAGAAGATCCTGGACGAATATTATACAGACACTAAAAGAACACAAATTCCAGCCCAGGCTACTATACCCAGCCAAACTCTCAATTAACATAGATGGAGAAACCAAAGTATTCCACGACAAAACCAAATTCACACATTATCTCTCCACGAATCCAGCCCTTTAAAGGATAATAACAGAAAAAAAACAATACAAGGACAGGAACCACGCCCTAGAAACAACAAGAAGGTAATCCCTCAACAAACCTAAAAGAAGACAGCCACAAGAACAGAATGCCAAATTTAACAACAAAAGTAACAGGAAACAACAATTACTTTTCCTTAATATCTCTTAATATCAATGGACTCAACTCCCCGATAAAAAGACATAGACTAACAAACTGGCTACACAAACAAGACCCAACATTTTGCTGCTTACAGGAAACTCATCTCAGAGAAAAAGATAGACACTACCTCAGAATGAAAGGCTGGAAAACAATTTTCCATGCAAATGGTATGAAGAAACAAGCTGGAGTAGCCATTCTAATATCTGATAAGATTGACTTCCAACCCAAAGTCATTAAAAAAGACAGGGAGGGACACTTCATACTCATCAAAGGTAAAATCCTCCACGAGGAACTATCAATCCTGAATATGTATGCTCCAAATACAAAGGCAGCCACATTCATTAAAGAAACTTTAGTAAATCTCAAAGCACACATTGCACCTCATACAATAATAGTGGGAGACTTCAACACACCACTTTCACCAATGGACAGATCATGGAAACAGAAACTAAACAGGGACACAGAGAAACTAAGAGAAATTATGAATCAAATGGATCTGGCAGATATCTACAGAACATTCTATCCTAAAACAAAAGGATATACCTTCTTCTCAGCACCTCATGGTACCTTCTCCAAAATTGACCACATAATTGGTCACAAAACAGGCCTCAACAGATACAAAAATATTGAAATTGTCCCATGCATCCTATGAGATCACCATGGACTAAGGCTGATCTTCAATAACAAAATAAATAATAGAAACCCAACCTTCACGTGGAAACTGAACAACACTCTTCTCAATGATACCTTGGTCAAGGAAGGAATAAAGAAAGAAATTAAGGACTTTTTAGAGTTCAATGAAAATGAAGCCACAACATACCCAAACTTATGGGACACAATGAAAGCATTTCTAAGAGGAAAACTCATAGCTCTGAGTGCCTCCAAAAGGAAACTAGAGAGAGCACATATTAGCAGCTTGACAACATACCTAAAAGCACTAGAACAAAAGGAAGCAAATTCACCCAAGAGGAGTAGACAGCAGGAAATAATCAAACTCAGGGGCGAAATCAACCAAGTGGAAACAAGAAAAACTATTCAAAGAATCAACCAATCAAGGAGCTGGTTCTTTGAGAAAATCAACAAGATAGATAAACCCTTAGCCAGACTCACTAGAGGGCACAGGGAAAGCATCCTAATTAACAAAATCAGAAATGAAAAAGGAGACATAACAACAGATCCTGAAGACATCCAAAACACCATCAGATCCTTCTACCAAAGGCTATACTCAACAAAACTGGAGAACCTGGATGAAATGGACAAGTTCCTAGACAGATACCAGGTACCAAAGTTGAATCAAGATCAGGTTAATGATCTAAACAGCCCTATATCCCCCAAAGAAATAGAAGCAGTCATTAATAGTCTCCCAACTAAAAAAAGCCCAGGACCAGATGGGTTTAGTGCAGAGTTCTATCAGACCTTCAAAGAAGATCTAATCCCAGTTCTTCACAAACTATTCCACAAAATAGAAACAGAAGGTACTCTACCCAACTCCTTCTATGAAGCCACAATTACTCTGATACCTAAACCTCAAAAAGACCCAACAAAGATAGAAAACTTCAGACCAATATCCCTTATGAATATTGATGCAAAAATCCTCAATAAAGTTCTTGCTAACCGAATCCAAGAACACATCAAAACAATCATCCATCCTGACCAAGTAGGATTCATCCCGGGATGCAGGGATGGTTCAATATATGGAAATCCATCAATGTAATCCAGTATATAAACAAACTCAAAGACAAAAACCACATGGTCATCTCGTTAGATGCGGAAAAAGCATTTGACAAGATCCAACACCCATTCATGATAAAAGTCTTGGAAAGATCAGGAATTCAAGGCCCATACCTAAACACAATAAAAGCAATCTACAGCAAACCAGTAGCCAACATCAAAGTAAATGGCGAGAAGCTTGAAGCAATCCCTCTAAAATCAGGGACTAGACAAGGCTGTCCACTTTCTCCATACCTATTCAACATTGTACTTGAAGTCCTAGCCAGAGCAATTCGACAACAAAAGGAGATCAAAGGGATACAAATTGGAAAATATGAAGTCAAAATATCACTTTTTGCAGATGATATGATAGTATATATAAGTGACCCTAAAAATTCCACCAGAGAACTCCTAAGCCTCGTAAACAGCTTCGGTGAAGTAGCTGGATATAAAATTAACTCAAACAAATCAATGGCCTTTCTCTACACAAAGAATAAACAGGCTGAGAAAGAAATTAGGGAAACAACACCCTTCTCAATAGTCACAAATAATATTAAATATCTTGGCATGACTCTAACTAAGGAAGTGAAAGATCTGTATAATAAAATCTTCAAGTCTCTGAAGAAAGAAATTATAGAAGATCTCAGAAGATGGAAAGATCTCCCATGCTCATGGATTGGCAGGATCAACATTGTAAAAATGGCTATCTTGCCAAAAGCAATCTACAGATTCAATGCAATCCCCATCAAAATTCCAAATCAATTCTTCAACGAATTAGAAAGTGCAATCTGCAAATTCATCTGGAATAACAAAAAACCTAGGATAGCAAAAACTCTTCTCAAGGATAAAAGAACCTCTGGTGGAATCACCATGCCAGACCTAAAGCTTTACTACAGAGCAATTGTGATAAAAACTGCATGGTACTGGTATAGTGACAGACAAATAGACCAATGGAATAGAATTGAAGACCCAGAAATGAACCCACACACCTATGGTCACTTGATCTTCGACAAGGGAGCTAAAAACATCCAGTGGAAGAAAGACAGCATTTTCAACAAATGGTGCTGGCACAACTGGTTGTTAACATGTAGAAGAATGCGAATCGATCCATTCCTATCTCCTTGTACTAAGGTCAAGTCTAAGTGGATCAAGGAACTTCACATAAAACCAGAGACACTGAAACTTATAGAGGAGAAAGTGGGGAAAAGCCTTGAAGATATGGGCACAGGGGAAAAATTCCTGAATAGAACAGTAATGGCTTGTGCTGTAAGATCGAGAATTGACAAGTGGGACCTCATGAAACTACAAAGCTTCTGCAAGGCTAAAGACACCATCAATAAGACAAAAAAACTACCAACAGATTGGGAAAGGATCTTCACCTATCCTAAATCAGATAAGGGTCTAATATCCAATATATATAAAGAACTCAAGAAGGTGGACTCCAGAAAGTCAAATAACCCCATTAAAAATGGGGCTCAGAACTGAACAAAGAATTCTCACCTGAGGAATACCGAATGGCAGAGAAACACCTGAAAAAATGTTCAACATCCTTAATCATCAGGGAAATGCAAATCAAAACAACCCTGAGATTCCACCTCACACCAGTCAGAATGGTTAAGATAAAAAATTCAGGTGACAGCAGATGCTGGCGAGGATGTGGAGAAAGAGGAACACTCCTCCATTTTTGGTGGGATTGCAAGCTTGTACAACCACTCTGGAAATCAGTCTGGCGGTTCCTCAGAAAATTGGACATAGTACTACCGGAGGATCCAGCAATACCTCTCCTGGGCATATATCTAGAAGATGTCCCAACCGGTAAAAAGGACACATGCTCCACTATGTTCATAGCAGCCCTATTTATAATAGGCAGAAGCTGGAAAGAACCCAGATGTCCCTCAACAGAGGAATGGATACAGAAATTATGGTACATTTACACAATGGAGTACTACTCAGCTATTAAAAAGAATGAATTTATGAAATTCCTAGCCAAATGGATGGACCTGGAGGTCATCATCTTGAGTGAAGTAACACAATCACAAAAGAACTCACACAATATGTATTCACTGATAAGTGGATATTAGCCCAAAACTTAGGATACCCAAGATATAAGATACAATTTGCTAAACTCATGAAACTCAAGAAGAATGAAGACCAAAGTGTGGACACTGTGCCCCTTCTTAGAATTGGGAACAAAACACCCAGGGAAGGAGTTACAGAGACAAAGTTCGTAGCTGTGATGAAAGGATGGACCATTTAGAGACTGCCGTATCCAGGGATCCATCCCATAATCAGCTTCTAAATGCTGACACCATTGCATACACTAGCAAGATTTTGCTGAAAGGACCCTAATATAGCTGTCTCTTGTGAGACGATGCCGGGGCCTAGCAAACACAGGAGTGGATGTTCACAGTCAGCTATTGGATGTATCACAGGGCTCCCAATGGAGAAGCTAGAGAAAGTACCCAAGGAGCTAAAGGGAACTGCAACCCTATTGTTGGAACAACATGATGTACTAACCAGAACCCCGGAGCTCTTGTCTCTAGCTGCATATGTATCGAAAGATGGCCTAGTCAGCCATCACTGGAAAGAGAGGCCCATTGGACTTGCAAACTTTATATGCCCCAATATAGGGGAATGCCAGGGCCAAAAGAATGGGAATGGGTGGGTAGGGAAGTGGGGGGCACTATGGGGGACTTTTGGGATAGCATTGGAAATATAATTGAGGAAAATATGTAATAAAAATATTAAAAATTAAAAAAAAGAAAAAGAAAAAAATGAGACCTCTAATGTCCTATAATCAAAGGGTGTTCCTATGACATAGACCCAGAGGGAAGGAAACCTATGATAAGCAGACTGGAGTTAAAATGCTTAATCCGGCTCCCAGTGTGGAGACAGTGTCTTTTTGTGTCATTCTGATTTTCTTAAAAATTGGATATTTTATTCACTTACATTTCAAATGTTATCCCTTTCCAGGTTTCCCCTCTGCAAACACCCTCTTCCAACCCCCTTTACCCTACTTCCATGAGGGTGCTCCCCCTCTGACCTAGCTACTACTGCCTCACTGCCCTAGCATTCCTCTACAATGGGACATCAAACCTTCACAAAACCAAGGGCCTCCTCTCACATTGATGCCAGATAAGGCCCCTTCATCTTCTTGAGTACTTCTCCTTACTCCTCCACTGGCTTCCCTTTGCTCTGTCCAATGGTTGGCTGTGAGAATCCACATTTGTATTGGTCAGGATGTAGAAGACCCTCCCAGGAGACAGTTGTATCAGGCTCCTGTCAGCAAGCACTTCTTTCTTTATCAGCAATAGTGTCTGGGTTTGGTGTCTGCATGTGGGATGGATCCCCAGATAGGGTAGTCTCTGGATAACGTTTCCTTCAGTCTTGATCCACTCTTTTTTTTCTTGTATTTCCTATAGAAAGGAGGAATTATGGATTAAAATTTTGGAACTGAGTGTGGGGTCCCATCCCTCAACCATGCCAACCTCTGGATATGGTCTTTAAAGGTTCTCTCTCCCCTTTCGTGGTGTATTTTGGCTAATGTAATCCTGTTGGAGTCCTGTGAGTCCTTTGCTTTTTGGCATTGGGGACTTTCTGGTTGCTACATCCAGTTCCCCATCCCCATTTGCTATACACTGCTATTCAGGTTCCCGACCCACATTACATTTCCTCGATCTCCTCTGATATATGATTCTTCCCTCTTTTTCACCTACCCTTCTTCTCTTACATCCCAGTCCTTTTCACCCTCTATTTCCCATGAGTATTTTGTTCCCCTTTCTAAGTAGGGCTGAAGCATTCACACTGATCTTCCTTCTGCTTGAGCTTCATTGGCTCCATGAGTTGTATCTTGGGTATTCCAGGTTCTTTGACTAATATTCACTTATCAGTGAGTACATACCATATATGGTCTTTTGTGACTGAGTTACCCCACTCAAGACAAGAGTTTTTAATTTTTTAAAAATTTTTATTAGATATTTTCTTCATTTACATTTCAAATGCTATCCTGCAAGTACCCTATACCATGTTCCATGCACTGCTCCCCAACCCACCCACTCCCACTTCTTAGCCCTGGATTCCCCTGTACTGGGGCATATAAAGTTTGCAAGACCAAGGGGCCTCTCTTCGCAATACTGGCTGACTAGGCCATCTTTTGCTACTTATGTAGCTGGAGACACAAGATCTGAGGGCACTAGTTAGTTATTTTTTTTTGTTCCACCTATAGGTTTGCAGACCCCTTCAGCTCCTTGGGTATATTCTCTAGTTCCACCATTGGGGCCCTGAGTTCCATCCAATAGATGACTATGACCATCCACTTCTGTATTTGCCAGGCACTGGTATAGCCTCACAAGAGACATCTATATCAGGGTCTTTTCAGCCAAATCTTGCAGGCATGTACAATAGTGTCTGCGTTTGGTGGCTGAATATAGGATGGATCCCTGGATGGGGTAGTCTCTAGATGGTCCATCCTTTCATCTTAGATCCAAACTTTGTCTGTGTAACTCCTTCCATGGGTATTTTGTTCCCAATTCTAAGGAGAAATGAAGGATCCAAACATTGGCCTTCATACTTCTTGATTTTCTTGTGTTTTGCAAATTGAATCTTGGATATTCTAAGTTTCTTGGCTAATATCCACTTATCAGTGAGTGCATATCAAGTGGTTCCTTTTGAGATTGGGTTACCTCACTTAGGATAATATCCTCCAGATACATCCATTTGTTGAAGAATTTCATAAATACATTGTTTCTAATAGCTGAGTAGTATTCTCTTGTGTAAATGTACCACATTTTCTATATCCATTCCTCTGTTGAGGAACATATGGGTTCTTTCCAGCTTTCGGCTTTTATAAATAAGGCTGCTATGAACATAGTGGAGCATGTGTCCTTATTACCAGTTGGAACATCTTCTGGGAATATGCCCAGGAGAGGTATTGCTGCATCTTCCAGTCGGACAATGTCAACTTTTCTGAGGAACTGCCAGACTGATTTCCTGAGTGTTTGTACAAGCTTGCAATGGCACCAGCAATGAAGGAGTGTTCCTTCACATCCATGCCAGCATCTGCTGTCACCTGAATTTTCACACTTAGCCATTCTGACTGGTGTGAGGTGGAATCTCAGGGTTGTTTTGATTTGCATTTCCCTGATGATTAAGGATGTTGGACATTTTTTCAGGTGTTTCTCATCCCTTCAGTATTCCTCACTTGGGAATTATTTGTTTAGCTCTGTACCCCATTTTTAATGGGGTTACTTGAATTTCTGTGGTCCAGTGTCTTGAGCTCCTTGTAGATATTGGATATTAGTTAACTGTCAGATTTAGGATTAGAAAAAAATCCTTTCCCAATCTGTTGGTGGTCTTTTTGTTTATTGACAGTATCTTTTGCCTTACAGAAGTTTTGCAATTTTATGAGGTCCCTTTTGCTGATTCCTGATCTTACTGCACAAGCCATTGCTCTTCTGTTCAGGGATGATTCCACTTTGCCTATAACTTCCAGGCTTTTACCTACTTTATCCACTATAAAATTTAGTCTGGTTTTATGTGGAGTTCTTTGATCTACTTAGACTTGAGCTTTGTACAAGAAGATAAGAATGGATCAATTTGCATTCTTCTAAGTGATAACCTCCCGTTGTGCCATCATCATTTGTTGAAAATGCTGTCTTTTTTTCCAATTCATGGTTTTAGATCGATCCCTTGTCAAAGGTCAAGTGACCATAGGTGTGTGAGTTCATTGCTGGGTCTTCAATTCTGTCCCATTGATCTCCCTGTCTGTTGCTGTACCAGTACCATGCAGTTTTTATCAAAATTGTTCTGTAGTGCAGCTTGAGGTCTGGCATGGTGATTCCACCAGAGTTTCTTTTATTGTTGAGGATAGTTTTTGCCATCCTAGGTTTTTTGTCATTCCAGATGAATATGCAAATGGACCTTTCTATCTCAGTGAAGGATTGATTTGGAATTTTGATGGGAATTGCATTGAATATGTAGATTGCTTTTGGCAGTTTAGCCATTTTTACTATATTAATCCTGCAAATCCATGAGCATGGGAGACATTTCCATCTTCTGAGATCTTGAATTTCTTTCGTCAGAGACTTGAAGTTCTTGCCATACAGATCTTTCACTTCCTTAGTTAGAGTCACACCAAGGTATTTTATATTTTTTGTAACTATTGTGAAGGGTGCTGTTTCACTAATTTCTTTCTCAGCCTATTTATCCTTTGTGTAGAGAAAGGCCACTGATTTGTTTGAGTTAATTTCATATCCAGCTACTGCACGGAAGCCGTATATCAGGTTCAGGAATTCTCTGGTGGAATTTTTAGGGTCACTTATATATACAATCATATCATCTGCAAATAGTCATATTTTGACTTCTTTCCAATTTTTATCCCCTTGATCTCCTTTTGTTGTGGTATTTCTTTGGCTAGGACTTCAAGTACTATATTGAATAGGTAGGGAGAAAGTTGGCAGCCTTGTCTATTCCCTGATTTTAGTGGGATTGCTTCCAGTTTCACTCCATTTAGTTTGATATAGGCTAATGGTTTGCTGTATATTTTTTTATTATGTTTAGATATGGGCCTTGAATTCCTGAGTATATTATAGATGTCACTGAAGTCCAACTTGGTGGACCAATGAATTTTACTGGGATTCCTTACAGGAATATGTGCAAGGGGTTACTTACAGGAGCAGAAATGACTCAAAGGCAGCTGCATCACCAAAGCCTACCACAGCATGGGCGAGAGCTCACAAAGCCGGGGACCTGGAGCACACTGCACAGCCTGCAGGCAGCACAACAGTTTGGAGAGAGTCTTCCACGTGCCTCAGTGGGTCTATACCTCTTCCAGGCAAGGTAGCTCCAGCTCTGCTGGTTTCTACTTCTTTCGGGAAACTAGTCTCATCTTCCAAGATACTCTTCAATTGTAGCTCAGCTTTCTGCATCTGAGAAGGACTCTCAGCTTTTAGTCCTTCCTCTGGCATGGAGGAGCCTAATGACTGTTTTAAGTTTGGGGGACTCCTTGAAGCTGTTTGGAGGTGTTTGCCTTCCTGCTTAAAGAGCTTCCTGAAGCTCTATTGAGTTGTTTATCTCCCTGCTTAAGGAGATTCCTGCAGGGTGGAAGGTTTCGATCCTCTGAGGACACTATTATACAACAATATATTAAGGGCTTTGGGAGTTATATTAGTAATAAATTCAACTGTACTTGGATTGTACAGTTAATAATAATTTTATATGTCACATTATAATATAGTAGAAGTAATAATAATAATAATAATAATAATAATAATAATAATAATAATAATAATTTCAACTGTGCCTTACCCTGATAACATGGTTTCACATATACATGGGAGTATGGTAGCCTCCGGACCCATCCTCTGTCCAGGTAGCTGGACCATGATAATGGATTTTATACTCAGATGGCCATTAATTTTATTTATAGTTGCCAATTTGTAGGGCACACCATTTACTTTGAGATTTCCTGTACTTATAATTTCTAAATGGTCCCCTCTGGTAAGTTGGAACAGGAAGAAAACTGTACAGCTAGACCCTAACACACACAATCCTGATGGGTTGAGCAGAAGTATAATCTAGGCTGTGTCCCTCACATATCTGATATAGTCCACAGAGGGCATGGTACCTGATATCTGCATTGACACTGTTTCAGGCCTGTCAGAGATGAGAGAAATTAGAAAAGGGATAGAGGTTTTGTTCAAAGTGGTTTGGGAACCAAAGCATTGGATTTCCTAATCCACTGCATTATAAAATCTTTGGCCCAGGTATGTGGTGCTTCCAGCAGAAGTTTAAATCACACTTCCACTAGGTAAGTCAGTTTTCCACAACAACTGAAGTATTATTTTGGTTTTGGTTTTGGTTTTGGTTTTGGTTTTGGTTTTGGTTTTGGTTTTGGTTTTGGTTTTGGTTTTGGTTTTGGTTTTGGTTTTGGTTTTGGTTGTGGTTTTGGTTTTGGTTTTGGTTTTGGTTTTGGTTTTGGTTTTGGTTTTGGTTTTGGTTTTGGTTTTGGTTGACAGGGTCTCATTTTGTAGATCAGAGTAACCTGGAACACACTGTGTAGTAGTCCAGGCTACCATCAAACTAACAGAAGCCTCTGACTCTGGAGTGCTAGGTTTAAAGGCATGTGCTACTACCACACCTAGTCCCAATAATTGAAGTTTTAGGGAGTTAAACTGTACTGGCTAATTTTGTGTCAACTTGACACAGCTAGAGTTATCACAGAGAAATGAGCTTCAGTTGAGGAAATACCTCCATGAGATCCAACTGTAAGGCATTTTCTCAATTAGTGATCAAGGGGGAAAGGCCTCTTGTGGGTAGGACCATCTCTGGGCTGTTAGTCTTGGGTTCTATAAGATAGCAGGCTGAGCAAGTCAGGGGAAGCAAGCCAGTAAGGAACATCCCTCCATGGCCTCTGCATCAGCTCCTGCTCCCTGACCTGCTTGAGTCCCAGTCCTGACTTCTTTCAGTGATGAACAGCAATGTGGCAATGTGAGCTGAATAAACCCTTCTCCCCCCAACTACTTCTTGGTCATGATGTTTGTGCAGGAATAGAAACCCTGACTTAGACAAATTGGTACTGGGAGTGGGGTATTCCTGAGAAAACCTGACCATGTTTTGGGGAGGACTGTGGAAGGACTTTGGAACTTTGGACTTGAAGATCCATTTGTTGTTAAGAGCTCTGTCAGATGTTGTATAGGAGCTTGGAAGATAATGTTGAGAAAAGTACAGAAGATGGAGGTCTGGTTTGTGAAATTTCAGAAGGAAAATTAAAGACACTTTCAGGGCAATTGCTGTTTTGATTATGAAGATTTTGTAGCTCTGGTTAGCTGGGGCTGAAGAATCAGCTGTGGTTAAGAAGATACCAGAACTACTAAAGCAAAAACCTTGCATTACTGGGACTATTGATGCTGGTTAGCTGGAGCTAAGAATTTAGTGGTGATTAAGAAGAGACCAGCATCATTGAGGTGACATCTTCTGGGAAGTGTTTTCTGAAAGCACCAAGAGGGTGTGCTCCAGAGATAGCCAAGATTGTACTCCTGCTGAAGCGGGACTTGATAATATGTAAGGGTCTCCCAGGTGGTACTGGTTTTGAAGGCATGAAGGGATCACGCAGAGCAGCTGAGGCTCGGCACTGTGAGAGGCTATGAAAGGCCATTGGTGAAGGTGTAGCCTCAGTTGCAATTGAAGGCCCAGGACTGAAGGGGTCATGCAGTGTTTTGGACATGCCAGTTACATGAGATGACCACCAAGAGCAGCAGCAGCAGTGGAGTACAGTTATCTGGAGCTCAGAGGATGACGTGTGTGCTACAAAGGGCATGGCTAGAGAAGTGACCCAAGCCCTTGGTGGATCCCAGAAGATCGTGAGTTGAATCCCAGACATTGGATGGTTGGAGATTGATTTTTGCTTTGATTGTAACTGTGCCTTTATATTTTCCCTCTTGAAGGAAGAAACTGTTTTAGTGGAGCCCACAGTTAAGAGACTTTTAATTGTAAAAATACTTTGGATTTTAAAAGAGATGGATATTTTAAAGAGATTGAAATTTTAAGAATATGTAAAGACTGTGGGACTTTTAAAGTTATTTATATCTTGGGGATGAATAAGAATGCAAGGGTTGAGGCTTACTAGTGATGTGTTTGTGTGTCAAGTTGACAAGGGGTCAATTGTACTGGCTAGATTTGTGTCAACTTGACACAGCTAGAGTTATCACAGAGAAAGGAGCTTCAGTTGAGGAAATGCCTCCATGAGATCCAACTGTAAGGCATTTTCTCAATTAGTGAACCAGGGGGAAAAGCCCCTTGTGGGTAGGACCATCTCTGGGCTGTTAGTCTTGAGTTCTATAAGAGAGCAGGCTGAGCAAGCCAGGGGAAGTAAGCCAGTAAGGAACATCCCTCCATGGCCTCTGCATCAGCTCCTGCTCCCTGACCTGCATGAGTTCCAGTCCTGAATTCTTTCAGTGATGAACAGCAATGTGTGAGAATTTCACTTTCTTTAAAAACCCAGTAATGTTATATGAGTACTTTTTTGTTTTGTTTTGTTTTAATCTCACGTGTGTCCCCAGCTGCACATAGTTTATGTTTGAAATTCTAGGGACTCTTGAGAGGGTATAAATGCAAGAGCTCCTGAGAGGACCTGGGGCAGTTGCTGCTACTCCTGTTGCATCTGCCTGTTATCGCTGGTTTAAATGAACAGTGCTCTAGCCACTGGAGCAAGGTTGTGGATTTATGTGTGTCAAAGGGCAATGATGGATATACATTGTTTCAAGAAGAAAAACAATTCCAAAATTCAGCTCACAAAGTAGGGTATTACCTTGATATAAAAACTGTTTAATGTTAATTAAAAAATAGTTGGATAGGGGCTAGGAAGTTGGCTAACTGGGTAAAGTGCTTGCACTCACAGTAAATGCTAAGTGTGCCAGCACTTGTGTGTAACCCAGCCCTGGAGGAGTGGAGAGAGATAGATGCCGGGGCTTGCTGAAGTACCAGTGTAGCTGAAAGGGCCAGCTCCAAGTTCAATGAGAACAACTATCTCAAAATAAGATGGACAGAAATAGAGAAAGTCACTCAGCAGCTTATCTGGAATGATTAATTCATTTAAGTAAATTTAGAAAAACAGTATGATTGATTTAAAAGAAATGTTTAAATACTGAATATTTGGTAAAACAAATATTTCAATTCTTTCTATCTATAAATGAATATTTGAAATAATGAGGAATAAAGATTAACAGCTTAAGAATGAATCTAAACACATTGAACAGGCCACTGACACAGTATGTGCATATTTGTGAGTTTTAATTATGATATATTTTCAATACACATAATAGTATGTTGGATTATATATATATATAATATATATATATATATATATATATATATATATATGTGTTGAATCTACCTGAATAAATAAAATACTAAATCTAAAAAAAAAAGAATCTAAAAATCAAACTTCTATATGTTTGCTGAACATCAAAATAGAAGATATTCTTGATCATTTATGTTTGAAGACACATGTGAAGCATTCTATTTTTAGTTTTTTATTTCTTTTTTTAATTAGGTATTTTCTTCCTTTATATTTCAAATGTTTTCCCAAAAATCATCCAAATCTGCACCCCCACTCCCCTACCCACCTACTCCCACTTCTTGGCCCTGGTGTTCCCCAAATACTGAGGCATATAAAGTTTGCAAGATGTTGAATATGCCTGAATAAACAAAATACTAATACTAAAAAAAAAAGAATGAATCTAAAAATCAAACTTCTATATGTTTGCTGACCATCAAAATAGAAGGCATTCTTGATAATTTATGTTTGAGACACATATGAAGCACTCTTAATCATTAGGTAAGTTTAGGTGTCATTTATCTGAAGGCCAAGCACAATGAAATGATGTTTTGATGCCTTTATGAGAATACAAAAATTCAGGTCTCAAACTAATATTTATAGATTTTTTCAGTTACATTTAATGTGTTAGTGTTATGAAATATAACATGGCAAGGGAGTACCTTTGGTGGGCTAATGCCAGGTGTTCCCCTGAGAAATTATACCATGCAACAGACCTGGTATAAAATGGATTTATTGGGGGAGGGGAGAGGAGTGAGGAACTGGGGAAGAGATAGAGGCAGACAGACAGAAGCAAAGCCATTAGGTCAGAAAATGTAGGGCAGAGAACAGATAGAGGGGAAGCTGGGAACAAAGACAGACAGAGATCTCAGAAAGAAGAACAATGGGAACAGAGAGAAGGGGCTGGGCCTGAAACAGTGAGAGGGGACTAATCAGTCCTTTTATCCTGCCTCACAGTTAGCAGTTTAGTTTGTTTCAAGAAACAAATACACTTTCTTTCAATGAATTTTGTAAGTGAACAGGAAATATTCTCATCTCTCAGAGCTGACAGTGTTAATTTTATAATGTTTATAGGAGATTTTTGTGGGACTATTTTCTTAAAAACAGTGTAAGCCAGATATGTTGTCACATACCTATAATAGCACCTACATGGAATGCTGGGATCACCTTGAACCTAAACATTCTAGACCTTCCTGGACAATAAACAACAGACTAAGTGGCTATCACAAAAATGAAATGAAATGAAATAAAATCAAACCAATGAACCTTCTATATTTGTATCTCATACCTTTGGGAACTAATAAGATAATGATTAAAAAATAAATTTCAATTATCTTTATCAATAAAAAGAATTAGAAATGTTATGAAGGTTAAAAAAAAAAAAATCACATCAGGGAGGGGGGAGGGACCTGGGTGTGAAAGGGGACAAGGAGGAGAAGAGAGGAAAATGATCAGGTATTGTGGGGGTGGGAAAAGAACTGAAGCGCTTAGGACCAGCAAAAAGAATGGAAACAGGCATGTTTGATAGGTAGGAGGTTATAAAACCCTCTAGTGTAGGAAGCCTTGATAATACGTGCCGTCACTAGATGGCGCTAAGCTCCATTGTGTGCATGTGCCAGAGCAAATGCCTGCCAAGTCACTAGTCTGTCCCCTGGGACATTTGAGACTGTGGGTGGAACCGCCAGTAGTATTAACACGTCACACCTGTGGGTATATATAGCAACACGTTTCTATCCTTCTTTGTTCTACCTCAAGATTATGAATAAAGTGTAACCACGAAAGGTCTTGACTTGTGTTCTGTGTGTGTTCCCGCGGGACGGGAATAGCACAGGACATTTGGTGCTGAAATCCCTGGAAAAAGACGCCTGACCAATGTGTGGCAGCCAGAGGAGAACCCCTCCCACAACATCGGAGGAAGACTGGAATGTCTCACGTATCTCACGTTGGTATGCGTGTTCAGGATCATTAACACCTACCTCTTGGGAGAAATTAAGGGAAGACTTAATTAAGGAACAACAGAATGGTAAATTAAAGATAGGGACCATGGCATTATGGAAACTAGTGAAAACATGCCTGGAAGATGAGAAGTGTCTTTTAACTGTTAGGACAGTACAAGGGATTTTGGAAGAATTACAAGACAGTATGCCAGAATTGGAGCAGGACCATAGGTTAAGAGCTCAAAATAGGAAACGTGCACGTGAAAAACTAAGCCCTTCCACAGACCTTGGATCTGAGGAAGTGAAAGGTTTGGGAATAAATTCCCAGGGAGAGAAAAAAGATAAGGAGAAAGTTCAGGAAAAGAAAAGCCTTTATCCAGTAAAGGAACTGGAGGCTTTGAAGCTTGATAGATTAAAATCAGAAGAGCTTAGCTCCTCTGAGGAAGAAGAGTTAGAATATGAGACAGCTCACTATAAAAAAGAAAGATATCCAGAAGAAAGGCAAGTAAAGAAATCAGAGAAAAAATTAAAAGTTACTGGGGACACAGAGCAGGCTACCTCTAGGCCTTCTGGTCTCAATACTCCTCCACCTTATGTGGAGAATTTTTCTGATTCTTTCCTCTCCAGGGAGGAAAAGAAAAAACTTTATCAGGCATTCCCTGTCTATGAAGTTGCTGATGGAGGGCGAGTACGTGGACCTGTGGAGTATATTCAGATAAAAGAACTTGCTGAGTCTGTATGTAATTACGGAGTTAGTGCCAATTTTACCATATCTCAAGTTGAAAGGCTTATGACCTTGGCCATGACTCCAGGAGACTGGCAGACAACAGTGAAGGCTGCACTCCCTAATATGGGGCAGTACATCGAATGGAAGGCGCTGTGGCATGACGCTTCTCATGCACAGGCAAAAGTCAATGCCACTGCTGAAGGCGATCAGACAAACTGGACATTTGAATTATTAACAGGACAAGGGCAGTATGTTAATAATCAGACGAATTATGATTGGGGAGCATACAGTCAAATCTCCACTGCAGCCATTAAGGCGTGGAAAGCACTTTCCAGAAAGGGAGAAGCTAGAGGATACTTGACAAAAATCATACAAAATCCTCAGGAGTCATTCTCAGACTTTGTAGCTAGGATGACAGAGGCAGCAGGCAGAATCTTTGGAGACCCTGAACAGGCAATGCCGTTAGTGGAACAGTTGATTTATGAACAAGCCACACAGGAATGCAGAGCAGCGATTACACCCAGAAAGAGTAAAGGACTGCAGGTCTGGTTAAGGGTATGTCTTGAGCTTGGAGGCCCCTTAACTAATGCAGGGCTAGCAGCTGCCATCCTGCAGAGCCAAAGGCGTTCAGATACAAGTAATCACAAGATCTGCTACAATTGTGGCAAACCAGGACATATAAGAAGAGACTGCCAGGCCCCCGTAAAAAAGAAAGTGCTAGGACTGTGTACTAGGTGTGGAAAAGGTTATCATCAAGCCAGTGAGTGTCGCTCAATTAGAGACATCAAAGGCAGACTTATTCAGTCTGGACCTCCTCAGGCAGAAAGAAGTGAAGACAATTCAAAAAACGAGTTTCTGGGCCCCAGGTCTCAGGGCCCCAAAACATATGGGATCCCAGCTCACAACAGACGTACACTACAGTCCACAGAGCTGCAGAAGTCTCACCAGGAGTGGATATCTGTTCCACAATTCGATTCATGCTGACACCTCAGGTGGGGGTGCAGCCCATTCCCACTGACTACAAAGGGCCTCTGCCATCTGGAAGCGTTGGCCTGATACTGGGCCGGGCATCCCTTACTTTACAAGGCCTCACTGTTCACCCTGGAGTCGTAAATCAAGACTATGAAGGGGAACTTCAAGTTCTTTGTTCTTGTCCTCAAGGTGTTTTTTTCTATATCACAAGGAGATAGAATAGCTCAGCTAATAATCTTGCCAAGCCTACATGGCTACTCCCCCTCCTCTGGTGTCCTTCAAGCTGCTAGAGAAATTGGCTCTACTGGCAATGATTCTGCTTACTTAATAATGCCTCTTGATTCCAGGCCATCCTTAGAGTTAGTTATAGAAGGGAAACAGTTCAAAGGGATTTTGGATACAGGAGCAGATAAAAGTATCATCTCCTCCCACTGGTGGCCAAAAGCTTGGCCCGTTACTCAGTCATCACATTCACTACAAGGGTTAGGATATCAGTCCTGCCCCACTATCAGCTCTCGCTCCTTGAGCTGGCAAGCACCTGAAGGTCAAACCGGACGATTCACTCCCTATGTCTTACCACTCCCAGTTAATCTTTGGGGGAGAGACATCTTACAGGCAATGGGAATAACCTTGACTAATGAATACTCACCACAAGCTGTTCAAATGATGAAGAAAATGGGCTATAAAGAGGGAAAGGGACTAGGGAAAGGAGAGCAGGGTAGACTTGAACCTATTCCTCAAAAAGGTAATAATGGAAGACAAGGCTTGGGTTTTTTCTAGGATCAGCTGTTGAGGGTTCCATGCCCATACCATGGCTTACAGAGGAAGTTGTATGGGTTCCTCAATGGCATCTATCCTCTGAAAAATTAGAAGCAGCCACAAAACTGGTCTCTGAACAGCTACGCTTAGGTCATTTAGAGCCCTCTACCTCACCTTGGAATACACTTATTTTCGTAATTAAGAAAAAATCTGGAAAATGGCATTTATTACATGATCTTAGAGCAATTAATGCAAAAATGCGCCTGTTTGGGCCAGTTCAATGAGGGCTTCCATTGCTCTCTGCACTACCTAAAAATTGGGAAATTATAATTATAGATATTAAAGATTGTTTTTTCTCTATACCTTTATGTCCTCAAGATAGGCAAAGATTTGCATTTACCATCCCAGCCATTAATCATTTAGAGCCTGATCATAGATACCAATGGAAGGTCCTACCTCAGGGGATGGCAAATAGTCCTACCATGTGTCAACTGTACGTGCAAATGGCACTTAAATCAGTTAGAAATCTTTTTCCATCTCTACTCATATCAATTTATATGGATGACATACTCCTTTGCCATAAAAATTTACAGTTATTGCAAGAAGCATACCCTATATTAATAAAAAGGTTAGGGCGATGGGGATTGCAGGTGGCTACTGAAAAGGTGCAAGTTGCTCAAATAGGAGCCTTTTTAGGAACACTCATTTATCCTGACAAAATTGTTCCTCAAAAATTAGAGATTCGCAGAGATCATTTACACACCTTAAATGATTTCCAAAAATTATTGGGAGATATTAATTGGCTCAGACCATTTTTAAAGATTTCCTCTGCTGAGTTAAAACCTTTATTTGATATTTTGGAAGGGGATTCTCATATCTCCTCCCCTAGAGCCCTTAATCCTGCTGCCAATCAGGCATTGCAGACAGTAAAAAAAGCTTTGCAAAAGGCTCAATTACAATGCATTGATGAGTCACAACCTTTTGATTTGTGTGTCTTTAAGACAGCCCAGTTGCCAACCGCAGTTTTGTGGCAAAATGGACCTTTATTGTGGGTTCATCCAAATGCATCTCCTGCTAAAATAATAGATTGGTATCCTGATGCAGTTGCACAGCTTGCCCTTAAAGGCCTAAAAGCAGCTATTACCCACTTTGGACAAAATCCTAAAGTCCTAATTGTACAAATACAATATGTTTTATTAAATAGAAGATTCCCTGTTTATATTACTCATGTCAGGGCACATTCAGGCCTCCCTGACCCTATGTCTCTGAGAAATGATTTGGCAGATAAAGCCACTAAGGTTATAGCTGTTGCTCTGTCTTCCCAGGCAAAAGCAGCAAAAGAATTTCATAAGCACTTTCATGTGACAGCTGAGACTTTATGTCACCGCTTTGCATTAACTAGAAAAGAAGCTTGAGAAATTGTTACTCAATGTCAGAATTGCTGTGAATTTTTACCTGTCCCTCATGTGGGAATAAACCCACGTGGCATAAGGCCTTTACAGGTCTGGCAAATGGATGTCACGCATGTTTCCTCCTTTGGGAGAAATCAATATTTACATGTTTCTATTGACACCTGCTCTGGTGTAATGTTTGCCACACCTTTAACAGGTGAAAAAGCCTCTCATGTTATACAACATTGCCTCGAGGCATGGAGTGCTTGGGGAAAACCCAAACTCCTTAAGACAGACAATGGACCAGCTTATACCTCTCAAAAATTTCAACAGTCCTGTCGCCAGATGGAAGTGACTCATCTGACTGGTCTCCCATATAATCCTCAAGGGCAAGGCATTGTGGAACGGGCTCACCGTACTCTCAAGTCCTACTTAATTAAACAAAAGGGGGGAGTCGAGGAGGCTCTACCCCCAGTACCAAGAATAGCTGTTTCTATGGCACTCTTCACTCTTAATTTTTTAAATCTCGATGCCCAAGGCCACACTGCGGCTGAACTTCATTGTTCAGAGCCTGACAGGCCAAAAGAGATGGTAAAATGGAAAGATGTTTTAACTGGTCTCTGGAAAGGCACGGATCCTATATTGATAAGATCCAGGGGAGATGTTTGTGTTTTCCCACAGGAAGAAGACAACCCATTCTGGCTGCCAGAACGACTGACACGAAGAATTCTGACACCTGAAGATGACTCCCGGATGGATCCCTTGGAAACTACCTCTAGCCCTCGTGCTACCTCTGTGGATTTGGGTTCCTAGTATATTTGGAGACTATAAATGGGCAATTCTGTCTGCTTCCCTAAGCCCATGCCTGTCCATCATGATACAGCTGTTTTTCCCAAGTTTTTTACGACCAATAAAACTTTAGGTCTGCCATACCTACCATATGACCCTATCTGGGCACCACTGGGAGAAAAACGCTCCTTTAAGGAATGAGGTTCTCTCTGTTTCCAAATTAATGAATTGGGAGATTGTATCAGACTCACCAGATGAGCTTTGGGAATGTTTACTAAGCACCGAGGAGGTTGGGTAAATACAACCCAAGACACCTCCAACAGAGATATAACCCATACAAATCGGATTTTCTGGCAGGAGGCAATTTGGGTTAATGGTACATTTCTACCACCTAACTTTTCAGACAAAGAACGCCCCAGTCAACCAAAACTGGCTCCTCATTGTGACTAGGAAGATGAAGGGCTGATCCCACCTTGGTCTGATTGTCAATCCTCCATCACTCGTTGGGCAGATAAGAGTAAAACCTTTTCCCTTTCTCCCAACATGATAGGTGACCCAGAAAAGAAATATGTTATGAAAAAGGGACTTTTCATACAAGACTTTAAAATGCATCCTTTTCATAAATGGGTACTTTGTGGGATTAATGGTAGCTGTACATATATTAATCCCTTGGTTTTCCTCCAAGGAGGAGCTGCTGGAAAAGCGATTTTTACTGGTATTTCAAAATTTGCTCAGTTTCATCAAGTTCTATTACCTGATAGAACCATTTATCAAAATTCTACTACTGAAATCACTGGACTTAATAAGACCTTGGTAAAACAAATTAATTATCCATATACTCCAGTTTGTGTGTACACCCCTTTCTTGTTTATTCTTTCTAACGGATCCTTTGAATCCTGTACTAATGAAACCTGCTGGATGGCACAATGCTGGAACCTTAAGTGGGCCAGCCTTGCAATGCCTGCCAAGATTCCACGATGGATTCCTGTCCCTGTGGAGACTCCTTCCACCGTATCTTTGCTCAGGCCAAAGCGAGACTTTGGCATCACTGCAGCTGTTGTGGTGGCAATAGCTGCCAGTGCGGTGGCAGCTACGGCTGTTGGAATTGCTATGACAACATCAGTCCAGTCAAGCACAACTATCGAGCAGTTGTCCTCCTCTGTGGCAGATGCGATTGATCAACATTCAGTGCTCAGTGCCCAATTAAAAGGTGGGCTAATGATAGTGAACCAGCGCATTGATCTGGTGGAGGAAAGGCTGGAAATTCTGCTCCAAATGGCACAGCTTGGCTGTGATAAGAAATCAGGAGCCTTATGTATTACTAGTGTCCAATATGAAAGTTGGATGCGTGCAGCTAATCTATCTAAAGAATTGTCTTTGTTTCTTACAGGAAACTGGTCTGAAGGATTTGATGAAAAGCTTGAGGCGCTACGTATAGCAGTGATGGCGATTAATTCCACGCGCATGGACCCGCCATTGGTTGATGGAATCAAAGGACTTACTTCCTGGATGTCTTCTGCATTCTCATATTTTAAGGAATGGGTGGGAGTAGGCCTATTTGGGGCAGCCCTGTGTTGTGGATTAGTGTTTTTACTATGGCTGGTTTGCAAACTCAGATCTCAACAGAGACGTGACAAGGTGGTAATTGCTCAAGCACTTGCTGCCATAGAGCAAGGCACCTCTTCTGATATTTGGCTATCCATGCTCAGAACTTGATTGGCATCTGAGTTCTCTGCTATTACATTCCAAGGATCTGTGGATCCATTGCACTGGAATGAGAGAGACTCATTGATCTTTGATCAGCCTTTTACATCGCTGAGGTTTCCTCATTGCACGCGATGGGATGAGCATGATTTCCCCACTAATTCATTTTTTGGCTGGCCTCTTTTGTAGAGTTCGCCCTAGGTCATTTAGCAGTCACTGTCACACAGTACAGCGGTATCCAAAGACGGGCAACTTTCCTCATGCACAGACCAACCTAAGGCACAGGGCCCGGTGGCGATAGGGTTTTCCAATGACAGGTAAGGCTGTGACATTGGAGGAACGACCTAAAACAGGAGCCACAGTAGATGGACATAACTGCATTGCCTAGACCAGCCTTGTTTTATTATAACTAAAAGGGGGAGATGTAGGAAGCAGTGATAATACGTGCTGTCACTAGATGGCGCTAAGCTCCATTGTGCGCATGTGCCAGAGCAAATGCCTGCCAAGTCACTAGTCCGTCCCCTGGGACATTTGAGACTGTGGGTGGAACCGCCAGTAGTATTAACACGTCACACCTGTGGGTATATATAGCAACACGTTTTTATCCTTCTTTGTTCTACCTCACGACTATGAATAAAGTGTTAACAAGAATGGTCTTCACTTGTGTTCTGTGTGCGTTCCTGTGGGATGGGAATAGCACAGGACACTCTAGAATGTACAAGAGACCTGAGAGGTGAGAGAATCTCAGGACTCAAAGGGAGGGACCTTAGATGAAATGCCCTGCAGTGGGGTGAGGGAACTTGTAGAGCCCTCCAGTGGAGAAACAGGACATCAAGTGGAAAGATGGGGTTGCCATCCCACAGTCAAAAGCTTTAACCCAGAATTGTTCCTGTCTGAAAGAAGGTCAGGGACAAAAATGGAGAAAAGCCTAAGGAAAAGGAGATCCAGTGACAGGCTCAAATTGGGATGCAGCTCAAGGAGAGGCATCAAGGCCTGACACTATTACTGATGCTATGGTGTGCTCACAAAAATGGGCCTATCATGACTGCGCTCTGAAAGACCCAACCAGCAGGTGAAAGAGTCAGATGCAGAAATTTACATGCAACCAATGGACAGAAGCTGGGAACCCCTGTGGTTGAATTAGGGAAAAGCTAGAAGCAGCTGAGGAAGAGGGCAACCCTGTATTAGGACCAACAGTCTCAAATAACCTGGACCTCCCAGGATCTCTCAGACACTGAGCCACCAACCAGGCTGCATACAGCAGCTGATTTGAAGCCCCCAACACATATACAGCAGAGGATT
This sequence comes from Mus caroli, assembly GCF_978045245.1. Lineage (NCBI taxonomy): Eukaryota > Metazoa > Chordata > Mammalia > Rodentia > Muridae > Mus > Mus caroli. The sequence goes on along the minus strand of NW_028227260.1, from coordinate 115,344,579 downwards.
CCCGGGTTGGACACAGTTAGAGAAGGTGCATCTAACCCTCAAGAGACTTGAGGCCACAGGGAGTAGGGAGGTCTGGTGGGGTGGTGGTAGGATGGTGGGGACATCCTTTTGGAGATGGGGAGCCGGGGCATGGGGGGCATGGCAGAAGGAGTTATGGCATGTGGAACAGTCAGAGGGCAGACAAGGAGGGGGATAAAGTCTGGACTTTAAAAAAAGATTAAAGAATAAATTTTAAACAATTCACTACATTATTGTGTGAAAGTTCGGTACAAAGGAATATTTGCCACTCACTTATTCATTTAGATTTTGTTTGGAAGTTAATATAAAGAGGCTCTTACACTTAAACAAGAAAATGATTAAAGATGTTTAAAAATAAAGGAGTTCTATTTTGACTCTAGAGGTATACCTCCTAGTTGACTTTATAATCACATCAGTGGGGTTTAACTTCCTTCTTAGAATCATCAGAATAACAAGGATTAAAGAGTCTTTCAAACTCAGTTTCATAGGGGAAAAAAAAGTTAGAAAATTTTTTTATTTGGTTACAAATGTACCAGCAAGTAAAAAATATGTATGCTTCATTAGTCTGAAGATGGGAAAGTAGATGAGTACTTCAGAGTATGCTTCATAATGTCTCTTTTAAACACAGACATTTATTTTCTCAGTTCACCATCTACATCAAAAAGCATATCGTCGTTGTTGTTCTCCAAGTTCATCAAACCCTAAAACAGAAAAGCACTTCTTACTAAACAAACTCCCAAGCATACAAATAGGAAAGATTCTGTGCAAATGATGTATAGACGTGCTATATATAGTTAAGCCAGATAATTATACTGTTAATAAACTATGAGGTACATCTGAGGTCAAATTCCCAGTTTATCATTTCATGTCTTCAATAATTCCTACAAAGTCATTAGGATTTTACAGATAATATCAGTCACTTCAGTCAGAAATAATTCAAAATAGCAAGTAGTTAAACTTTTTGATTCCTAAAACATATTTAGTTTCCTAAGAACATTTTATGGACTATGCGCATACCTCCATGCACACCTCCATGGACTTCTCATGCATGTCTTTAATTGCTTCCAGGGTCTGGCTCTGACTACATTTGGACAGTTTTAATGCTTGTTGTTCTTTTTGATAATTGCTCTACAAATGTAAAAGGAAAACATTACTATAACAATTCTGTTCATTTTGTTGTTACTGCCATGCAGCATGAATGCTAGGCTAAGATTCAACCACTAAATATATCTCCAACACTAAAATGTTTACGTGAGCAAAAATAATTCAATATGAAACTTAAAAGGAATAGTTTTCTACGTGATTTAACATTTTAACAACTATGACTAAATATACTTATATTTTTAAGTAACATGAAATACAACTATACTACCAATTGTGGGTTAATAAAACTTTTTTTTTTTTTTATGAGAAAGTGTTTGCCATGCTGCAGCGACTGGCCTTAGCCTCTCAAGTACTTAGGTTTATAGGCATGCACCATGAAAACATGAACTTGGTAAAATCCTAGCCCTGGAAGCTTAACTCTAGCTAGTGTTAATGCTTTTATCATACAATGGCCTCCTTTTACTAAATAGCAGAAGCAATCCCAAGAGTTGGTTCACTACCTCATCTATGTATGTACCCCCAACCTAAGGAGTATGTGCCACTACTTCTACTTTCTCTTCCTTTCTTAAGGATGCCTTACACTATTCTTTTCTAAGTCCAACATCTTCACTTGTCTCAACTATTGTCAAGAGTTTCAGCAATTGTAACTGTTATTTTAAATTTATGACTTAGCTGGCTGTCAATGTAATGCCTATAAAACTAACTTTTATAAAGTTTGAGTTACAATGATCACAAGATCATGAATAGTCTTGATCACTTAAAGACATCCTACCTCAAAATAAAGTGTAAAGAGATGTCTGGGGATAAAGTTTAGTGGTAGATTGGTTTTCTCTAGGTTTTCAATCTCAAGTAACACATGGAAGTAGTAATATACATTTCTCTTTGTATTCTTTATGTTGGCACACAACCATGGTAATTTGCATTTTATAAAAAATTAAGACAAGCTCTTTACACCTTTTCTCCTTGGGACACTACATTCCTATTTTGTCCTTTATTTATTGTGATCAGTTTAACCTCACATGTCCACTCAAATCATCCTGATTATGTACAATGACCTCCACTTTGCGTATTTTCCATTTAAAAATCATACACATGCATACATATGGAGACAAAGGATTAATATTGGGTGTCTTCTTTGGTTGCACCCTACTGTTTGGGAGACAGGATCTGACTGAACCTAGAGCTCATCCATTAGGCTACACCTGGTGGCTAGGAAGCTCTGGGAATCTTCTTATCTCTGAACTAAATCTGAGTTTGGTGGTTCTAAAATGCTCACCACCACACTAACTTTTATTGTTGTGGTGGTTTGTTTTTAGTTTTGCTAGTTTGTTGTTGGTGGTTGTGTAGGTGGTGGTAGTGGTGGTGGTCTGTGCATGCATGCCTACTCAGGGAATATAAGCTCGGGTCTCCATGCCTACACTGAGAAAGATTACCAAATAAACCATTTTCCAGCCCTGCAAATCTATCTTATTTGGCCCATTAGCAACATATGACACAGTTAGTGAACTTTTCTTCCTTAAAAGTTTTCCTTCACTTATGGTAGTATTCTTTCTACCAATTGTTCTCTTCCATTGCTGGTTCCCTCTCAACCCCCCCCCCCTTGCCCCATGCAGAATTACAAATATTTAAGTTCTCTGGGGGTCTGTCTTTAGATTCCTCATTTACACTGATGATCACTCCCCCTTGAAATTTCATCCAGTGTTCAAGGTATAAAAATTGCCTTCAATTGGAGTATTTTTTTTTTTTTATCTTCAGTCCCTATCTCTTTCTTGAACTGACATATAATGGCAGCTTCCTCAATGCCTTCCCAGGCAGGAATGGATCTCCTGTACCTTTCAAATTTAATACTTCTGAAACTATTAAACAATCAAATAAAAATGTAGTTAATATGGTCATCATCTCAGGTCTTACTTGGAAACCATGTGATGACTACAGTCATTGGTACAGTAATGGAGAGATGATCTAAGATAGTTTGGTGATATTCTTCCACAGGAATATTCTGCTAGGGTCGTTGAGACAGCCTGATGGAAACAGGTTGTTTCCATCCACTGTTGTTACTAAATCTGTACTAAGTTATGATGGTAAGAACTGATTTACCAGTTTGAATTGGCTTTCTAATATTAACAACAGAGTCCAGATGACCCCAGTAACTAAGCTTTCACTCTACTATCAACTGTACCTGAGGCTGACATACTGTGCTCACTTTTGTAAAAAGTGGTAATCCACTTTTCATCTTTCAGCAAATGTCTGCCTCTTGAAAATTTATGATCTTGACTACCATAAAATACCTAGTGGTTTTCATTGATATAGTAGTATGTGATCATACTTCTCTGGTTTACAATTCAGTAGGACTAGAACAGAACCAAGGATAGATAGATAATGAAACTTAATTTAGGTTCATGTGCCCAACACAAGGCTAGTTTCTCCATTCCTACCTGATACTTAGTTATACTAGGTTAATTATAAAGTTAGTTATGATACTAACCATTGATTTTTCTTGTTCTTCATTGAATTTCTGTATATCCATATCAAACTTCTGAAATGTAGTTATATCCTGCTCACACAATTTGTTGTTGATCACCTCGCTGTAAAGCAAAGTAATGAAAGCAGTCACATTTCATACCAATATGAAAAAAGATCACTCAAAACAAATTAAATAGCCCATTTCATACTATAAAAAGAAAAACAGCAGTACAAAATTATCTAATGGGAAATCATTACAGATTTTTCCCTTACAGATTATCAGAGAAGTCTTCTTTTATGTTTTAGCTTTTCAAAATTAAAGAGGTTTTAATACATATACATCTTAATTTAGGAAATTAATTGTATTTCAAAGTATTTTTTCATTAATTTCTACCAAATATAAGGTCTAATTTATTTTCCTATATTTATTCAGTTAAGACTTAGTGCAAAACATAAGTCAATTAAAATATATAAATTGTCTGCATATGTAATTGATCCTTTTCCATATTGTTATAATAAACCATAAATTACATTTCTAAGATTTTGTGCAAGACTTCTGTGTTTCCACAATGAAATTAAATCAAATTTTAAAATCTAATTAACAGGTACTTAAAGTAGAAAATAAAAATTTTCACAGATTTCTGAGAATTAGATTTAGTTTCCTTGAAGGCATGAAGTTATAGGGTTAAATGCTTAGACAAAATCAAAGACACACATTTTTTACTAAAATCTCAGACATGGCTTTTTTTTTTTTTAAACTCAGCCATATATAATTTTTTCAATGATACAAATGTGACCCTACCAAACTAAAACCTCTACCTCTCCCATTTATTCATTTGCCAAAGTCATTCTAATTTCTGGTTGCTTTCTTTGAAAGAATCTTTGATATAAGTTTCCATGTGTTTTCTCTTTATGTGGCTCCAGGTCCAAGGTATCTCAAATAATCATCTGATATCTATGGGCAACAGGCACATATGTGGTGCACATATATACCTATAAGCAAAACACTAATATACAAATATGTCTGAAAAATAAGTATTAAGAGCATTGTTTCCTAAGCCATGTAAGATGTTTTGGGCCTATGATCCTAGTCTAGGAAGCTTAAGCAGGAGATTTCCAGTGTATAGGACAACATAGATTACATAGCAAAATTCAGGCCAGCCTGAACTACATAGTGAGACCATATCTCAAAGAAAAATTATTGTCTTCTAAGAAAGCTAATGTAACATTCAATTACATATAATTTAAAACAGATTCTTTTGGATCTGAGTATCATTCTCTCACTGGTTAGTAAAGCTGTCTTTTACTTTCAGTTACATAATTCATTTTATGAAAAAACAAAACAAAACAAAACAAAAAACAGTGAGGGTATTGGAGAGATGATTCAGCAGTTAAGAGCACTGGTTCCCTGCCAGAGATCTGAGATTGGATTCCCAGCACCTCCAAGATGGCTCACAACCTATAACTCCAGTTCCAGGGGAATCAATGCCTTCATCTGGCCTCCTCAGGTACCAGACATACAAGCTGTGTGCAAGCAAAACAAACATACCCATAAAATAAAATTTTAAAAAATGTAATAAGGGTTACATTAAAGAATTCAGTTTTGCACTGTGTCAAATAAAGAAAGAAGCACAGAGGAGTCCTAGAAAAGAAAATGACTTAATATAAAATTAATACTAGGTCAATGAAAAACTGTTGAATGTACAGAATTTTGTATACATATCACTTAGGTTTGAATACATGGAAGTATAAAAAAGTTTACATCTTTTTTTTCCTCTAAAATCCCTTCAAAGCAGTTATGAAGATACCTCAATAGTTAAGAGGGTTTACTGTGAAAGGAGGAGGTTCGCAAATTTGAATCTAGTACCCATCTAGAAAACCAACCATGGATGGTTGCTTCTACAATGGCAGCACTGTGGTAGGCAAAGTGAGAATTGCTAGGACTTGCTGGCTGCTTGTCTAACTGGATGTTCAGTGACAGAGCCTGACTTAAGGGAATAAGGTGGAAAGTAATAGAGCAAAACCCAACATCCTCCTCTGCCCTCCACATTTGTATATATGCACCACACACACAAACATACAAAAAAATAAAAATTAAGTTTAATTAATGTCACACCTCTGCAAAAAGCATCATTTTCACTTCTGTACCACAGGAAAAAGTAAGTCCATGATGCTAAATCAAAAATATTTGCAAGAGTCCTTGTCATGAGAAGACCTTGGGTGCTGACTCTGCAACTAGTCCCACAATACCCAGAGGAAGCTCAACTCCCAGGTGCTCTAACACACCCAGGATCACAGCAATGGCATCAACATCAGGAGTAACTTGAGTCCCTAAGGATCCAGGGACATAGGAACTCCTGCCTTGCCAGTGGCATGGATTCCTTCTGGTCTGAAACTGCACCTGGATCAGACCTGGGGTACTGGCTCTGCACCCACTCTTAAAACACCCAGAGGAAGCATGACTCCCAGGTATTCTGAAATGCCCAAGATCACAGGATTACAGAGGAAGCTCGACTCCCAGGATATCAGAGACACCCAGGAACACTGGAGTTCTGACAGAAGATCACAGCTGAGGGCATGACATCTTTTCCAACACCCTGTGTATGTGGGACCCCCACAAGAACCAGGGAAACAAAATCATCCTCACAGCCAGAGGCACAGGTTCCTTGCAGCATGCAACTGTGTCTAGAGAAAACATAGGGCTCTGGCACCCCACCAAATCTTGCAACACCAAGAAAAAGCTTAACTCCCAGGAGCTCTGACACAGCAGGATCTCACTAGATTGTTCATGCCAGGATTTCAGGATCCAAGAGGCAGCATGACTTCCAGGAGTTCAGACACACCCAGAATATCAGGATCGCAGGATCCCAGGATCCCAGATAGCTGGACTCCAATGAGTTCTGACACAACCAGGATTACAGGAGGGACAGGCTCCAGTCAGAGACAGCAAGGGAAGGTAGCACCAAAGAAAATGAGATAGCAAGAGTTAAGTGCAAGAATATAAATAATAGAAACCAAAACTAGTGGGCATCATCAGAACAGGTGAAGGAATTGAACAAAAACCATCTAGGATCTAAAACTGGAAATAGAGAATAAAAACTCACAAAGACATATGAACCTGGAGAAAGAAAACCTAGGAGACATAGATGCAAGCATCTCCAACAGAATACAAGAGATAGAATAGAGAATCGCAGGTACAGAAGATACCATAGATACACTGACAGAACAGTCAAAAAATGCAAAATGCAAAAATCTCCTAACCCAAAACATCCAGGAAATCCAGGACACAATGAGATGACAAAACCTAAGAAAAATAGGTATAGAGGAGAGAAAAGATTACAAGTCAAAGGGCCAGCAAATATCTTCATCAAAGTCATAAATGAAAACTTTCCCAATCTAAGGAAAGAGATGCACATGAACATACAAGAAGCCTACAGAAATCCAAATAAACTGGACCAGAAAAGAAATTCCCGCTGACACATAATAATCAGAACAACAAATGCACTAAATAAAGATAGTATATTAAAAGCAGTAAGGAAAAAAGGTCAAATAACATGAAAAGGCACACCTATTAGAAATACACCAGACTTCTCACCAGAGACTATAAAACCAGAAGATTCTGGACAGATGTTACACAGACCCTGAGAGAACACAATTGCCAGCCCAGTTTACTATACCCAGCAAAACTCAAAATTACCTTAGATGGATAAACCAAAATATTCCACGATAAAACCAAATTCACACAATATCTTTCCACGAATCCAAACCTTCAAAAGGTAGATGGAAAACTACAACACAAGGAGGGAAACACTACACCATAAAAAATCAAGAAAGAAATCTTCTTTCAACAAACCTCAAAGAAGGTAGCAATATAAACATAATTCCACCTCAAACAACAAAAGTAACAGGAAACAACCAACAGTCACTGGTCTTTAATATTTCTTAATAGCAATGGATTCAATTCCCCAATAAAAAGACATAGAGTAATAGACTGGATACATAAACAGAACCCAGGATTTTGCTGAATACAGGAAACCCACCTTAGTGACAAAGACAGACATTACCTCAGAGGAAAGGCCTGGAAAAATTTTTCCAAGCAAATATTCCCAGGAAACAAGCTGGAATAGCCATTCTACTATGGAATAAAATCAACTTATAACCAAAATAATTTTTTGTTGTTCTTTTTTGTTTTTGTTTTTTAAAGATAAGGACTGTCACAATACTTGTCAAAGGATGAATCAACAAAGATGAACTCACAATTCTGAACATCTATGCTCCAAATGCAAGGAAACCCAAATTCATAAAAGAAACTCTACTAAAGCTCAAAGCACATATTGTACCCTATAATAATAGTGGGAAAATTCAACACCCCACTCTCAACAACGGACAGATCCTGGAAACAGAAACAAAACAGAGACACTGTGAAACTAACAGAAGTTTTGAAACAAATGGATTTAACAGAGGTCTATGTCTATAGATATCATAGAACATTTTATCATAAAACAAAAGAATGTCCCTTCTTCTCAACACCTCATGATGCCTTCTCCATTACTGACCATATAATGTGTCACAAAACAGGCTTCAAAAGATATAAAATTATTTAAATAATCCCATGAATCCTATCAAGTCATCACTGACTAAGGCTGATCTTCAATAATAATATAAATAATCCAGGCATGGTGGCATATGCCTTTAATCCCAGCACTTGGGATGCAGAGGCAGGCATATTTCTGGTTTGAAGGCCAGCCTGGTCTACAAAATGAGTTCCATGACAGCCATGGATAAACAGAAAAACCCTGTCTTAACCCCCATAATAATAATAATAATAATAATAATAATAATAATAATAATAATAATAAAATAGAAAACCCATATACACGTGGAAGTTTAAAAACAGTCTACTCAATGATAAATTGGTCATGGAAGAAATAAAGAAAGAAATTAAAGACTATTTTGAGTTTAATGAAAATGAAACTACAACATATCCAAACTTATGGGACACAATGAAAGTATTCCTAAGAGAAAAACTAATAGCTCTGAGTGCCTCCAAAAAAGAAACTGGAGAGAGCATACACTAGCATCCTGACAGCACCATTAAAAGCTCTAGAACAAAAGGAAGCAAATTCACCCAAGAGGAGTAAAAGGCAGGATAAAATCAAACTCCAGACTGAAATCAAACAAGTGGAAACAAAAAGAACTATACAAAGAATCAACCAAACCAGGAGCTGGTTCTTTGAGAAAATCAACAAGATAGATAAACCCTTATCCAGACTAAAGAGAGGGCACAGAGTCAGTATCCAAATTAACAAAACCAGAAATGAAAAGGGAGACATAACAACAGAAACTTAGGAGATCAAAAAAAAAAAAAAAAGATCCTACTATAAAAGCCTATACTCAACAAAACTGGAAAATTTGGATGAAATGGACAATTATCTAGACAGATATCAGGTACCAATTTAAATCAGGATCAGATAGACCCTGCAAACACTCCCTGAACCCCTAAAGTAATAGAAGCAATCATTAATAGTCTCCCAACCCCCTCACCCAAAATAAAAACCCAGGATCTGATGGGTTTAGTACAGAATTCTATCAGACCTTCAGAGAAGACCTAATACCAACACTCTTCAAACTATTACGCAAAATTAAAAAGAGAGGGAACACTATTCAATTTGTTCTATGAAGCCACAATTACACTTATACCCAAAACATACAAAGACCCAAATGAAGAAAGGAAACTTGAGACCAGTTTCACTTATGAATATTGATGCAAAAATACTCAATAAACTTTTGGTAAACCCAATTCAAGAACATGTTACAATGATCATCCTTCATGATCAAGTGGTCTTCATCCCATGGATACAGAGATGGTTCAATATATGGAAATCCACAATGTAAACAATGGCAAGGAAAAAATTCACAGTATTATCTCATTAGATGCTGAGAAATCATTTGCAAAAATTCAACAACCCTTCATGATAAAATTCTTGGAAAGATCAAGAATTCATGGCTCATACCTAAACATAGTAAAAGCAATATACAGCAAACCAGTATCCAACATCAAAATAAATGGAGAGAAACTTGATGCAATCCCACTAATATCAGACAAGACAAGACTAGATAAGGCTTCCCACTATCTCCCTACCTATTCACAGTAGTATATAATATAGTAGTATTCTATAGCACTAGATGTTCTATCCATAGCAACTAGACAACAAAAAGAGGTCAAATGGATAAAAATAGGAAAGGCAGAATTCAAAATATCACTATTTGCAGATGACATGATTGTATATGTAAGTGACCCCATAAATTCCATCAGAGAACTCCTAAACCTGATAAACAAATTCAGCAAAGTGGCTGGATATTAAATTAACTCAAACAAATCAGTAGCTTTCCTCTACTCAAAGGATAAACAGGCTGAAAAAGAAATTATGGAAACAACACCCTTCACAAGGTCACAAATTATCATACCTTGGTTTGACTCAAACCAAGCAAGTGAAAGATCTGTATGACAAGAACTTCAAGTCTGAAGAAAGAAATTGAAAATCTCAAAAGATGGAAAGATCTCCCATGCTCATAGATTGGCACACTTAATTTAGTAAAAATGGCCATCTTGCCAAAAGCAATGCAATCTCTATCAAAATTCAAACTCAATTCTTCATAGAGATAGAAAGAGCAATTTGAAAAATCATTTGGAATAACAGAAATCCAGGATATCAAAAAAACTATTCTCAACAATAAAAGAACTTCAGGGGGAATCATCCCCGACCTCAAGCTGTATTATAGAGAAATAATGATAAAAATGTATGGTAATGGTACAGATACAATGACTTCATGAAATTCACAGGCAAAAGGATGGATCTAAAATATATCATCCTGTGTGAGGTAACCCAATCCCAAAAGAACAAACATGGTATGTACTCACTGATAAGTGGATATTAGCCTAAAAGCTCAGAATACCCAAAATGTAATTCACAAACCACATGAAGCTCAAGAAGAAGGAAGAGGAAAGTGTGGGTGTTTCAGTCCTTCTTAGAATGCAGAACAAAATACTCCTTGGAGGAAATATGGAGACAAAGTACAGAGCAGAGCCTGAAGGAATGACCATCTAGAGTCTGCCCATCCTGTGGATCCATTCCATATACAGACACCAAACCCAGCCACTATTGTGGATGCCAACAAGTGCTTGCTGACAGGAGCCTAATATGGCTTTCTCCTGAGAGTCTCTGTCAGAGCTTGGAAAGAACAGAGGCTGATTGTCACAGCCAACCATCAGACTGATCAATGGGTCCCCAGTGGAGGAGTTAGAGGAAGGACTGAAGGATCTGAAGGGGTTTGCAACCTTATAGGAAGAACAACAATATGAACGAACCAGACCCCCCAGAGCACTCAGAGACTAATCCACCAACAAAAGAGGGGGTCCCATGGCTCCAGTTGCATATATAGCAGAGTATGACCTTGTCAGACATCAGTGGGAAGAGAAGTCTTTGGTCCTGTGAAGGTTCAATGCCCCAGTGTAGGCAAATGCCAGGATGGGGAGGTGGGAGTGGGTGGGGGGTGAACACCCTCATAGAAGCACAGGGATGGGTTATGGAATAGGGAGTTTCTGGGGTGAAACCAGGAAAGGGCTATTATTAGAAATGTAAAGGAAGATAATAGAGAATAATAAATAAATTAAAATAAAAATATTCACAAAATACTACATATAAATAGGAATAATTCATTAAGATGTCATATAGTATATTAACTAATATTTCCTAATATGTAAATTATGTTAATACTATATAGTTTTAAACACATTATATATCCAAAAAACGTACCTTCAAATTTTCCCAGAATATTTTGTACTGGAGATCTATGAAGTAATTAAAGCTTTAAAAAGTAAGGATACCTTTTGATGGCTCAGCTTTTGTCCTACAGCAGGACGATGAGAGTTTGACTCACAGCAATACACCCTCCAAGAAAACCATTCAAATTAAGGATTAATCTTACGGAAATATTGTTTATAATATATATCATATTCTAATTATTAATATAGATTACTTGCTATACAATCAATAAAACTTTTCTGGAAGTACTTACACTAAGAAGGAAATAATAAGTTTGAACATATTACCGTTTATCTCCAACTATTCCTTCAGGATTTGCATTCCCATCATCATGAGTTACTGGATTCTGTACTGGGTTGGTAATAAAACAAGATACTAAAACAATTATGTTATTTTGCAAATTTTAATGAAATGCTTTGTGATCATTCAGGCATAGTGCCAACATTAGGTTTTAAAGCAGATCTATGATTTGTCTAGAAGTTAAACAAAATCAAGTAATGTCTAATTGTCATCTAGAAATATAGTTTAAGCTATTTATTTACATGTTGTGATTAAAGACAAGAGATGCAATATGAGATTTTTGATCTTCATTACAGTCCTAAGAAGAATAACTAGAAAAAAGGAAGTGTAACATCAATGCCCAACATAAGATATCTGGTATCTTCCATAAGGTCCAATTCTGAAGCATTCCCATCTTGCTGTTCACCACTTAACAAATTACAGTTTTCCATTGGTGTCTCTACAGAACGTGCAAAACGCTGCCATTCCACTGAGAAACTTACGTTTTCAGATTTAAAATAAAAAAATAAATTTTCTCAAGCCATTTGAATCAAAAAAATCACTTAAACTAATAAAATTGAAATATAAAATAACATTAAGGAATGAATTTTACAAAAGCAGCACTTCATAATTGCATGAAGGGTTTAAAGATAAAACCATATTTCTATTACCCTCTGATTTAATACTAAAGACTTTAGTATTTAAACATGGAACAGAATAGTTGGCTTCAAAGATAGCCATTATAAACCTTAACTTTAATATGTACACATTTTTTAAAAAAAGAATTAAGTTGAATAAAGTATCTTGGGCTTCCTTAATCTAAATTATAAAGTTCTGCCTGTCTGGACATATATTTTACTGCTACAGCAAGAAGCTCTGTGTTCAATCTTCAGTTAAGAAAAAAAATTAAAAAAAAAATAAAACAGGCATGTATCCTCAGGCCCCAGTACATTTGTAAGGCTGAGGACTTCAGTTTCAAGGCCAGTTCAAGCTGCACACGAGGTTTCAGACACTCCTGAGATAGTTAGAGCTTACTTCCCTAAACCAAAACAACACACAAATAAACACAGCCTGTCCTGAATTATGTCTGAAGTCCCAGTACTTCTGAGGCTGAGAGGAGCCTCAGGATTTTGATGCTGTTTGGATCCTATATAGACAAATTTGGGCAATCTGGCCTTTCAACACCAGGTAGAGGAAAATGAAGACTGGTCTTCAGTTTGTTTTTATGAATTTCTGGCGGGAATGGAATGGGAAACAAAATACCCATGGAAGGAGTTACAGAGGCAAAGATTGGAGCTGAGACTGAATGCATCCAGAGACTGCCTCACTCAGGGAAAAATCCCATAATAACCACCAAATCCAGACACGGTTGAAGATGCCAACAAGAGCTTGGGGACAGGAGACTGATATAGCTGTCTCCTGAGAGGATCTGCCAGTGCCTGACAAATACAGAAATGGATGCTCATAGACATCCATCGTCCTGAGCACAGGGTCCCCAATGATGGAGCTAGAGAAAGTACCCAAGGAGAATAAGGGGTTTGCAGCCCCATAGGAGGAGGAACAATATGAACTAAGCAGTACCCCCAGAGTTCCCTGGGACTAAAACACCAATCAAATAAATCAGATGTTAGGACTTATGGCTCCAGCTACATATGTAGGAGAGGATGGGCTAGTAGGTCATCAATGGGAGGAGAGACCCTTGGTACAGTAAAGGTCCTATGCCCAGTATTAAGGAATGCCTGGGCCAGGATTTGGGAGTGGGCGTGTTGGAGGCAGGGGGAGAAGGGAGAGGAGAGGGGATTTTCAGAGGGGAAATAGAAAAGGGGATAATATTTGAAATGTAAATAAAGAAAATATATAATAGAAAAAAAGGAATGAAACAATTCATTTGCAGGTTATATGAAATAAATTCATGTTTTGCTAACATATAGGAACAATGTTCAGGTCTTTTCCTGGGGTAAAATCATAGCAAGTTATTGTTTCTCAACATATTGTGACTACAGTGCCAAGAGTAGGTATATGCACGGCTAAAACTCAGGTATAGGAATATATAGATATAGGTAAAATTAGAAATTAAGTATATGAAATCTCTTAGAAAAGACTTGTTCCATTGCAGGTGAGTTGGTAAAAGTCTAAGAAACTGCAGGACACAATCAATACCGAAGACTGGATATACTATACCTTCAGAATGAGCCTCATCCAAAACATTTATGTCATCTTCATCTTCATCATAGTCAAGAAGTAATAAGTAACCGTTCTTTGGTACCACCCACATTTTCTTTGCCATTTTTCTCTTAAGCACTCAGTTGTCTTCTCAGTTACAAAAATAAAAAGGAAAAAAGAATAAAAACATAGCAATCTGAATCCAAAGGTATCATTTAAATAGTTAAAAATGTCAAAAAGTCAAATAATTATCTTAGCTCATTGAAAGATTGTTTCTTTTGTTTTTTAACACTTATATTTTTAATAATTTGTCTTTATCATAGAGTTTTGAATACATATTCAATATAATGACATATATATATACATATGTATACACACACATACACACACACATATATATATATATACATACATATATATGTATATATATATATATATATATATATATATATATATATATATGCTTTCCCTTACAATTTCCTCCATGTATCCCATTTATCATGTCCCTCTCCCTCCCAACGTTGTTTTAAAATCTTCTTTAATTTACGTATTTAAAAACCTTCTTTAGAACCCAAGTTAACAATCTACCATTTCTCAGTTTAAAAAAAGGCAAAAACAGGCCAGCCTTTAATGTGTGAGTCCTCCCCTTCCCACCAAAAATGATGAGCAAAATGTGTTTGCATTTAAACTTTGAGGCATCTGAATTTTGATCCTATATCCCAAAGATTCTTTTTAAACAAAACATCAGCAATTACGTTTTTCAGTGTATCTCAGTTTTAAAGTAAATTCACAGTACTATTCAGAAAGATAACGAGCATGGTAACTATATATTCATGTCAAGAAGACCCAATGCTCAGTCTACAACAAACACTCGCCACCACCACCCACACAGAAAATCCTTATATTGGAGAAACGTGGGATTGGGGGAAGCCGAGGATTTCAAACATCTGCAGATATTTAGTTCAAGGCTTGCCCAAGCCAGGCCAGCCTGAGCTACAAAGGAAGATCCCTTTCTACAGAAATAAAACTGAGTGAAAACGCTGAACTTGGTGGTGCAAGTCTTTAATCCCAATACATGGGCGATTGAGACAGGAGGATCGGTGCTCAGAATCCTTCCCAGATTACTTATTAATCTCTTGCAATGTCTCCTCTTCTTCTTTTCATTCATTCTTCCTCTACCACTCCCTTCTCTGCAATGTCCATACAGTGTATACCAAAGGAACACACCATAGAGAAGACAATGAAGAGGGAGGAATCCTCAGTGTATTTCTAATGGATCCTGGACAGCACACAGGACAAGCACCAAGTTGGACCCTAAGGCTCCTTACAGCACACAGGACAAGCTCCAAGGCTCCTGACTCACAGACCCATGCTCCCTCGACCCCCAATCCTGCAGCCAGCTCGCTGATCCTATCCCCAGGACCCAAGATTGTGTCCTCCAAGGGTTCACAATCCTCTAAGGCCCTGACCTATTCAATCCTCTGCCATGAATATGGTCCTCCACCTTCATTTAACAATCAGAAGCCATAGGAAATGGGGACCAGGAGGCTTTTCCTCACATAGTGACCACCTGGGCCTGATATGCCACACCTTGACACACCTCGATTAACTGTCCAACAACCCTGATCAGAGCAAATTATCACTTACAGGTTATCTCAGAGGTGAACACTTTCCCAACAGCACCCTTCCGTGCTCAGCTCTTCAACGGTAAAAAACCGTTGTCAGCAAAGATGCCTGGACAGAGGCTTCTGAGGACCCTTTGTGACGCAAGCAGGAGTAAACAGGTCTCACCCAGGGACTGTCCTGATTGGCTGAATATATCCTGCGCATGTGTACATGGAGTACCAGGCACCATTGCTTCAAAGGGAGTTTTCAGGAGGTGGGAATGAACTACTACTGGCTTTAAGACACTTTCTAGGTTCATAAGTCCATACAGACTTGAAAAACTTGAACAAACATGAAACATAGGAAACAATGCAAATGACACTACTTTATTTCAAATGTAGAGGCTCTTGTATGCAATTTTGGTTTCTATTTATTTATGTGCATAACATTGAATGTGTGTGGACTTTTTCTGAATGTACTTACGCACACCACAAGAGTTTATTCTGTCCTAAGAGATCAGAAGGGAGCATCCAGATCCCCTCTATCCCCTGGTACCCTCCTGTCTCCACCTTCCTAGTACTGACCTTGATTACAAGAATGTGCCTGACCCTTCTGGACCTCTCTCTCACTTATGCCTCTGTTGCCTATAGAGTCTGGAAGTGTGCACTGATTCTCTGAAACTTTAGCTGTGCATAAATTGTGATCCAAGATATGGGTGTTTTGTGCCCGGTCATCTGCATAGAACAGGTGCTTTTAACAGCTGAGTCATTTTTCCAAGCACTGTTTTGTGCACTTATTTGCACTCCTCTGGCCTCTTCTGGTACCAGGTATGCATCCGGTGTGTTTAAATTTATGGTGACCCAACACCCACCCACACACCCCCACACGCACCCACACGCACCCACACACATTCACACACACACACACACACACACACACACACACACTGTACACACACATATGCCCAATGATAATTTTTAATTTTCATATTTCTCTATAACTCTTTTTGTACTATTTCATGCCTTGTCCAACTTTATTGTGAGGTGTATTCCTTTTCTTTCTTTGTTTTTTGATTGTTTTCAATTTTTTACTAGATATTTTCTTCATGAATATTTCACATGCTATCCCAAAAGCCCCCTATACGCTCCCCCTCCCCGTCCTGCTCCCCTACCCATCCACTCATAATTCTTGGCTCTGGCACTCCCCTGTACTGCAGCATATAAAGTTTGCAAGACCAAGGGGCCTCTCTACCCAGTGATGGCCGACTAGTCCGTCTTCTGCTACATATGAAGCTAGAGACACAAGCTCTTGGGATAATGGTTAGTTCATATTGTTGTTCCACCTATAGGGTTGCAGACTCCTTCTGCTCCTTGGATACTTTCTCTAGCTCCTCCATTAGGGCCCTGTGTTACATCCAATAAATGACAGTGAGCATCCACTTCTGTACTTGCAAGGCACTGGCATATCTTCCTATGAGACAGCTATATCAGGGTGTGTTCAGCAACATCTTGCTGGCATGTGCAATAGTGTCTGCTTTTGGTGGATAATTATGGGATGGAAGCCTAGGTGGGTTAGTCTAAGGATGGTCCATCCTTTTGCCTTACCTCCAAATTTTGACTCTGTAACTCTTTCCATGGGTATTTTGTTCCCTATTCTAAGGATGTATGACGTATCCACGCGTTGATTTTCATTCTTGATTTTCTTGTGTTTTGCAAATTGTATATTGGGTATTGTAAGTTTCTGGTTAGTATCCACTTATCAGTGAGTGCATTTCAAGTCACTTCTTTTGTGATTTGGTTATCTCACTCAGGATGATATCTTCCAGATACATCTATCTGCCTAAGAATTTTATGAATCCATTGTTTTAATAGCTGAGCAGTACTCCAAAGTATAAATGTACCACATTTTCTATATCCATTCCCCTATTGAGGAACATCTGGGTTCTTTCCAGCTTCTGGCCATTATAAATAAGGCTGCCATGAACATACTACTGCATGTGTCCTTACTACCAGTGTGACCATCTTCTGGGTATGTGCCCAGGAAAGGAATTGCTGGATCTTCAGGTAGTACTATATCCAATTTTTTGAGAAACTACCAGACTGATTTCCAGAGTGGTTGTACAAGCTTGCAATCCCACGAATAATGGAGGAGTGTTCCTCTTTCTCCACATCCTTGCCAGCATCTGCTGTCACACGAATTTTTGATCTTAGCCATTCTGACTGATGTGAGGTAGAATCTCAGTTTTGTTTTTATTTCTATTTCCCTGATGGTTAAAGATGTTGAACATTTTTTTTTCAAGTGCTTCTCAACCCTTCGGTATTCCTCAGTTGAGAATTCTTTTTTAGCTCTGTACCCCATTTTTAATGGGTTATTTGAATTTCTGGAGTCCAGCTTCTTGAGATCTTTGTATATATTGGATATTAGTCCCCTATCAGATTTAGGTTTGGTAAAAATTCATTCCCAATCTGTTGGTGGCCTTTTTATCCTATTGACAGTGTCTTTTGTTTTACAGAAGCTTTGCAATTTTTTCTGGTCCCATTTGTTGATACTTAGTCTTAAAGCACAAGTTATTGCTGTTCTGTTCAGGAAATATTCTCCTGTGCCCATATCTTCGAGGCTTTTCCCCACTTTCTCCTCTATAAATTTCAGTGTCTCTGATTTTATGTGGAGGTCTTTGATCCACTTAGACTTGAGATTTGTACAAGGAGATAAGAATGGATCAGTTCTCATTCTTCTACATAATAACCACCTGTTGTGCCAGCACCATTTGTTGAAAATGCTGTCTTTTTTCCACTGGATGGTTTTAGCTCCCCTGTCAAAGATCAAGGGACCATAGGTGTGTGGGTTCATGTTTTAATTTTATTTGGTATTTATTTCATTTAAATTTCCAATGCTATACCAAAAGTCCCCCACAAATTCCCTTCACTACCCCCTTACTCCCACTTCTTGGCCCTGGCATTCCCCTGTACTGAGACATATAAAGTTTGCCCGACCAATGGGCCTCTGTTTCCACTGATGGCCAAATAGGCTAACTTCTGATATATATGCAGCTAGAGACACGAGTTCTGGGGGGTACTGTTTAGTTCATATTGTTGTTCCACCTATAGGGTTGCAGATCCGTTTAGCTCTTTGGGTACTTTCTCTAGCTCCTCCATTAAGGGCCCTGTGATCCATCCAAAAGCTGACTGTGAGCATCCATTTCTGTGTTTGCTAGGTCCGGGCATAGTCTTTCAGCAAAATCTTGATGATATATGCAATGGTGTCAGTGTTTGGAGGCTGATTATGGGATGGATCCCCGGATATGGCAGTCTCTAGATGGTCCATCCTTTCGTCTCAGCTCCAAACTTTGCCTCTGTAACTCCCTTGCATGAGTGTTTTGATCCTAATTCTAAAAAGGGGAAAAGTATCCACACGTTGGTCTTTGTTCTTCATGACTTTCATGTGTTTCTCAAATTGTATCTTATGTTTTGGGTATTCTAACTTTCTGGGCTAATATCCACTTATCAGTGAGTACATATTCTGTGAGGTTTTTTTTGTCATTAGGTTACCTCACTCAGGATGATGCCCTCCAGGTCCATCCATTTGCCTAGGAATTTCATAAATTCATTCGTTTTAATAGATGAGTAGTACTCCATTGTGCAAATGTACCACATTTTCTGTATCCATTCCTCTGTTGAGGGGCATCTGGGTTCTTTCCAGCTTCTGGCTATTATAAATAAGGCTCCTATGTACATAGTGGAGCATGTGTCCTACTTTCTGGTCGGAACATCTTCTGGATATATGCCCAGAAGTGGTATTGCGGGATCCTCTGGTAGTGCTATGTCCAATTTTCAGAGAAACCACCAGACTGATTTCCAGAGTGGTCGCACAAGCTTGCAATCCCACCAGCAATGGAGGAGTGTTCCTCTTTCTCCACATCCTTGCCAGCATCTGCTGTCACCTGAATTATTTAGCCATTCTGACTTATGTGAGGTGGAATATCAGGGTGGGTTCATTTCTGTGTCTTCAATTCTAATCCATTGATCTACCTGTCTTTTGCAGTACCAGTTACATGCAGTTTTTATCAGGTAGTACAGCTTGAGTTCAGCCATGGTGATTCCTAAAGAGGTTCTTTTCTTATTGAGAATAGTTTTTGCTATCCTAGTTTTTTTGTTGTATTTTTGTTTTTTGTTTTTTGGTTATTTTTGTTTGTTTGTTTTGTTGTTTTTGTTTTAGTTATTTCATATGAATTTGCAAATTGCCCATTCTAACTCAGTGAAAAATTGAGTTAGAATTTTGATGGGTATTGCATTGAATCTGTAGACTGTTTTCGGCAAATAGACATTTTTTACTATATAAATCCTACCAATCCATGAATATGGAAGATCTTTTTATCTTCTGAGTTCTTCAATTTCTTTCTTCAGAGACATGAAGTTTTTGTCATACGAGACTTTTCACTCCCTTATTTACAGTCACACCAAGGAATTTTATATTTTTTGACTATTGTGGAGGGTGTCGAATCCCTATTTTCTTTCTCATCCTCTTTATCCTTTGTGTAGGGAAAGGCCACTGACATGCTTGAGTTAATTTTATATTCAGCTACTGCACTGAAGTTGTGTATCAGGTTTAGGATTTCTCTGGTGTAATTTTTGGGGTTACTGATACATGCTATCATATCTTCTGGAAATAGTGATATTTTGGCATCTTCCTTTCCAATTTGTATTCATTTTTTATCCTTTTGTTGTTGAAATGGTCTGGCTAGGACTTCAACTAGTATGTTGAATAAGTAGGGAGAAAGTGGGCAGCCTTGTCTAGTCGCTGATTTTAGTAGGATTGCTTCAAGTTTCTCACCATTTACTTTGATGTTGGCTACCGGTTTGCTGTCTCTTGCTTTTTCTATGTTTATGTATGGGCCTTGAATTCCTGAATTCCTCAACTTTTATTATAAATGGTGTAGCATTTTATCAAATGCTTTTTCAGCATCTAATGAGATGATCATGTGGTTTTTGTCTTTGAGTTTGTTTCTATAGTAGATTAAGTTGATAGATTTCTGTATACTTAACCATTCCTGCACCACAGGGATGAAGCCTACTTGATCATGATATATTCTTGGATTCAGTTTGCAAGAATTTTATTGAGTATTTTTGCATTGATATTCATAAGGGAAATTGGTCTGAGTTTCCTTTCATTGGGTCTTTGTATGGTTTGAGTACAATTGTAATTCTGGCTTCATAGAACAAATTGAATAGTGTACCTTCTCTTTTGATTTTGCATAATAGTTTGAATAGTATTGGTATTAGGTCTTCTTTGAACATCTCATAGAATTTTATGCTAAACCCATCAGATCCTGGGCTTTTTTTTTTGTTGTTGTTGTTGTTGTTGGGAGACTATTGATTACTGCTTCTATCTCTTTAGGGGTTATGGGAGTATTTCCAGGGTTTATCTGCTCCTAGTTTCAATTTGGTACCTGATATCTGTCTAGATATTTGTCCAATTCATCCAGATTTTCCAGTTTTGTTGAGTATAGGCTTTTGTAGTAGGATTTGATGATGATTTTTTTTTGGATTTCCTAAATTTCTTTTGTTATGTCTCCCATTTCATTTCTGGTTTTGATAATTTGGATACTGTCCCTGTGCCCTGTAGTTAGCCTGGCTAAGGGTTTATCTATCTTGTTGATTTTCTCAAATAACCAGCTCCTCGTTTGGTTGATTCTTTGTACAGTTTATTTGTTTCCACTTGGTTGATTTCAGCCCTGAGTTTGATGGTTTCCTGCCTTCTACTCCTCTTGGGTGAATTTGCTTCCTTTTGTTCTAGAGCTTTTGGTTGTGCTGTCAAGCTGCTCCTGCATCCTCTCTCCAGTTTCTTTTTGGAGGCATTCAAAGGTATGAGTTTTCCTCTTAGGACTGCTTTCATTGTGTCCCATAAGTTTGGGTATGTTGTAGCTTCATTTTCACTAAACTCTATAAAGTCTTTAATTACTTTCTTTATTTCCTCCTTGACCGAGTTATCATAGAGTAGATTGTTTTTCACCTTTCACGTGTATGTGGGTTTTCTGTTATCTATAGATTTTATTGAATATCAGCCTTTTTCTGAGGTAATCTGATAGGATCCATGGGATTATTTCAATATTTTTATATCTGTTGATGCATGTTTTGTGACTGATTAAATGGTCAGTTTTGTAGAAGACATCATGAGGTGTGCAGTACAATATGTGTTTTGTGCTTTACTAAATTTCTTTTATGAATGTGGATGCTTTTGCATTTGGAGCATGGATTTTCAGAATTGAGTTTTCATCTTGGTATATTTTACCTTTGATGACTATGATTTCCCCCTTTTATCTTTTTTAGCAAATTGTATCTTATATCTTGGGTATCCTAAGTTTTGGGCTAATATCCACTTATCAGTGAATACATATTGTGTGAGTTCTTTTGTGATTGTGTTACTTCACTCAAGATGATGCCCTCCAGGTCCATCCATTTGGCTAGGAATTTCATAAATTCATTCTTTTTAATAGCTGAGTAGTACTCCATTGTGTAAATGTACCATAATTTCTGTATCCATTCCTCTGTTGAGGGACATCTGGGTTCTTTCCAGCTTCTGGCTATTATAAATAGGGCTGCTATGAACATAGTGGAGCATGTGTCCTTTTTACCGGTTGGGACATCTTCTGGATATATGCCCAGGAGAGGTATTGCTGGATCCTCTGGTAGTACTATGTCCAATTTTCTGAGGAACCGCCAGACTGATTTCCAGAGTGGTTGTACAAGCTTGCAATCCCACCAACAATGGATGAGCGTTCCCCTTTCTCCACATTCTCGCCAGCATCTGCTGTCACCTGAATTTTTGATCTTAGCCATTCTGACTGGTGTGAGGTGGAATCTCAGGGTTGTTTTGATTTGCATTTCCCTGATGATTAAGGATGTCGCACATTTTTTCAGGTGCTTCTCTGCCATTCGGCATTCCTCAGGTGAGAATTCTTTGTTCAGTTCTGAGCCCCATTTTTTAATGGGGTTATTTGACTTCCTGGAGTCCACCTTCTTGAGTTCTTTATATATATTGGATATTAGTCCCTTATCTGATTTAGGATAGGTGAAGATCCTTTCCCAATCTGTTGGTGGTTTTTTTTTGTCTTATTGATGGTGTCTTTATCCTTGCAGAAGCTTTGTAGTTTCATGAGGTCCCACTTGTCAATTCTCGATCTTACAGCACAAGCCATTACTGTTCTATTCAGGAATTTTTCCCCTGTGCCCATATCTTCAAGGCTTTTCCCCACTTTCTCCTCTATAAGTTTCAGTGTCTCTGGTTTTATGTGAAGTTCCTTGATCCACTTAGACTTGACCTTAGTACAAGGAGATAGGAATGGATCGATTCGCATTCTTCTACATGTTAACAACCAGTTGTGCCAGCACCATTTGTTGAAAATGCTGTCTTTCTTCCACTGGATGTTTTTAGCTCCCTTGTCGAAGATCAAGTGACCGCACGTGTGTGGGTTCATTTCTGGGTCTTCAATTCTATTCCATTGGTCTATTTGTCTGTCACTATACCAGTACCATGCAGTTTTTATCACAATTGCTCTGTAGTAAAGCTTTAGGTCTGGCATGGTGATTCCACCAGAGGTTCTTTTATCCTTGAGAAGAGTTTTTGCTATCCTAGGTTTTTTGTTATTCCAGATGAATTTGCAGATTGCACTTTCTAATTCGTTGAAGAATTGATTTGGAATTTTGATGGGGATTGCATTGAATCTGTAGATTGCTTTTGGCAAGATAGCCATTTTTACAATGTTGATCCTGCCAATCCATGAGCATGGGAGATCTTTCCATCTTCTGAGATCTTCTATAATTTCTTTCTTCAGAGACTTGAAGTTCTTATTATACAGATCTTTCACTTCCTTAGTTAGAGTCACGCCAAGATATTTAATATTATTTGTGACTATTGAGAAGGGTGTTGTTTCCCTAATTTCTTTCTCAGCCTGTTTATTCTTTGTGTCGAGAAAGGCCATTGATTTGTTTGAGTTAATTTTATATCCAGCTACTTCACCGAAGCTGTTTATCAGGCTTAGGAGTTCTCTGGTGGAATTTTTAGGGTCACTTATATATATTATCATATCATCTGCAAAGAGTGATATTTTGACTTCATCTTTTCCAATTTGTATCCCTTTGATCTCCTTTTGTTGTCGAATTGCTCTGGCTAGGACTTCAAGTACAATGTTGAATAGGTATGGAGAAAGTGGACAGCCTTGTCTAGTCCCTGATTTTAGAGGGATTGCTTCAAGCTTCTCACCATTTACTTTGATGTTGGCTACTGGTTTGCTGTAGATTGCTTTTATCATGTTTAGGTATGGGCCTTGAATTCCTGATCTTTCCAAGACTTTTATCATGAATGGGTGTTGGATCTTGTCAAATGCTTTTTCCGCATCTAACGAGATGACCATGTGGTTTTTGTCTTTGAGTTTGTTTATATAGTGGTTTACGTTGATGGATTTCCGTATATTGAACCATCCCTGCATCCCTGGGATGAAACCTACTTGGTCAGGATGGATGATTGTTTTGATGTGTTCTTGGATTCGGTTAGCAAGAACTTTATTGAGGATTTTTGCATCAATATTCATAAGGGATATTGGTCTGAAGTTTTCTATCTTTGTTGGGTCTTTTTGTGGTTTAGGTATCAGAGTAATTGTGGCTTCATAGAAGGAGTTGGGTAGAGTACCTTCTGTTTCTATTTTGTGGAATAGTTTGTGAAGAAATGGGATTAGATCTTCTTTGAAGGTCTGATAGAACTCTGCACTAAACCCATCTGGTCCTGGGCTTTTTTTAGTTGGGAGACTATTAATGACTGCTTCTATTTCTTTGGGGGATATAGGGCTGTTCAGATCATTAACCTGATCTTGATTCAACTTTGGTACCTGGTATCTGTCTAGGAACTTCTCCATTTCATCCAGGTTCTCCAGTTTTGTTGAGTATAGCCTTTGGTAGAAGGATCTGATGGTGTTTTGGATGTCTTCAGGATCTGTTGTTATGTCTCCTTTTTCATTTCTGATTTTGTTAATTAGGATGCTTTCCCTGTGCCCTCTGGTGAGTCTGGCTAAGGGTTTATCTATTTTGTTGATTTTCTCAAAGAACCAGCTCCTTGATTGGTTGATTCTTTGAATAGTTTTTCTTGTTTCCACTTGGTTGATTTCGCCCCTGAGTTTGATTATTTCCTGCTGTCTACTCCTCTTGGGTGAATTTGCTTCCTTTTGTTCTAGTGCTTTTAGGTATGTTGTCAAGCTGCTAATGTATGCTCTCTCTAGTTTCCTTTTGGAGGCACTCAGAGCTATGAGTTTTCCTCTTAGAAATGCTTTCATTGCGTCCCATAAGTTTGGGTATGTTGTGGCTTCATTTTCATTGAACTCTAAAAAGTCCTTAATTTCTTTCTTCATTCCTTCCTTGACCAAGGTATCATTGAGAAGAGTGTTGTTCAGTTTCCACGTGAAGGTTGGGTTTCTATTATTTATTTTGTTATTGAAGATCAGCCTTAGTCCATGGTGATCTCATAGGATGCATGGGACAATTTCAATATTTTTGTATCTGTTGAGGCCTGTTTTGTGACCAATTATGTGGTCAATTTTGGAGAAGGTACCATGAGGTGCTGAGAAGAAGGTATATCCTTTTGTTTTAGGATAGAATGTTCTGTAGATATCTGCCAGATCCATTTGATTCATAATTTCTCTTAGTTTCTCTGTGTCCCTGTTTAGTTTCTGTTTCCATGATCTGTCCATTGGTGAAAGTGGTGTGTTGAAGTCTCCCACTATTATTGTATGAGGTGCAATGTGTGCTTTGAGATTTACTAAAGTTTCTTTAATGAATGTGGCTGCCTTTGTATTTGGAGCATAGATATTCAGGATTGATAGTTCCTCTTGGAGGATTTTACCTTTGATGAGTATGAAGTGTCCCTCCCTGTCTTTTTTAATGACTTTGGGTTGGAAGTCAATCTTATCAGATATTAGAATGGATACTCCAGCTTGTTTCTTCATACCATTTGCTTGGAAAATTGTTTTCCAGCCTTTCATTCTGAGGCAGTGTCTATCTTTTCCTCTGAGATGAGTTTCCTGTAAGCAGCAAAATGTTGGGTCTTGTTTGTGTAGCCAGTTTGTTAGTCTATGTCTTTTTATCGGGGAGTTGAGTCCATTGATATTAAGAGATATTAAGGAAAAGTAATTGTTGTTTGCTGTTATTTTTGTTGTTAAAGTTGGCATTCTGTTCTTGTGGCTGTCTTCTTTTAGGTTTGTTGAGGGATTACCTTCTTGTTGTTTCTAGGGCGTGGTTCCTGTCCTTGTATTGGTTTTTTTCTGTTATTATCCTTTGAAGGGCTGGATTCGTGGAGAGATAATGTGTGAATTTGGTTTTGTCGTGGAATACTTTGGTTTCTCCATCTATGTTAATTGAGAGTTTGGCTGGGTATAGTAGCCTGGGCTGGAATTTGTGTTCTTTTAGTGTCTGTATAACATCCGTCCAGGATCTTCTGGCTTTAATAGTCTCTGGTGAAAAATCTGGTGTAATTCTGATAGGCTTGCCTTTATATGTTACTTGGCCTTTTTCTCTTACTGCTTTTAGTATTCTATCTTTATTTAGAGCATTTATTGTTCTGATTATTATGTGTCGGGAGGTATTTCTTTTCTGGTCCAGTCTATTTGGAGTTCTGTAGGCTTCTTGTATGTTCATGGGCATCTCTTTCTTTAGATTTGGGAAGTTTTCTTCTATAATTTTGTGGAAGATGTTTGCTGGTCCTTTGAGTTGAAAATCTTCATTCTCATCCACTCCTATTATCCGTAGGTTTGGTCTTCTCATTGTGTCCTGTATTTCTTGGATGTTTTGAGTTAGGATCTTTTTGCATTTTACATTTTCCTTGATTGTTGTGCCGATGTTCTCTATGGAATCTTCTGCACCTGAGATTCTCTCTTCCATCTCTTGTATTCTGTTGCTGATGCTCGTATCTATGGTTCCAGATTTCTTTCCTAGGGTTTCTATCTCCAGTGTTGCCTCATTTTGGGTTTTCTTTATTGTGTCTACTTCCCTTTTTAGGTCTAGTATGGTTTTGTTCAATTCCATCATATGTTTGGATGTGTTTTCCTGTTTTTCATTAAGGACTTCTACCTGTTTGATTAGGTTATCCTGTTTTTCGTTAAGGATTTGTAACTCTTTAGCAGTGTTCTCCTGCAATTCTTTAAAAAATTTTTGTGCTTCCTCTTTATTGTCTTCTACCTGTTTACCAGTGTTCATTTGTATTTCTTTAAGTGTGTTATTAAAGTCCTTCTTGAAGTCCTCTACCATCATCATGAGATATGCTTTCAGATCCGTGTCTATCTTTTCCGGTGTGTTGGGGTGCCCTGGACTGGGCGAAGTGGGAGTGCTGGGTTCTGATGATGGTGAGTGGTCTTGGTTTCTGTTAGTAAGATTATTATGTTTACCTTTCGCCATCTGATAATCTCTGGGGTTAGTTGTTGTCGTTGTCACTGTTTAAAGATTGGAGCAGAAGCTGTGTTCCACTCACCAGAAGTCTCAAAATCCTGTGGCGGGGGTCGTGGGTCGCTGGCAGTACCCCGGTGCTGGTCCTGCCGGAAGAGGCCTGTAGTCCTACTCAGGCCTGTTTCTGCTTCCCTAACTAATGCAGTCTCAGGTCCCGAGCGCAACTGGATTGGAGCAGAAGCTGTGTTCCACGCTCCAGAAGTCTTAAGATCCTGTGGCGGGTGTTGTGGGTAGCTGGCGAGTGTCAGCTGACCCTGGGCCCTTGCTACCCAGGTGCTTTTCTGACCGGAAGAGGCTTGTGGCCCTATGTAGGCCGGATTTCTCTCTCCCCAACCAGAGCAGTCTCAGGTCCCGCGTGATTGGACTGGAGCAGAAGCTGTGTTCCACTCACCAGCAGTCTCAAAATCCTGCGGTGGGGGTTGTGGGTAGCTGGCGGGTGTCAGCCGACCCTGCGCTCTAGCTACCCAGGTGCTGATCCAGCCGGATGAGGCCTGTGGCCCTACTCTGGCCGGTTTCTGCTTCCCTAACTAGTGCAGTCTCATGTCCAATTTTCTGAGGAACTACTAAAATGATTCCCAGAGTGGTTGTACCTGCTTGCAACCCCACCAGAAATGGAGGAGTATTCCTCTTTCTCCACATTCTTGCCAGCATCTGCTGTCACCTGCGTTTTGATCTTAGCCATTATGAATGGTGTGAGGTGGAATATCAGGCTTGTTTTGATTTCCAATTCCTTGATTACTAAGGATATTGAACATTTCTTTAGGCGCTTCTCAGCCACTAGATTTTTAATAGGTGAGAATTTTTTGTTTAGCTCTGTACCCCATTTTTAATAGGGTCATTTTTCTATAGCATTTAACTTCTTTAGTTCTTTGTATATATTGGATATTAGCCTTCTATTGGATGTAGGATTGTTAAAATTCTTTTCCCAGTTTGTTGGTTTCTATTTTGTACTACTGACAATGTCCTTTGCCTTACAGAAGCTTTACAATTTTATGAGGTCATATTTGTTAACTCTTGTTGTTCAGGATATTGTCCACTGTGCCCAAGTGCCCAAGGCTCTTCCCAATGTACTTGTCTATTAGTTTCAATATATCTGGTTTTATGAGGAGGTCCTTGATCCATTTGGAATTGAGCTTTGTTCAAGGAGATAAGAATGGATCAATTTGCATTTTTCTACAAGCTAACTTCTTATTCAAAGTATGTTGAAATACTCTCTTTTTTCTACTGGGTTTTTTTTTTTTTTTAGCACCTTTGTCAATAAACACATGACCACATGTGTTTTGATTCATTTCTGGTTCTTCAATCCCATTCCACTGATCTACATGCCTGTCTCTGTACCAATACCATGCAGGTTTTTAAAAATTATTATTATTATAATTGCTCTGTAATACAACTTGAGGTCAGGGAATGTGTTTCCACCAGAAGTTCTTTTATTGTTGAGAATAGTTTCCACTATCCTAGGTTTCTTGTTATTATCAATGAATTTTCAAATAGTTCTTTCTTTTGAGATAACCCCCACTGTAGTTCTTCAGGACCCACATGAAGACAAAGCTGTACATCTACTACCTTTAAGCTGAGAGGCCTAGATCCAGCCTGTGTACTTTGTTAGTTACTTAGAAGCAGAATAGGTAATATAGTTTGTTGTTCAGGAGCTTTGGTTTTATTCTTGCATTATTTGTTCTTCTCTCTCATGGAACTATACACTTAGTATGTGTGCACTACACATTCAACTCCCAAAGTAAATTTCATCAAATCTCCAAACTCAGAGGTTATCAATGAATAGTCCACTAAATCCTACTTATTTCTGTTGTGTTTTTTAACATTTGGAGAAGATTGACATTCCATGTGTAAACTCTATCTATCATGGTCTAATCTCTCAGTAAGCAAAAGGCATGAGTGGTATGTGGATACGCCATCTTTATCCCCTACTATCTTTTTATCTTCTATTTTTATTTTATACCAATATACCATATTTTTATTTTATACCTTATAGCTTTTGTACCAGTCACAATGTATTATGATACAATCCTCCTAAGGCCAATGATACTCAGGCTTTTATGTCTCCAGGAACATGCTATTCTATCTATTTGGGCTTTTGTTACCTTATCTGCCTAAAAACTAATAATCATTAATCATATCAATTTGTTCTATTTATACACACACTGTGCATGTATGTTATATGATTATCATTATTATTACAAAAGGCATATTTTTTAAATTATTTTATTAGGTATTTTTCTCATATACATTTCCAATGCTATCCCAATATCCCCCAAACACTCCCCCCCCACTCCCCTACCCAACCAGTCCCACTTTTTCGCCCTAGTGTTCCCCTGTACTTGGGCATATAAAGTTTGCAAGTTCAATGGGCCTCTGTTTCCAGTGATGGCCGAATAGGCCATCTTTTGATACATATGTAGCTAGAGTCAAGAGCTCTGGAATAAGGGTTAGTTCATAATATAGTTCGAAGTATAGGGTTGAAGATTCCTTTAGCTCCTTGGGTACTTTCTCTAGCTCCTCCATTGGGGGCGCTGTGATCAATCCAATAGCTGACTGTTAGCAAACACTTCTGTTTTTGCTAGGTCTCAGCATATTCTCACTAGAGACAGCTATATCGGGGTCCTTTCAGCAAAACCTTGCTAGTGTATGCAAATGTGTCAGAGTTTGGAAGCTGATTATGTGATGGATCCCCGGATAAGGTCGTCTCGAGATGGCCCATCAAAAGGGATCATTTTTTATATTTTCAACGGACTCTGATGGACAAATGTGAAGAATAGATTACCCCACAGATGATCAAATTTGACACAGTAGAAATATACTGAGACTTCAATATCTCCAGCTTGCCAACCAAGTTCTCTTTCACACATAGTCTGTCTTTTAATGTTTCTATAATATATTTTTATTACGTATTTTTCTCAATTAAATTTCCAATGCTACCCAAAAGTCTAGCATGCCACCCCCATTCCCCGACCCACCCATTCCCATTTTTTGGCCCAGGTTTTCCCCTGTGATGGGGCATATAAAATTTGCAAGTCCAATGGGTCTCTCTTTCCAGTGATGTCCGACTAGGCCATCTTTTGATATATATGCAGCTAGAGTCAAGAGCTCCAGGGTACTGGTTAGTTCATAATGTTGTTGCACCTATAGGGTTGCAGATCCCTCTAGCTCTCTAGGTCTTTTCTCTAGCTCCTCCATTGGGGGCCCTGTGATCCATCCAATAGCTGACTGTGAGCTTCCACTTATGTGTTTGCTAGGCCCCGGCGTAGTCTCACTAGAGACTGCAATATCAGGTTACTATCAGCACAATCTTGCAAGTGTATGCAATGGTTTCAGCGTTTGGAGTCTGATTATGGGATGGATCCCTGGATATGGCAGTCTCTAGATGGTTCATCCTTTTGTCTCAGCTCCAAACATGTCTCTGTAACTTCTTCCATGGGTGTTTTGTTCCCAATTCTATTAGGGGCAAAGTTTCCACATTTTGGGCTTCGTTATTCTTGATTTTTAAGTGTTTTGCAAATGGTAACTTATATCTTGGGTATCCTAAGTTTCTGGGCTAATATCCACTTATCAGTGAGTACATATCATTTGAGTTCTTTTGTGATTGGGTTACCTCACTCAGGATAATGCCCTCCAGGTCCAACCATTTGCCTAGGAATTTCATAAATTCTTTAGTTTTAATAGCTGATAGTAATATATTCTGTAAATGTACTATATTTTTGTATCCATTCCTCTGTTGAGGGGCATCTGGGTTCTTTCCAACTTCTGGCTATTATAAATAAGGCTGCTATGAACATAGTGGAGCATGTGTCCTCCTTACCGGTTGGCACATCTTCTGGATATATGCCCAGGAGATGTATTGCGGGATCCTCCAGTAGTACTGAAAGAGGAAAATTACTGGACACCTGAACTCTTCAACTCATAGTCCTCCTACCCCTCCCATCTGGAGAGTTCCCGGAACACTCCTGAACTTCTCACCCCAGAGTACATTCCTGAACTCTTCACCCAGAGTCCGACCCCCTCCCAATTGAAAACTGTTCCAGGAACATTTTTTAGATAAGGGTCTCCTGGAACAAACCTAGTCCTACCCCTCCTAACTGAGGACTGTTCCAAGAACATTTTTGAGATAGGGGCCTCCTGGTACTACCCCAGAATGTTCCAATAGATCAGGTACATTGCCAAAATATAGGACACGACCCCTTGGTGACGTAAAACTTGTACTTTTCCCCTGGCTTTTTCCTATAAAAGCTTGTGAAAAATTCTGGGCTGTCGTCGATTCTCCTCTACACCATGCTGGGTGTATGAGTTTCGACCCCAGAGCCTCTGGTATATGTGCTTTTTATGTGCTTTCTTGTTGTCGCTTTATTAAATCTTACCCTCTACATCTTAAGTTCGGTCTCAGTGTCTTCTTGGGTGCGCGGCTGTCCCGAGGCTTGAGTGAGTGTCTCCCCTTTGGGAGTCTTAGAGTCTTTCATTTGGTGCATTGGCCGGGAATCAGCGCGACCACCCAGAAGTCCTGGACTCACTCAGAGGTAAGATTTTCTGCTCTCTCTTGGTCTGGTGTCTGTGTTCTGTTTCTGGAGACCAGGTAGGTCTCAATCTGGAGGCCAGGTAGGCCGTTCTGTATCTGGTGCGATCGCAGTTTCGGTTTTGCGCGACGCTCAGGTACTCCGGGTATGAGTGCGGGGTGGATAAGGGTAGACGTGCCCAGGTGTCCACCGTCCGCTCGCCCTGGGAGACGTCCCAGGAGGACAAGGGGAGTACTAAGGACGCTTAGTGGACCCCTCTGGAGACCAGGTAGGTCTCAATCTGTCGGCCTTTGGAAGGTCATCTGATTCTGTAAGTTGCCTGTGGGCGACGGAAAGTCGCCGCTGTTTTTGGTTTCTTTTTGTCTCAGTCTTGTGTCCGCTCTTGTTGTGTCTGCTGTTATTCTAGAAATAGGACAATCTGCCAGAACGGGAGTAAATGTAAAATCTCACCCCCGTCAGGACAGTGTTCTTTCTGCCAGGGCGGGAGTGGATGTAGAGTCCCACCCCCGTCAAGAAAGGGAGTCAATGTGGAACCCGACCCCGTCAGAAAGTGGCGTTTGGCTGGTTGTGTTTTGGTCACGTGACAGATTGTGTGTGTGTTAACCCTTTGTCGACTGTAGACTTAGACTGACATCAGGACAGAATTTGTCAGCAATGGTTTAAAAAAGGAGAAAAAAAAAAAGAAAAAACCACCAGGCCGGTCCTGCCCACCGCGCTCTCGGTGAGGCGGTACCGGCGGCTCGCAGCGGGCGGGCAGCGCCGGCCGGCCTTGCTGCGGGGCCATCGCGGGGCGAAAAAGGCGGCGCACGGTCCGCACTCGGCTGGGGAGCCCTGGGCTGCTCAAAAGAGCTCTGAAATGCAGAGCTGGGCTAAAAATTTCGGGCTTTGGCGGCGCAGTTGGGGCTTTGATGGCAGCAGTGGTGCTGAGGTTCTGGTTTCTGCAGGCACGGCAGCGGCGACCTACAGGGGCTGTCTGTGCCCCGCGAGCGAGTTGTGAGATGCTGGTGGCGAGTGCGGCGGCCTGCCGGTCCCGCCTGGCGCCCTGGAGTGGCCGTGAAGCCTGCCACAACTGGGGAGGGGCCCACTGCGGCCGCCGTCCCTCCTTTGGCTCCCCCCCAGAGTCTACCTGCACTCCCTTGTGCCTGCCTGGCTGCGTGCTCCCTCCCCAAGAAGGACAGTGCAGGGAGCACGGGGGTGTCTCAAGTGGTTAAATTGCCCCTCATTTGGCTCCTCCCAGAGTCTGCGCACAGGTGCATGCCCACATGCCGCCGCCTCCAAGCCATGCGGAAAGACAGTGCAGAGAGCACCGGGTGTCTATTAAATGGTTAAATTGCTGCCTTCCCCCCTCCCTGTCAGTGTTTGTTTGCCACTCCCAGGAGTTTACGCCACATTTCCCGTGCCGCCGCGGCGCGTGGCGGAGACTCGGCGCTGGGCTCTTTCCTGTTCATTCGCCGTTACTGAGAGAATCCTGGATAGTTTCTTTTCCTCCGCTGACTAATATGCTTAAATTCAGCGGGTCGCCACATCTGATCTGAGGACGCCACAAGGTTCCCTAGTTGCTTCTCATTCCCCTGTCCCCTGTATCCTGTCTCTTGTTAACAGAAAAAATTGTGTTCATTTTGAAATATCAGTGGTCTGGTGCAGCCAGATGTGAGAGCTGCACTCCCTTCTCTGCCCCATGTGTTTTCTCTTCTCAGGCATCGCCCTGAGCTGCTGGCAGTAAGTCTGTACTAAGCTCCGGTGAGGGAGACATCCAAGGTAAGGAGCACTGCGAGTCTAACTGCCAGGCTCTGATGAGGGTCTCGTCTCTGTGGGACTAGAAAGTGCCCCAACAATCTGACCTAGGTAATAAAAAGTTACAGAAGTTAAGAAAAGGATAGAGGTCTGCAAAAAAGAGCTGAGAGCAAAGCTTCAGCAGACTCAGAAAAGATAGGTTAACAGTGAAAAAGAGGTAAAAATAGAAAAAAAATAGGTCTGAAATGAGAGAGATTCTCTAAATGAGAAATATTTAAAAGAGGAACCAGTAAAATGAGGCTGACAAAGACAGAAACCAGAGTCAGAATCAGAGATGTGCTGAGACAGAAAGATAAACCAGGGTAGTCGAACTATGAAAAAAGTTAAGTGACAGAATATAAATATAATAATTAGATAACATTCAAAGTAAGCAAAGACAAGGAAGAGGAACAAAAATATGTATATATATATATATATATATATATATATAGAGAGAGAGAGACATTATATGAGATCTCCATTACAGTTAGGAAACAGGAGCAAAGAGAAATAAAATGCTGGCCACAAAAGTCAGGGAAACTAGAAAACTTAGTACCTGGCAAAAAAAAAAAAAAAAAAAAAGCTTTTGGCTAAAGATCAAAGTGTTTACTGTTAAAAAAGAAGAACACTGGGTGAGAGACTGTCCTAATAAAAAAAAAAGAAGAGGAGCCCCCCTCATGACTAAACCCTTCACCTGTTGAAGCAGCTAAAAAGAGACTGTGTTTCATATTCCTCCACTGACCAATGCAAAGCAAGTTTAAAAGGTTCCTGGACACTGCGGGCCTTTGCAAACTGTGGATTCCAGGTTTTGCTGAATTAAAAAGCAGCCCTTCGTATAAAAAATAAAGAACAACCTTGAATGGCCTTAGATGCTATTGAGACTGCCCTAATGTTGTCCCCAACTTTGGGACTCCTAGATGTGACTGAGAACAAAGGTATTGCCAAAGAGGTTCTTACTCAGAGATTGGGACCCTAGGAAAGACCGGTGGCATACCTGTAAAATGGCTTGCTTGTCTGCACATAGTGGCTTCTGGTCAAGGACGCAGATAAATTGACTCTGAGACAAAACTTGGCACATGATCCAATTGTTCCCCTGACTGATGGATACATTATCAGAGCTTTTTGTTGACAGAACAAGTGACCTTCGCTTCCCCTGCTAACCTGCTGAGTCTTCACCTACTCATCACTGCTCTGACATTCTGGCAGAAGGAACTTCGGCTCAGAAGGCTGAACTCCTGGCACTAACCCAAGCCCTGCGGTTGGCTGAAGGCAAAGACATTAAAAACAAAGAAAAAATTCTGGCCCTCCTAGAAGCTCCTGAATGAACTGGGTGAGTTGGGGTACCGAGTATCAGCCAAGAAAGCTCAGTTATGTCGTAGACGGAAAAGCGGTGGCTCACCGAGGCCAGAAAAAAAGACTGTGATGCTGATCCCAACCCCCACCACCCCGCGCCAAGTACGTGAGTTTCTGGGGACGGCGGGCTTTTGCAGACTCTGGATACCAGGGTTCGCAACATTGGCGGCCCCTCTATATCCACTTACTAAAAAAAAAAAGTCCCATTCACCTGGACTGAGGAACACCAAAAAGCCTTTGTCAGCATAAAGGCAGCCCTGCTTGCAGCCCCCGCTCTGGCTTTGCCAGATCTGACTAAGCCTTTTACCCTATATGTTGATGAGCGGGCTAGAGTAGCCCGCGGCGTTTTGACTCAGACTCTGGGGCCCTGAAAGCGGCCAATGGCCTACCTATCTAAAAAGCCAGTAGCCCTGCTTGTTAAAGACGCTGACAAGCTTACTCTGGGTCAACATGTGACTATACCCACTACCAGAGTTTGCTGCTCCTTGGCGGATGACTCCACTCCTGTATATCAATGTGCTGATGTCCTGGCTGAAAAAAACTGGAACAAGGAGGGATCTGACTGATCAGCCTTGGCCAGGTGTGCCTGCCTGGTACACAGATGGCAGCAGCTTTGTCACAGGAGCGGCAGTAGTAGATGGAAAGCAGCTCATATCCATGGGGCCATCTACCAACAGAGGGGGCTACTTACCTCGGCAGGTAAAGATCAAATCAGCCTTGGCCTGAAAGTTTGAACTGGTACATGGATGGCAGTAGCCTCATGGTTAAAGGTAAGCGGAAGGCGGGGACAGCAGTGCAGCGGTGGACAAAAAGCAAGTGATCTAGGCCAGCAGCCTCCCTAAAGAGACTTCAGCCCAGAAAGCTGAATTTGTGGTTTTGATGAGACTGCTCACATAGTCATCAAGAAAAATTAAACAAAATTTTTCCAAGGTTCAGAGTGCCAAAAGCAATAGTGTCAGATAATGGCCCTACTTTGTTGCCCAGGTAAGTCAGGGTGTGGCCAAGTATTTAGAGGTCAAATAAAAATTACATTGTGTGTATAGACCTCAGAGCTCAGGACAGATAAAAAATTAGTTTAAAATTCTAAGACAGACCTTGACAAAATTAATCGTGGAGACTGGCATAGACGTGGTGTTCCTTCCCTATGCCCTATTCAAACGTACTAAAAATACTCCCTCTTGATTCAGTTTTACTCTTTTTAAGATCCTCTATGACGTGCACCTGCATCATGCCCAGACCCTAACTAAGTTAGCTATTGAGACTGGCGGTAAAGACTGGGTGACCCTCCTTCCTTTTGCGCTTCTCAGAGTCCGAAACACACCTGGACGTTTCAGCCTTACCCCTTATGAAATTCTACATGGGGGACTGCCCCCCTTGACTGAGTCTGGCGGGATATTGGATCCCTGTGTTGACTCTTCCTCACCCTCTGCTTTGTTTACCCATTCAAAGGCCTTGGAAGTTGTCAGAACACAGATCTGGAACCAGATCAAAGAAGCTTATGCACCGGGGACTACGGCAGTGCCCCACGGGTTCCAGGTTGGAGATTCGGTCCTTGTCAGACGACATCGCACCGGCACTCTTGAGCCTCGGTGAAAAGGACCATATCTGGTACTGTTAACAACTCCCACGGCAGTAAAAGTAGACGGAATCGCCGCCTGGATCCACGCCTCCCACGTCAAGAAGGCTCCTAGCCAGGGTAGAGGCAACCATGAAGACAACTGGACAGTGGCAACTACTGACAATCCTCTTAAACTTCGCTTGTGTCGCGGGTGCCACCCTAAGCTTGGGGAACCACAACCCTCATGCCCCAATTCAACAGTCTTGGGAAGTGCTTAATGGGGAGGGAAACATTGTATGGGCAATCACTGCAGTCCTTCCCCCTTGGACTTGGTGGCCTGATCTCACCCCTGACATCTGTAAGTTAGCAGCAGGATCTCCCAATTGGGACCTCCCCGACCATACTGATCTTAGTAACCCACCCCCTGAACAGCGGTGTGTTCCAGGTGGAATAGGGAACACGTATGGATGTTCAGGGCAGTTCTACCGAGCTAATCTTAGAGCTGCACAGTTCTATGTTTGCCCTGGTCAGGGTCAAAGCAAAAAGCTTCAACAAGAATGTGGAGGGGCATCAGATTATTTTTGTGGTAAATGGACATGTGAAACAACAGGGGAAGCCTACTGGAAACCTTCCTCTGCCTGGGACCTAATCACGGTTAAGCGAGGTAGTGGTTATGATAAGCCATACCAAGGAGAAAGAGATCCCCATAAATATCCAAACGATGGCGACCTCCATTATGTCCTGGATTCAGATGAGGCCGCCGTAGGAGCTTATGGGTGTGCTACTGAAAACAGCCCCCCAGGACCATGCAAAGTTAAATACTGCAACCCCCTACTTATAAAGTTCACTGAAAAAGGGAAACAAAATCATTTAAGTTGGCTTAAAGGAAATAAGTGGGGTTGGCGTGTATCTAGTCCACCAAGAGACCCTGGGCTCATTTTCACGATCAGGCTAACAATGAGAGACCTAGCAATAACACCCATAGGGCCCAACAAAGTCCTTACGGAACAGGGTCCCCCAGTTGCACCGGCTCCCCCACAAGTCCCGGCCGTACCAGCTCCACCAACTCCACAGCCCAACACAGTGAGACCTTCCCTAGGGACTAATACTTCCCTCATGAGGCCGACCTTAGTTTCCCCACCGCCCCTAGACACAGAGAGCCGTCTGGTCAGTCTAGTCCAAGGAGCTTTTTTGGTGTTAAATAGGACTAATCCTAATATGACTCAATCATGTTGGTTATGCTATGCCTCTAGGCCCCCTTATTATGAAGGAATTGCTCAGATCAGGACTTATAATACTACTTCAGATCATTCTCAATGCCTTTGGGGAGAAAACAGAAAGCTGACTCTCGCAGCAGTCTCAGGAAGTGGGCTCTGTTTAGGCCAGGCGCCTCAAGATAAACGGCACCTTTGTAATCAGACCCAGAACATCCAGTCTAACAAAAGTGGTCGGTATCTGGTGCCCCCCATAGATACAGTATGGGCTTGCAATACCGGTCTCACTCCTTGTGTATCTATATCTGTTTTTAATAGTTCCAAAGATTTCTGCATTTTAGTTCAACTTATTCCTAGACTCCTGTATCATGATGATAGCTCCTTTTTAGACAAGTTTGATCATCGGGTCCGCTGGAGAAGAGAGCCCATTACCTTAACTCTGGCAGTACTTTTAGGATTGGGAGTAGCAGCGGGAGTAGGTACAGGGACCGCTGCCTTAATTCAGACCCCCCAATACTATGAAGAATTACGTACAGCTATGGATATTGATCTTAAAACTATAGAACAGTCTATAACTAAATTAGAAGAATCTTTAACTTCCCTGTCTAAAGTAGTGCTGCAAAATAAGAGGGGATTAGACTTATTATTCCTTAAAGAAGGAGGACTTTGTGCTGCCCTAAAAGAAGAATGTTGTTTTTATGTTGATCATTCAGGAGTAATCAAAGACTCTATGGCCAAACTTAAAGAACGCCTAGATATGCATAAAAGAGAAAGAGAAAGCCAACAAGGATTGTTCGAAAGCTGGTTTAATAAGTCCCCTTGGCTCACCACCCTCCTCTCCACCATACCAGGACCCTTAATTACACTTATGCTTTTGCTTATTTTTGGCCCCTGCATATTCAATAAGTTAGTAGCTTTTATTAGAGAAAGAATAAATGCAGTGCAGGTTATGGTACTAAGGCAACAATATCGGGTCCTCCAGGAGGCCAAAACCCCGCTCTAAGATTAGAGCTATTTACTAGAAGGAGTGGGGAATGAAAGAGGAAAATTACTGGACACCTGAACTCTTCAACTCATAGTCCTCCTACCCCTCCCATCTGGAGAGTTCCCGGAACACTCCTGAACTTCTCACCCCAGAGTACATTCCTGAACTCTTCACCCAGAGTCCGACCCCCTCCCAATTGAAAACTGTTCCAGGAACATTTTTTAGATAAGGGTCTCCTGGAACAAACCTAGTCCTACCCCTCCTAACTGAGGACTGTTCCAAGAACATTTTTGAGATAGGGGCCTCCTGGTACTACCCCAGAATGTTCCAATAGATCAGGTACATTGCCAAAATATAGGACACGACCCCTTGGTGACGTAAAACTTGTACTTTTCCCCTGGCTTTTTCCTATAAAAGCTTGTGAAAAATTCTGGGCTGTCGTCGATTCTCCTCTACACCATGCTGGGTGTATGAGTTTCGACCCCAGAGCCTCTGGTATATGTGCTTTTTATGTGCTTTCTTGTTGTCGCTTTATTAAATCTTACCCTCTACATCTTAAGTTCGGTCTCAGTGTCTTCTTGGGTGCGCGGCTGTCCCGAGGCTTGAGTGAGTGTCTCCCCTTTGGGAGTCTTAGAGTCTTTCAGTACCATGTCCAATTTTCTGAGAAACTGCCAGACTGATTTCCAGAGTGGCTGTACAAACTTGCAATCCCACCAACAGTGGAGGAGGATTTCTCTTTCTCCACATCCTTGCCAGCATCTGCTGTCACCTGAATTTTTGATCTTAGCCATTCTGACTGGTGTGAGATGGAATCTCAGGGTTGTTTTGATTTGCATTTCCCTGATGATTAAGGATGCTGAACATTTTTTCAGGTGTTTCTCAGCCATTCGGTATTCCTCAGTTGAGAATTCTTTGTTTAGCTCTGAGCCCCATTTTTTAATGGGGTTATTTAATTTTCTGGAGTCCACCTTTTTGAGTTCTTTTTATATACTGGATATTAGTCCTCTAACTGATTTAGGGTAGGTAAAGATCCTTTCCCAATCTGTTGTTGGCCTTTTTGTCTTATTGACGGTGTCTTTTGCCTTACAGACACTTTGCAGTTTCATGAGGTCCCATTTGTCAATTCTCGATCTTAAAGCACAAGCCATTGCTCTTCTATTCAGAAAATTTTCCCCTATGCCAATATCTTTGAGGCTTCTCCCCACTTTCTCCTCTATAAGTTTCAGTGTCTCTGGTTTTATGTGGAGCTCCGTGATCCACTTAGATTTGACCTTAGTGCAAGCAGATAGGAATGGATCAATTCGCATTCTCCTACATCATAACCACCAGTTGTGCCAGCACCATTTGTTGAAAATGCTGTCTTTTTTCCACTGGATAGTTTTAGACCCCTTGTCGAAGATCAAGTGACCATAGGTGTGTGGGTTCATTTCTGGGTCTTTAATTCTATTCAAT
Source organism: Mus caroli (assembly GCF_978045245.1). Classification (NCBI taxonomy): domain Eukaryota; kingdom Metazoa; phylum Chordata; class Mammalia; order Rodentia; family Muridae; genus Mus; species Mus caroli. Next base: position 115,304,777 of record NW_028227260.1, on the reverse strand, counting down.
TGGTCTACTTGTCTTTCGTTATAAAGAGTACGATGCTGTTTTTTTTTTTTTTTTTTCACAATTTCTCTGTAGTAAAGCCTTAGGTCAGGCATGATGATTCCACCAGAGGTTCTTTTATCCTTGAGAAGAGTTTTGGCTATCCTAAATTTTTTGTTACTTCAGATGAATTTGCAGATTGTTATATGTAATTCGTTGCAGAATTGAGATGGAATTTTGATGGGGATTGCATTGAATCTGTAGAATGCTTTTGGCAAGATATCCATTTTTACAATGTTGATCCTGCCAATCCATGAGCATGGGAGATCTTTCTATCTTCTGAAATCTTCTTTTATTTCTTTCTTCAGAGACTTGAAGTTCTTATCATACAGATCTTACACTTCATTAGTTAGCATCACGCCAAGGTATTTTATATTCTTTGTGACTATTGAGAAGGGTATGGTTTTCCTAATTTCTTCCTCAGCCTGGTTATCCTTTGTGCAGAGAAAGACCATTGACTTGTTTGAGTTAATTTTATATCCAGCTACTTCACCGAGACTGTTTATCAGGTTTAGGAGTTCTCTGGTGGAATTTTTAGGGTCACTTATATATACTATCAGATCATCTGCAAAAAGTGATATTTTGTCTTCTTCTTTTCCAATTTGTTTTCCCTTGATCTCCTTTTGTGTTCGAATTGCTCTGGCTAGGACTTCGCTACAATGTTGAATAGGTAGGGAGAAAGTGGGAAGCCTTATCTAGTCCCTGATTTTAGTGGGATTGCTTCCAGCTTCTCACCATTTACTTTGATGTTGGCTACTGGTTTTCTGTAGATTGCTTTTATCATGTTTAGGTATGGGCCTTGAATTCCTGATCTTTCCAAGACTTTTATCATGGATGTGTGTTGGATTTTGTCAAATGCTTTCTCCGCATCTAGTGAGATGATCATGTGTTTTATTGTCTTTGAGTTTGATTATATAATGGATTACGTTGATGGATTTCGGTATATTAAATCATCCCTGCATCCCTGGAATAAAATCTACTTGGTCAGGATGGATGATTGTTTTGATGTGTTCTTGGATTCGGTTAGTGAGAATTTTATTGAGTATTTTTGCATCTATATTCATAAGGGAAATTGTACTGAAGTTCTCTATCTTTGTTGAATCTTTCTGTGGTTTAGGTATCAGAGTAATGAATATAGAATGAGTTGAGTAGAGTACCGTCTACTTCTATTTTGTGGAATAGTTTGTGAAGAACTGAAATTAGATATTCTTTGAAGGTTTGATAGAACTGGCACTAAACCTATCTGGTCCTGGGCTTTTTTTGGTTGGGAGTCCATTAATGACTGCTGCTATATTTTAGGGGATATGGGACTGTTTAGATCGTTAACTTGATCCTGGTTTAACTTTGGTACCTGGTATTTGTCTAGAAATTTGTCCATTTCCTAAAGGTTTTCCAGTTTTTTTTGAGTATAGCCTTTTGTACATGGATCTGATGGTGTTTTGGATTTCTTCAGGGTTTGTTGTTATTCTCCCTTTTCATTTCTGATTTTTTAAATTAGCATGCTGTCCCTGTGCCCTCTAGAGAGTCTGACTAAGGGTTTATCTATCTTGTTGATTTTCTCAAAGAACCATCTCCTCATTTGGTTGATTCTTTGAAAAGTTCTTCTTCTTTCCACGTGGATGATTTCACCCCTGAGTTTGATTATTTCCTGCTGTCTACTCCACTTGGGAGAATTTGCTTCCTTTTTTCTAGAGCTTTTAGGTGTGTTGTCAAGCTGCTACTGTGTGCTCTCTCTAGTTTCTATTTGGAGGCACTCAGAGCTGAGTTTTCCTCTTAGAAATGCTTTCATAGTGTCCCCATATCTTTGTGTATGTTGTGGCTTCATTTTCATTAAACTCTAAAAAGTCTTTACTTTCTTTATCCCTTCCTTGACCAAGGTATCTTTGAGAAGTGTGTTGTTCATTTTCCACGTGATTGTTGGCTTTCCATTATTTATGTTGTTATTGAATATCAGCCTTAGTCCATGATGGTCTTCTAGGATGCATGGGACGATTTCATTATTTTTGAATCTGTTGAGGCCTGTTTTGTGAGCAATTATATGGTCAATTTTGGAGAAGGTCCCGTGAGGTGTTGAGAAGAAGGTATATCCTTTTGTTTTAAGATAAATTGTTCTGTAGATATCTGTTAAGTCCATTTGTTTCATTACTTCTGTTAGTTTCACTGTGTGTCTGTTTAGTTTCTGTTTCCACGATCTGTCCATTGATGAAAGTGGTATGTTGAAGTCTCCCACTATTATTGTGTCAGGTGCAATGTGTGCTTTCAGCTTTACTAAAGTGTCTTTAGTGAATGTGGCTACCCTTGCATTTGGAGCATAGATATTCAGAATTGAGAGTTCCTCCTTGAGGATTTTACCTTTGATGAGTATGAAGGGTCCCTCCTTGTCTTTTTTGATAACTTTGGGTTGGAAGACGATTTTATTCTACATTAGAATGGCTACGCCAGCTTGTTTCTTCAGACCATTATCTTTGAAAATTGATTTCCAGCCTTTCTCTCTGAGGTAGTGTCTGTCTTTTTCCCTGAGTTGGGTTGCCTGTAAGCAGCAGAATGTTGACTCCTGTGTGTGTAGCCAGTCTGTTAGTCTATGGCTTTTTATTGGGGAATTGAGTCCATTGAAAGTAAGAGATATTAAGGAAAAGTAATTGTTGCTTCCTTTTATTTTTGTTTTTAAAGTTGGCATTCTCTTTTTGTGGCTGTCTTCTTTTTGGTTTCTTTAGGGATTAATTTGTTGCTTTTTCTATGGCGTGGTTTCCGTCCTTGTATTGTTTTTTTTTTGTTTGTTTGTTTGTTTTTTTTTTCTGTTATTATCCTTTGAAGGGCTGGATTTGTGGAAAGATAATGTGTGAATTTGGTTTTGTGGTGGAAAAATTTGGTTTCTCCATCTATGGTAAATGAGAGTTTGGCTGGGTATAGTAGCCTGGGCTGGCATTTGTGTCCTCTTAGGGTCAGTAACACATCTGTCCAGGATCTTCTGGATTTCATAGTCTCTGGTGAAAAGTCTGGTGCAATTCTCATTGGCCTGCTTTATATGTTACTTGAGCTTTTTGCCTTACTGCGTTTAATATTCTATCTTTATTTAGTGTAGTTGTTGTTCTGATTATTATGTGTTGGGAGGAATTTCTTTTCTGTTCCAGTCTATTTGGAGTTCTGAAGGCTTCTTGTATATTCATGGGCATCTCTTTCTTTAGATTTGGGATGTTTTCTTCTATAATTTTGTTGAAGATATTTGCTGGCCCTTTAAGTTGAAAGTCTTCATTCTCATCTTCTCCTATTATCTGTAGGTTTGGTCGTCTCATTTTGTCCTGGATTTCCTGGATGTTTTGAGTTAGGATCTTTTTGCATTTTGTATTTTCTTTGATTGTTGTGCCAATGTTCTCCATGGAATCTTCTGCACCTGAGATTCTCTCTTCCATCTCTTGTATTCTTTTGCTGGTGCTTGCATCTATAATTCCAGATTTCTTTCCTAGGGTTTCTATCTCCAGCGTTTCCTCACTTTGGGTTTTCATTATAGTGTCCACTTCCCTTTTTAGGTCTTGGATGCTTTTATTCAATTCTATCACCTGTTTGGTCATGTTTTCCTGCAATACTTTAAGGGAATTTTGTGCTTCCTCTTTATGGTCTTCTGCCTGATTAGCCGTGTTTTCCTGTATTTCTTTAAGTGAGTTATTAAAGTCCTTCTTGATGTCCTCTACCATCATCATTAGATATGCTTTTATATCAGGGTCTAGTTTTTCAGGCTTGTTGAGGTGTCAGGACTGGGTCGGGTGGGAGTGTTGTGTTCTGATGATGGTGAGTGGTCTTGGTTTCTGTTAGTAAGATTCTGATGTTTGCCTTTCACCATCTGGTAATCTCTGGAGTTAGTTGTTGTAGTTGTCTCTGGTTAGATCTTGTTCCTCAGGTGTTTATGTTAGCCTCTATCAGCAGACCTGTGAGACTAGTTCTCTCCTTAGTTTCAGTGCTCAGAGTACTCTCTGCAGGTAGGCTCTCTGCTTGCAGGGAAGGTGCCAAGATATGTGGTGTTTGAACCTGCTTCCTGGGTGAAGTTGTTAACCACTCACAGAGGTCTTAAGATCCAGTGGAGGGTCCTGTTTATACCTAACAGTTGTCTGCAGACTCCATGCCCAAGGTGCCTTTGTGCTGGCATGGAAGGGCCAGAAGGGATTTGTTCCCGAATCAGGCCAAGTTTTCTGCTTCCCTAATTAATGCAGACTCAGGTCCCACGGAATTGGATTGTTGCAGACGCTGTGTTCCACTCACCAGAGGTCTTAAGATCCCGTGACTGGTCTTGTGGGTAGCTGGCAGGTGTCAGCCGACACTGCACCTAAGCTACCCAAGTGCTGACGGGACCGGAAGGGACTTGTGCCCCTGATCAAGCCAGGTTTTCTGCTTCCCTAACTAATGCAATCTCAGGTCCTGCACAACTGGATTGGAGCAGACGCGGTGTTCCACTCACCAGAGGTCTTAAGATCCCATGGCGGGTGTCAGCCCACTCTGCACACTAGCTACCCCAGTGCTGGCCGGACTAGAAGGGCACCATAATATTTTCATACTCTTTTTTCATTGGTTCTTTTTTCCTTTGTTCTGAGAACCAGTGAAGTCAGAAAAATGTTTTTATTCATCTTTATTTAAAGAACATATTATTATTAATTATTATTATTATTACTGTTACCATTTTTTTATTTACATCTCAAATATTGTCCTGCTCCCACACCCCCTTGCACAGTTTTTCACACTTTTCCCTCTCACTTTGCCTCTGAGATGGGTATCATCATGGGGGTCCTCCTTCCCTGGGCCAGCAAGTCTTTACAGGATTACGCAGAACCACTCCCACTAAGGCCAGTCAAGGCAGTCCACTGCTACATATATATTGGTGGCCTCAGTCTAGATTTACTTGCTCTTTATTTGGTGACTTTATCTCTGGGAGCTCCCAGCAGTACATATTAGTTGACACTGTTGGTCTTCCATGTTGCCAACCCCTTCAGTTCCTTCAATCCTCCCACTAACTCTTACATACATGTCTCTGACCTCACTCTAGTAGTTAGATATAAGCATCTACATCTGTCTCATTCAGTTGTTGGTATAGCATACAGAGGACAGCATTGCTAGGCTCCTCTCTGAAAGTACAACAGAGCATCAATAATACTGTCAGGCTTTGGTACTTGCCCATGGGATAGATCCCAAGTTGGGCGGGTCACTGGTCTGACATTCCTTTAGTTATTACTCCATTTCCCCCTGCATTTCTTTTAGATATTAACAATTTTAGGTTGAAAATGTATAGACTCAATACAATTCCCATCACTATTCCAATATAATTCCTCCCAGACATGGAAAGAACAATTTTCAACATCATATGGGAAAACAAAAACCCAGGACAGCCAAAACAATTCTGAACAATAAAAGAACATCGAGAAGAATCACTTAAGCAAAAGTAATAATAATAATAATAAAAATAATAATGAAGCACATGGAATTGGTACAGAGACAGACAGGTTTGTCAATGAAATAAAAATGAAAACCCAGGAATAAACACATACACCTATGGTCACTTGATCTTTGACAAAAAAAAAAAAAAAAAGCTAAAACCATACAGTGGAAAAAAAATAAGGCATCAACAAATGGTGCTGGTCTAACTGGCAGTCTGCCTGTAGAAGAATGCAAACTGATTCATAATTATCACCATGCACAAAGTTTAAATCTAAGTGGATCAAGGACCTCATCATGAAACCAAATACACTGAATTTAATAGAAGAGAATGTGGAAAATATCATCAAACACATTGGCATAGTGAGAAATTTCCTGAATATAACACACCAATAGCTGAGACTCTAATCCATAAATGGGACCTTATAGACCTGCAAAACTTCTGGAAGGCAAAGGACACTGTCAACAAGACAAAAAGCAAGGGTACAGAAAATTTTATTGTGTGGAGTCTTACTTCAACTAGATAAAACAAGTCTGTTTATTAGGAAATATGTTATCATATCTTGACCATTGTATCAAGGCCTGTAGTATTTTCAGAGGACTATTACTTAAACTCACTTGGTATTACCTTGAATCTGGTAGCTTATTTGTATCATTTATTACAGTTGTCCTCAACGTTCCTAATGCCAGCAATCCTTTAATACTGTTCCTTATGTTGTGATCACCCCAAACAAAAATATATTTTTTTGCTTCTTTTATAATTGTAATTATAAAAATTTGCTTCAATTGTTCATGGTAAAAATGTTGTTTTATGAAGATTGTGCAGAACAATATAGACTCCTTTATAGCCAATTATAATGTAACCTTAAAAGGAAAGACTATGATAATGTCTCAAATTTTATTCCTATTGAACGAAAGAAAACTAAATTTAAGACATTACAGCCCTACCCAGAAAGTTTATTCAAAGTCCATATCTCATGTGGCATGTTATTTAGGAGCGCTTTTTGGCTTAGAGCAAAGAACAAAGGCTGTAAAGTCATCCCAGAAACCAACTAGCCTTTGAGATAAGAAAGGCATGCAAGGAAAATCCCCCCAGGACAAGCTCAAGATGAGTAGTGGACCACCTGCTGATATGGTTTGGGCTTAGCCAAGTGTCCTGCAGACCAAGACTAAAACCCTCCCTTTAGAGTTACACTCTGATGTTTAAATTGCCCATTTGTGTGTAACTGCACCAATTCTTCCCCTACTCCCACTCCTTTCCTACATAAACCCCTTTACTATATATACTTTTGAGCCTTGAGGCCGACATCTGTTATCTCCTGTGTGAGATGCATGTCGGTCCTGGAGCTCCATCATTAAACTACCTCGTGTATTTACATCAAGACAGTCTGTTTGTTCATGATTCTTGGGTGCACACTGAATCGGGAGTCAAGTGGGGGTTTCCCCACTAGGTTCTTTCACTATCACTCTTGTTCTTATGATCTTGAAGAAAAATGTTGGTGGAAGTTATGTCAGAATGTACATTTATGACACATACAGAAGTAAGTGGTTGCTTAATGGCCAGCTTCTATAAATATTTTAAATTAGGTAAAGAAATCATTTACATATACCAATTGCAAAGCCGCAGATGAGAAAAATATCAGCCAATGTAAGTTGAAGGCAATTTTCTAGAAGCATATTTTATTTTTATGTTTGTCTCATGTACATAATTTCCATTATTTCTTTCAAATTCTGGGCTGTGTTGGGGTTATCTGTATGCTGCCTGGTTGGTGACTCTGTCTTTGGGAGCTCCCTGGGTTCTGGGTGAGTTTAGGCTGCTAGTCTTCCTATGGGTTTGCTCTTCCAGCCTTTCCCTAGTCCAGCCACAGTGATCCCTGACTTCCATTGGTTGGGTTAAAGTATCTGCAACCTTCTCAGTCAGCTCCTTGTTGAGCCTCAAAGAGGACAGACGTGCTAGCGTCCTGTCTGTAAGTATACCATAGCATCCATAATAGTATCAGGCCTTGGGGCCACTCTTCGAAGAATGGCCCCAAATTGGGCTAGTCAAAGTGCCTCCTTTCCCTCAGTCTCCTCTCTATTATTTGTCCCTGCAATTCTTTTAGATAGGAATAATTCTGGGTCAGTGTTTTTAACTATGAAATGGCAATATTTAAATATAACTTATACAATGATGAGAAAAGATTACCTGTAAATTAAGTTTCTCTATACATAAACATAGTTTCCTCTTTTATTTAACTAAACATAGTAGTATTTTGATGCCTTTGAACTGCTGTATTCTCTCATAATTGTTTTTGAAATTTACGAATATATTTTCTGTACCGATTAATTTCTTTTCATGGTTTTAATGGACATGGTGAATATAATAATATATGTTATGTTGGTTTGGTTTTTATCAAAATAAGCTTTATTATTTATTCGTGGAACCTGCTACCTTAAGATATATATCTTTATTAAAAATTAAATTTAGATAATTATTATTTCAATTGAATTCCCATCAGTGCTTATTAGTGTAAGTGTAGTATTAAGTATCCTTTGGTTTTCAAAGTACCTTAATGACATTTCATTTTTCATTACTGTCAAATGATTTCAATGGTGTTCATTTTTCTTGTATTTTTATCAGTTTCTCTCCCAGTACTCTGTTCCTCCATCTTTCTCATGCACTCACTCATTCCTCCTATTTTCATCCTCACCTGACTCAAATCTACCACAAAATTTGTTTTCCTTCCTAGGAGATCCATAAAATCCCCCTCCTTGAGCTCTTCTTGTTTTGATTAGGCTCGCTGTATCTGAGGATTGTAGTATTATTTTCCTTTAAAGAAAAACTAATGTTCAAATATAAATGAGTACATTCCATATGAGTTTTCCTGTGTCTGGGTTACCTCATGCAGTATAATCATTTCTAGTTCCATCCATTTGTCTTCAAATTTAAGGATGGTATCTTTTTATTTTCTCAAAGAATAGTATTCCAATTTGTATATTCACCACTTTTTCTTTATTCAGTTGAGGGACATCTAGGTTGTTTACAATTTCTGACCACTATGAGTACAGCTGCAATGAAGATGAATAAGGAAGTGTCTTTGTGGTAATATAGAGAGTAGTCTAGATAAATTCTCAAAAAGGTATATCTGGATCTTGAGACAGAACAATTTCCAATAGTCTGAGGAACCATTATGTTGATTTTCATAGTGGCTGTACTAGTTTGCTGTTCCATCAGCAATGGAGACACATTCCCCTTGTTCCAAATGATTGCCACCATCTGCTATTCCTTGTGGTTTGAACTTAGGCATTCTGATAGGTGTAAGATGGAATCACAAAGTTGTTCTAAAGTGCACTTTCCTGATGGCTATAGACATTAAGAATTTTTAAGCATTTCTTTGCCACTTGATATCCTCTTGAGAATTCTCATTTTAGATGAGATAACCCATTTTTAATTGTATTATTAGTTTTCTTAATATCTGGTTCCATGGGTTTCTTATACATTAGCTCTCAGTCAGATTTGGGCTTGATGAAAATATTTTCCCATTCTGTGGGTTACTGTTTTTGCCACTCGGTGTTGTTCTCTGCCTTATAGAATCTTTCCTGTTTCACAGGGAACCATGACAGTTTCAGTTTTTCATATGATGGATTACATTTCTGATTGTTGTATGTTGATCCACCTCTGCATCTTTGGGAGGAGATGTACCTTATCATGACGTGTGATATCGATGTCTTTTTGTTTGGTGAGTATATTATTATGAGTATTTTTGCATTAATGTTCATGAGGGAAATTGGTCTGTGATATACTTTCTTTGTTAAGTATTTGTGTGGTTTAGGTGTCAGGATAAATGTTGCCTCATAAAATGAACTTGGAAATATTCTGTTTGTTTATATTTTGTGAATGGATTCGAGTAGTTTTGGCATTATCAGTCCTTTAACAGTGTGATAAGAATTTGTATAATTTAAGTTTTAGTGCTGTTCATTTTGTTGACAAATGCCAGTACCCTTGCTTTTATGGCATAGATGCTAAAAATTAAAAGATTACCTTGGTGAAACTTTTTTTAAAATATTTTTTATTACATCTTTCCCTCAATTACATTTCTAATGCTATTCCAAAAGTCCCCCATACCCTCCCCCCCACTTTCCTACTCACCCATTCCCAGTTTTTAGGCCCTGGCGTTCCCCTGTGATGGGGCATATAAAATTTGCATGTCCTATGGGCCTCTCTTTCCAGTGATGGCTGACTAGGCCATCTTTTGATACATATGCAGCTAGAGTCAAGAGCTCCAGGGTACTGGTTAGTTCATAATGTTGTTCCACCCATAGGGTTGCGGATCCCTTCAGCTACTTGGGTAATTTCTCTAGCTCCTCCATTGGGGGCCCTGTGTTCCATCCACTAGCTGAGAGTGAGCATCCACTTCTGTGTTTGCCAGGCCACGTCATAGTCTCAAAAGAGACAGCTATATCTGGGTCCTTTCAGCAAAATCTTGCTAGTCTATGCAATGGTGTCACTATTTGGAAGCTGATTATGGGGTGGATCCCTGGATATGGCAGTCTCTAGATGGTCCATCCATGAAACTTTTTTTTTAAATGAATATGAAGTGTCTTTTGTGTGTTTGCATTAATTTATTTTGGTTTGCAATCTTTCTTTTTTGTTTTTTTTGATATTAGAGTGGATAAACCAAGTTGCTTCTTATGTCCATTTGTTTATACATGTTAGATCAGGGTAGTGAGAGCTCACATCATGAACTGAAAGCAGAAAGCAGAGAGAATTAATTGGTGGTAGTGAGATGATAATTTTCCTGATATACAGCCTGCAATAATATATGTCTTCCTAACCCCTATTCCAAACATGCAAGCAACACTAACCATTTGGGCCCAATTGTATAAATTCTAAAGATGATTGGAAACATTTTTTCCCTTTTTTTAATTTTTAATATTTTTATTACATAATTTCCTCAGTTACATTTCCAATGCTATCCCAAAAGTCCCCCATAGCGCCCCCCACTTCCCTACCCACCCATTCCCATTCTTTTGGCCCTGGCATTCCCCTATATTGGGGCATATAAAGTTTGTGTGTCCAATGGGACTCTCTTTCCAATGATGGCCGACTAGGCCATCTTTCGATACATATGCAGCTAGAGACAAGAGCTCCGGGGTTCTGGTTAGTACATTATGTGGTTCCGACAATAGGGTTGCAGATCCCTGTAGCTCCTTGGGTACTTTCTCTCGCTTCTCCATTGGGAGCCCTTTGATACATCCAATAGCTGACTGTGAACATCCACTCCTGTGTTTGCTAGGCCCCGGCATCGTCTCACAAGAGACAGCTATATTTGGGTCCTTTCAGCAAAATCTTGCTAGTGTATGCAATGGTGTCAGCGTTTAGAAGCTGCTTATGGGAAGGATCCCTGGATACGGCAGTCTCTAAATGGTCCATCCTTTCATCACAGCTACGAACTTTGTCTCTGTAACTCCTTCCATGGGTGTTTTGTTCCCAATTCTAAGAAGGGGCACAGTGTCCACACTTTGGTCTTCATTATTCTTGAGTTTCATGTGTATAGTAAATTGTATCTTATATCTTGGGTATCCTAAGTTTTGGGCTAATATCCACTTATCAGTGAATACATATTGTGTGAGTTCTTTTGTGATTGTGTTACTTCACTCGAGATGATGCCCTCCAGTTCCATCCATTTGGCTAGGAATTTCATAAATTCATTCTTTTTAATAGCTGAGTAGTACTCCATTGTGTAAATGTACCACAATTTCTGTATCCATTCCTCTGTTGAGGGACATCTGGGTTCTTTCCAGCTTCTGGCTATTATAAATAGGGCTGCTATGAACATAGTGGAGCATGTGTCCTTCTTACCGGTTGGGACATCTTCTGGATATATGCCCAGGAGAGGTATTGCTGGATCCTCCGGTAGTACTATGTCCAATTTTCTGAGGAACCGCCAGTCTGATTTCCAGAGTGGTTGTACAAGCTTGCAATCCCACCAACAATGGAGGAGTGTTCCTCTTTCTCCACATCCTCCCCAGCATCTGCTGTCACCTGAATTTTTGATCTTAGCCATTCTGACTGGTGTGAGGTGGAATCTCAGGGTTGTTTTGATTTGCATTTCCCTGATGATTAAGGATGTTGAACATTTTTTCAGGTGCTTCTCTGCCATTTGGTATTCTTCAGGTGAGAATTCTTTGTTCAGTTCTGAGCCCCGTTTTTTAATGGGGTTATTTGACTTTCTGGAGTCCACCTTCTTGAGTTCTTTATATATATTGGATATTAGTCCCTTATTTGATTTAGGATAGGTGAAGATCCTTTCCCAATCTGTTGGTGTTTTTTTTTTTTGTCTTATTGATGGTGTCTTTAGCCTTGCAGAAGCTTTGCAGTTTCATGAGGTCCCACTTGTCAATTCTCGATCTTACAGCACAAGCCATTACTGTTCTATTCAAGAATTTTTCCCCTGTGTCCATATCTTCAAGGCTTTTCCCCACTTTCTCCTCTATACATTTCAGTGTCTCTGGTTTTATGTGAAGTTCCTTGATCCACTTAGACTTGACCTTAGTACAAGGAGATAGGAATGGATCGATTCGCATTCTTCTACATGTTAACAACCAGTTGTGCCAGCACCATTTTTTGAAAATGCAGTCTTTCTTCCACTGGATGTTTTTAGCTCCCTTGTCGAAGATCAAGTGACCGTACGTGTGTGGGTTCATTTCTGGGTCTTCAGTTCTATTCCATTGGTCTATTTGACTGTCACTATACCAGTACCATGCAGTTTTTATCACAATTGCTCTGTAGTAAAGCTTTAGGTCCGGCATGGTGATTCCACCAGAGGTTCTTTTATCCTTGAGAAGAGTTTTTGCTATCCTAGGTTTTTTGTTATTCCAGATGAATTTGCAGATTGCACTTTCTAATTCGTTGAAGAATTGATTTGGAATTTTGATGGGGATTTCATTGAATCTGTAGATTGCTTTTGGCAAGATAGCCATTTTTACAATGTTGATCCTGCCAATCCATGAGCATGGGAGATCTTTCCAATTTCTGAGATCTTCTATAATTTCTTTCTTCAGAGACTTGAAGTTTTTATTATACAGATCTTTCACTTCCTTAGTTAGAGTCACGCCAAGATATTTTATATTATTTGTGACTATTGAGAAGGGTGTTGTTTCACTAATTTCTTTCTCAGCCTGTTTATTCTTTGTGTAGAGAAAGGCCATTGATTTGTTTGAGTTAATTTTATATCCAGCTACTTCACTGAAGCTGTTTATCAGGCTTAGGAGTTCTCTGGTGGAATTTTTAGGGTCACTTATATATACTATCATATCATCTGCAAAAAGTGATATTTTGACTTCATCTTTTCCAATTTGTATCCCTTTGATCTCCTTTTGTTGTCGAATTGCTCTGGCTAGGACTTCAAGTACAATGTTGAATAGGTATGGAGAAAGTGGACAGTCTTGTCTAGTCCCTGATTTTAGAGGGATTGCTTCAAGCTTCTCACCATTTACTTTGATGTTGGCTACTGGTTTTCTGTAGATTGCTTTTATCATGTTTAGGTATGGGCCTTGAATTCCTGATCTTTCCAAGACTTTTATCATGAATGGGTGTTGGATCTTGTCAAATGCTTTTTCCGCATCTAAGGAGATGACCATCTGGTTTTTGTCTTTGAGTTTGTTTATATACTGGATTACGTTGATGGATTTCCGTATATTGAACCATCCCTGCATCCCTGGGATGAAACCTACTTGGTCAGGATGGATGATTGTTTTGATGTGTTCTTGGATTCGGTTAGCAAGAACTTTATTGAGGATTTTTGCATCAATATTCATAAGGGATATTGGTCTGAAGTTTTCTATCTTTGTTGGATCTTTTTGTGGTTTAGGTTTCAGAGTAATTGTGGCTTCATAGAATGAGTTGGGTAGAGTACCTTCTGTTTCTATTTTGTGGAATAGTTTGTGAAGAAATGGGATTAGATCTTCTTTGAAGGTCTGATAGAACTCTGCACTAAACCCATCTGGTCCTGGGCTTTTTTTAGTTGGGAGACTATTAATGACTGCTTCTATTTCTTTGGGGGATATAGGGCTGTTTAGATCACTAACCTGATCTTGATTCAACTTTGGTACCTGGTATCTGTCTAGGAACTTCTCCATTTCATCCAGGTTCTCCAGTTTTGTTGAGTATAGCCTTTGGTAGAAGGATCTGATGGTGTTTTGGATGTCTTCAGGATCTGTTGTTATGTCTCCTTTTTCATTTCTGATTTTGTTAATTAGGATGCTTTCCCTGTGCCCTCTAGTGAGTCTGGCTAAGGGTTTATCTATCTTGTTGATTTTCTCAAAGAACCAGCTCCTTGATTGGTTGATTCTTTGAATAGTTCTTCTTGTTTCCACTTGGTTGATTTCGCCCCTGAGTTTGATTACTTCCTGCTGTCTACTCCTCTTGGGTTTATTTACTTCCTTTTGTTCTAGTGCTTTTAGGTATGTTGTCAAGATGCTAATGTGTGCTCTCTCTAGTTTCCTTTTGGAGGCACTCAGAGCTATGAGTTTTCCTCTTAGAAATGCTTTCATTGCGTCCCATAAGTTTGGGTATGTTGTGGCTTCATTTTCATTGAACTCTAAAAAGTCCTTAATTTCTTTCTTTATTCCTTCCTTGACCAAGGTATCATTGAGAAGAGTGTTGTTCAGTTTCCACGTGAAGGTTGGATTTCTATTATTTATTTTGTTATTGAAGATCAGCCTTAGTCCATGGTGATCTGATAGGATGCATGGGACAATTTTAATATTTTTGTATCTGTTGAGGCCTGCTTTGTGACCAATTATGTGGTCAATTTTGGAGAAGGTACCATGAGGTGCTGAGAAGAAGGTATATCCTTTTGTTTTAGGATAGAATGTTCTGTAGATATCTGCCAGATCCATTTGATTCATAATTTCTCTTAGTTTCTCTGTGTCCCTGTTTAGTTTCTGTTTCCATGATCTGTCCATTGGTGAAAGTGGTGTGTTGAAGTCTCCCACTATTATTGTATGAGGTGCAATGTGTGCTTTGAGATTTACTAAAGTTTCTTTAATGAATGTGGCTGCCTTTGTATTTGGAACATAGATATTCAGGATTGATAGTTCCTCTTGGAGGATTTTACCTTTGATGAGTATGAAGTGTCCCTCCCTGTCTTTTTTAATGACTTTGGGTTGAAAGTCAATCTTATCAGATATTAGAATGGCTACTCCAGCTTGTTTCTTCATACCATTTGCTTGGAAAATTGTTTTCCAGCCTTTCATTCTGAGGTAGTGTCTATCTTTTTCTCTGAGATGAGTTTCCTGTAAGCAGCAAAATGTTGGGTCTTGTTTGTGTAGCCAGTTTGTTAGTCTATGTCTTTTTATCGGGGAGTTGAGTCCATTGATATTAAGAGATATTAAGGAAAAGTGATTGTTGTTTCCTGTTATTTTTGTTGTTAAAGTTGGCATTCTGTTCTTGTGGCTGTCTTCTTTTAGGTTTGTTGAGGGATTACCTTCTTGTTGTTTCTAGGGCGTTGTTCCTGTCCTTGTATTGGTTTTTTTCTGTTATTATCCTTTGAAGGGCTGGATTCGTGGAGAGATAATGTGTGAATTTGGTTTTGTCGTGGAATACTTTGGTTTCTCCATCTATGTTAATTGAGAGTTTGGCTGGGTATAGTAGCCTGGGCTGGAGTTTGTGTTCTTTTAGTGTCTGTATAACATCCGTCCAGGATCTTCTGGCTTTCATAGTCTCTGGTGAGAAATCTGGTGTAATTCTGATAGGCTTGCCTTTATATGTTACTTGGCCTTTTTCTCTTACTGCTTTTAGTATTCTGTCTTTATTTAGAGCATTTGTTGTTCTGATTATTATGTGTCGGGAGGTATTTCTTTTCTGGTCCAGTCTATTTGGAGTTCTGTAGGCTTCTTGTATGTTCATGGGCATCTCTTTCTTTAGATTTGGGAAGTTTTCTTCTACAATTTTGTTGAAGATGTTTGCTGGTCCTTTGAGTTGAAAATCTTCATTCTCATCCACTCCTATTATCCGTAGGTTTGGTCTTCTCATTGTGTCCTGTATTTCTTGGATGTTTTGAGTTAGGATCTTTTTGCATTTTACATTTTCCTTGATTGTTGTGCCGATGTTCTCTATGGAATCTTCTGCACCTGAGATTCTCTCTTCCATCTCTTGTATTCTGTTGCTGAAGCTCGTATCTATGGTTCCAGATTTCTTTCCTAGGGTTTCTATCTCCAGTGTTGCCTCATTTTTGGTTTTCTTTATTGTGTCTACTTCCCTTTTTAGGTCTAGTATGGTTTTGTTCAATTCCATCATCTGTTTGGATGTGTTTTCCTGTTTTTCTGTAAGGAATTCTACCCGTTTGATTATGTTATCCTGTTTTTCTTTAAGGATTTGTAACTCTTTAGCAGTGTTCTCCTGCAATTCTTTAAGGGATTTTTGTGCTTCCTCTTACTGTCTTCTACCTGTTTACCAGGGTTCCTTTGTATTTCTTTAAGTGTGTTATTAAAGTCCTTCTTGAAGTCCTCTACCATCATCATGAGATATGCTTTTAGATCCGTGTCTAGCATTTCCAGTGTGTTGGGGTGCCCTGGACTGGGCGAAGTGGGAGTGCTGGGTTCTGATGATGGTGAGTGGTCTTGGTTTCTGTTAGTAAGATTATTACATTTATTTTTCGCCATCTGGTAATCTCTGGGGTTAGTTGTTGTCGTTGTCACTGTTTAAAGATTGGAGCAGAAGCTGTGTTCCACTCACCAGCAGTCTCAAAATCCTGTGGCGGGGGTCGTGGGTAGCTGGCAGGTGTCAGCCGACCCTGCGCTTTAGCTACCCCTGTGCTGGTCCTGCCGGAAGAGGCCTGTGGTCCTACTCAGGCCGGTTTTCTGCTTCCCTAACTAATGCAGTCTCAGGTCCTGTGCACAATTGGATTGGAGCAGAAGCTGTGTTCCACTCACCAGAAGTCTTAAGATCCTGTGGCGGGTGTTGTGGGTAGCTGGCCAGTGTCAGCCGACCCTGCGCCCTAGCTACCCCGGCGCTTTTCTGACTGGAGAGGCTTGTGGCCCTACTGAGGCCGGATTTCTGCCTCCCCAGCCAAAGCAGTCTCAGGTCCCCCGCGTGATTGGACTGGAGCAGAAGCTGTGTTCCACTCACCAGCAGTCTCAAAATCCTGTGGCGGGGGTCCTGGGTAGCTGGCAGGTGTCAGCCGACCCTGCAATCTAGCTACCCCTGTGCTGGTCCGGCCGGAAGAGGCCTGTGCGAAACATTTCTTAATTAAATCACAACACTACCTTCTTTTCTTAACATTCAGAGGTCACCATGGAGAAAATAGTTGAAATATAGCAAGAACCAAAAGTAGTGAATGACTACAAATAAAGTCTGTTTTCCAGAAACAATAAGGCATTTATACATGTAAAGTGATAGTGACTATAACTATATGTAGAAGAAAAATTCAACATCAAGCCAGACAAAGCTCAGCATGTAGGGGTGAGATCTTTAGAACATCCCATTGCTGGCTAATGATTATAAACCACTTTTTTTTTTTTTTTTTTGGTGTTCACTTTTGGGAGATATAAATTAGCTTTTTCTTTTTTTATGGATATGAAGCATGCACCTAATGACAGCAGAGCCTGAATATGGTGGGTTAAAGAAGAAATGTCTCCTATAGGCTTAAACATGTGAATACTCCATCCTCTTTTGGTGCTGGTATTTCCGAAGGTGCAGTTATTTATGGTGATGCCTGAAGAAGTGTGTAACTGGAGGCTGGTGTTGAGAATACTTAACACTGCTGGATTTCCAATTTAGTCCCCTTCTTTTTGCTTGTGAAAGAAGAGGGCTCAGTGTATCCTCCTCATTCTATTCCTGACACTTGCTGACATACAATCCTACCATCATGAAGTCTTTTCTATCTGAAAGTTTATGGTCAAAATATATTCCTTCTGTAAGGTGCCTTCGTCATGTTATTTTATCATAGCAGCTGGAAAGGAACTAATATTGGGTTTAACAGAAAAAACACATAAAATATGAAGGAGACATTTACTCCTACAGGGATATGTAAGGAATAGAAAGGATAAAACGTGGAATGGAACCTAAACACCCTTGACGTAAGAATAAGAAAATTAAATAACTTTAGTCAATAGATATTAGGCTTCTTATTAGATTCAAGGCTCACAACACAGGAGAGGAAACATGCTCATTAATGCAAAATTGACCAAAAAGCAGTAGCTCAGGGTGTGATAGGACATAGGGGATAACCTACTGTTATTATTTTTAGCTAGATGTATACAGTATCAATAAATCCCCACATGAAAAACAACATGCATATTTGGGTAATATTTAGCAGTAATATGAACCTAATTTTATTATTTGAAGCAAAACATATATAAATAGAAAATGTTATATAATTTGAAATAAAAGATACATAAACAATTGCATACATTGGTTTAATAAGTAAATTGAAACTGTAAAGTTCTAATTAAACTGTACATGCTCATTTACTTATAGCTTATTTGAGGTATAGGTTTTTACGTAGTTACTTAGTAGTGAGATTTCTTATGACTTTTGCAGATATCCTTAGTTTATCTTACCTTCTTCTATATTCCTTCTACATTAATCTTTCTCATTAGAACCTGACTCTCCAAAGTATCCCCAGAAAATATGACAATCACAATTACCCATGCTGCCATCAGTAGCCATATTGAAACCCACATTTCATGTTGCTTCTGAAGATATTGTTAATGTCAAGGATCCCAGAAGCCATCAGAATATACAGTGAACTTCACAGTCAGTAAAGCTCCCTCAGATCTTGTTGAGTTAAATGTTCTGAGATATGATTTGTTGAGGTCACATATATACTGGCAACAGAGAATGCATGGCCATGATACTTTAGGCCTCTAGAAACAATCATGTCAGTGATCCCTGCTGCATTATGGGACCACATTAATATGACAGTCTTGAACTGCATTAGAATAATTACTGATGTGAATTATCTATAATTCTGCCACATTCATAAGTGTTCTGCCATTTATAAACATTTTTATGTCCTATTTCATTCTGTCACTAGACAAGAGGCTCCAGTCATGGTCATCCCAGCTATCTGAAATTTTCTTGATATCCCTGTTATTCCTGGCAACATACACCATGGTATATTTGAGATCCATGCTGCTACAGGCAACCAACACATGAATGAACCCTCTTGCCTACTTGAATCTGCTGATGACATAAAAAATACCAACAGTCAAGAAAAATATATTAATATTACTCATACATGATGCCACTAGTAACCATATTGAGATCTATAGTCAGTTTGTATAAGAAGAGCTCCCTGATATCTGAGAACCCAAGGCCAAAAGAGTCTCTAGTGAACATCATTGTCAGTATTACTGCCTGTGGTCATAATTAGGTAAGTGTTGTGTGATGCTACTGAAGAAACCATTGATGCCAGTGATCCTACCTGAAACCTGAAGCTATGTTGAGGTCAGTGCTGCATGCTGTCACCAGTAACACGAAGGAGTCGATTTTTAATATTGCTGATGGAGATCATGGTGATGACTATGATCTGTACTGCTTCTGGAGAAACTGCTGAATTCCATGGTCCATACTGATAACCAAGATCATTATGAGGTAAGTATTCTGAGCTGGCACTGAATAACAGATCAGTGGCTGAGATTCTACATATTATAAGGAATTCTGTTGATGTTCCTGATTCATCAATTTTGCCCTCAATTTTGAGCAAACAATGTATTTTGAGGTTTGTGGTCCTACCTGTAAGAAGAAGCTATACTGATGTCAGTGATGCATTTTGTGAACAGAAACTGGGCAGGAGTCCATTATATCTATTGCTGATGGAGATGCTGATGATGGCTATGATCTGTGTTGCTGCTTGAGAATCTGATAAATTCCAAAGTCCTTACTGATGCTTGAATTCATATTGAAGTAAGTTTTCCTAGTTGGCACTGAAGATCAGACTGATGTCTGAGATCATACCTGATACAGGAAATTCTCTTTATGTTTACTGATGAATGGATATAGCCGCAGATGTTAAAAATGAAATTATTACAGATGTATGTTATCCATTTTTCTGCTCAAATAGTGCGAAGATTCTCGCCATCTATAATAATTTTGATGTCACTATGCATCCTGCCTCTTGAACTACCTTGATGTCCTAGATTCTTCTTGGCAACAGACTCCACTTTGTATGCCAGATGCCTGGTGTCATAGGCAACCAGGTTAGGAGTGAATCTTACTCCCACTTTAGACAAATTATTGACACCAGAGACCCCAAAGCAAAGTGAATCTTGCTCCTACTTTAGACTAATTAATGACACCAGAGACCCCAAAGCAAAATGAAGCTTGCTCCTACTTTGGACTAATTAATGATATCAGAGATCCCAAAGGCCATATAGTCATTCATCCATGATGTCACTGGTAACCATGTTGAGATTTATACTCAGAGATTGTAGTAGGAATGGTGTAGCAACAAGTATTATCTTTGAAGAGCTCCATGACATCTGAGATGCCCCAATCATAAATGTCTATTGTGAACATCATTGTCAGTACTGCTCCCTAAGTTTATAATGACAAAAGAGCTGTATACTGTTATTGAAGTTCCCTTTGATGTCAGTGATCACATCTGCATGCTGAAGCTATGCTGATATCATTGCTGTTTGCTGTGATAAGCAAACATAATGGAATCTATTACATGAAGTTCCTATTACTAATGGAGACCCTGGTAATGGTTATGAGCAATGTTGCTTCTAGAGAAACTGCTGAATTCCAAGGTAAATGCTGATACACAATACCATATTGAAGTAAGTGTTGTTATCTGACACTGGATATAAAATTGATGTCTGAGATCCTACCCACCACAGGAAGTTCTGTTGATGTCCCTGATGCATTCATGTAGCTCCTGATGTGAAACATGCATGGTATTTTCATTATTATGATTCTACTTGTAACAAAAATCTATGTTGATACACCAGTGATGTATGCTGTGATCAGCAATTTTGATGGAGTCCATTATTCCTATTGCTAATGGAAACCCTCATGGTGGCTATGATCTGTGTTACTGCTTAAGAATATAATGAACCTCAAGGTCCACATTAATGTCCATGTTCGTTTTGAGGGAAGTATTCTTATTTGGTACTGGAAGTCAGATTGATATCTGGAAACCTACCTGCAACAGGAACATCAGTTGGTATTCCTCAAGTATGTGTGTAGCCCACAATATCGAACATGTGATAAATATTGATACTTGTGATTCTGCTGGAAACCTGAAGCTATTTTGAAATCAGTGCTGCAGCTATGACCAGCAATCATCATGGGGTCTTTTATTCCTGTTGCTAATTGAGACCCTGGTGATGGCTATGATCTGTGTTTTTTCTTGAGAACCTGATGAATTCAAAGGCCCATAGTGAAATGCTAGATTATATTGAGGTTAGTGTTCTCAATAATGGAGATCAAATTGATATCTGAGATCCCAATGGCCACTAAAATTCTGTTGATGTCGCTGATACATGAATACATTGCATAATGTTGACTAAGTAATGTGCAAGATCCTTACTGCCTCCCGAAATAATGTTGATATCAGGGATTTATCCTGCAACTAAATGAGGTAGTTATGACAATGACTTATTCTGCCCTGTGAATTGATGTTGATGTCATTGATATATAAATGTCTGAACACCCCATCGGATTGCAACCCCATCCATTTGCAACCTGGTTGCCTGTGATCCCTGCTGCCCCTGGTTACCATGTTAATATCACTATTACCAAGTTCCTGTAGAAACTATGATGATATCAATCATCCATTCTGCCTCAAGTAGCCATGTTGAAACCCACAGTCCATGATGCATCTTGGATTATTGTTAATATCAAGAATCCCTGAGGCTAGCAGGGACTTAGGTGAAGTTTTAGATAATTTCTGCTGCATCATATCATGTTGAATTATATGTTCTGAGATATATTATATTGAGGTCACATATAGTGTGGCAATGGACACTGTTGCTTGTTACATATACTTCAGGCATCCAGCAGCCATGTCAATGATATCTTCTGCCTTATGGGACCAAATTAATATCACTGTCTCCTACTGCCAATGGATTCATTATTGATGTCAATTATCAATGCTTCTGTCAAATTTATGTCAAGTATCCTGTTACCTGAAAACATTTTGATATCATGATTCAAAGTACCACTAGGGGAGTTCTTTACATGGTCATATCTACCTTTTGAAACTGTATTGATATCCTTGGCAACAGATACCATGGTATATTTCAGATTCCTACTCACACAGGCAACCAGGCAGTGAGTGATCACTACTAACACTTTGGAACAAATTGGTATCAGTGATCCCAACTGCTAGGGAAATTGGCCAAGGGAATTGGGAAATTGATGTCACTCATCCATGCTGCCACTGGTAACCATGTTGAGATCCTCAGTCAGTGTCTTTGAAGACGGCATGATGTCTGTGATAACTCAACCAGAATAATGTGTTGTGAAGTTCATTGTCAGTACTGGTGCCTAAGGCCATAATGATATAAGTGCTGTGTGCTGCTACTGGACACATGTTTGATGCCACTGAACATATTTGCAACCTGAAGCTATGTTGAGGTCAGTGTTGTATTCTGCAACCAGAAATCATGATGAACTCAATTCTTATTGCTTATGGAAACCTTGGTGATGTCTATGATCTGTGCTTCTTCTAGAGAATATACTGAATACCAAGATCCAAACTGACACTTGATGTCATGTTGAGGTAAGTGTTCTTATGTAGCACTGGAGATCAGATTGACATCTGAGATCCAACCTGCCACAGGTAATTTTGTTGACGTCCCTGATGCTTTCATGTAGCACCTGCTATCATCTATGAAATGTACAATATTCTTACTACCACCAAAAGAGGTAGTGATGTCAGTGAACTATCCTGTTCCTGGAAAAGCATTTTATGACCCTAATTTCTTCTGCCCTCTGAATCAATGCTGATGTCACTAATATATACCTGGCAACAGACCCCATGGTATTGTCTGAGATTATTGTTCGCAATGGCAAAATTATTGTCAGTTATCCTAGCTGACACTGGAACTATATTGACTTCACTAATGCACAATTGCCACAGGAAAGTGGATGATGTGAATCATAAATCCCGCCTCTAGTAGCCATGTTGAAATCCATAGTCTGTGTTGCTCCTGAAGGGACTGTAAATGGTAAGAATCCCTGAGACCATCAGAATCTTCAATGAAGTTCATTCAATAATGCTATCTTAGGTCATGTTGAGTTACATGTTCTGAAGTATGTTATGTTGAGCCAATATATATATATTGGCATCAGATACCACTGTATGCCCATGATACTACAGGTCTGTAGCAGACAGTAAGTCAGTGATCCCTGATGACTCTTCTGCCCAAATTAATATAACTTTCATTAACTGCCAATGGAATTACTACTGATGCCGCTTATCTAATCTTCTGTATAAAATCCCAGAAGTGTCTTGCCATTCATAAGCAATTTGATGTAACGATGCATCAGGCAACTGGAAAAGAGATTTGTTTACATGAAACCCTCTGAAAGTATTTTTATGTCCCTTGTACTTACTGGCAATGGACACCATGTTATATCAGGGTTCCATGCTGCTATAGACAAACAGATTAGGCGTGATCTCTACTCCCACTTTGTCAAGATTGATGACATCTGTGATCCTGACTACCAAGGAAAATATATTGACATTACTAATCCATGCTGTCACTGGTAACTATTTTGACACCCATAGTCTGTGTGGTCATTGAAAAGCTACATGAGGTCTGTGATAAATCAACCATAAGAATCTGTTGTAAAGTCCATGGTAAGTATTGCTGCCTAAGTTCATAATGAGGTAAGTGTTGATTGCTCCTACTGGAGACTAGTTTGATGCCTGTGATCCTAACTGAAACCTGAAGATACCTTGATTTGTGTGCTGCATGCTGTGACCAGCAATATCATTTTTTCTATTGCTGATGAAAAACCTGGTGATGGCCATGATCTCTCTTATTGTTTGGAACCTGCTGACTTACAAGGTTCATGTTGATGGTAGAGGTCATGTTGAGATAAGTGTTCTGAGGTGACACAGTAGATCAGATTGTTGTCTGAGATTCTATTTTCCACAAGAAATTCTGTTGATGTTCCTGCCTGCTATCAACCATGTAATGTACATGGTTGTTACTGCCCCTGGAATTGTGCTGTCAACATAAATAGTGCTACCTGATAAGAGGTTTATGATCATAACTTTTCTGCCCTTTTAATCTATGCTAATGTCACTGATATATAAACGGCAATAGATTCCACCATATGGCCTTAGTTACATGCTGTCATTAGCCACCTTGTCATTAGTGATCCCTGCTACCACTAAGGTCTATATTAATGTCATTCATTTAATGTGCCTACAGAAAATATGATGAT
This sequence comes from Mus caroli, assembly GCF_978045245.1. NCBI lineage: Eukaryota > Metazoa > Chordata > Mammalia > Rodentia > Muridae > Mus > Mus caroli. The sequence continues at coordinate 115,280,932 of NW_028227260.1, read as the reverse complement.
ATCCAGTATGCTGCCTTCAGTGGCCTGTTTACACCCATAGTCCATGATACTTCGGATGAGATTGTTAATGTCCAGGATCTATGAGACTATCTGAACATAAGGTGAAAATTTAGGTCATACTGTTCCCCCATGTCATGTTGAGTTCCATATTCTGTTATACTGAGGACACATAGTGTCAAAAGATATCATTTTTATATTCATGACAATTCAGGCCTCAAGCAGCTGTGATCACAGTAATCTCTGCTAACTTATGGGGCAACATAAATATGAGCATCTCCAAATGCCAATAGAATCTTTACTGATATCAGCTATCCAAATTTTTCTGCTGTTATTTATGAGAAGTGTGCTTTCAGCTGCAACAATTTTTATGTCAAAGATCCATCCTGCCAACAGAGAAGAAGATTCTGTACAGTCATTCATGGCCTCTTAAATATTTTGATGGCCTTGATACTTCCTGACAACAAACGAGGTGGTATATACCAGTTCCAAGCTGCCACTGTCAACCAGGTCCTGAGGGATTCTTACTGCCTCTTTGGAACAGGTAATGACATCAGAGATCCCAACTTCCCAATTTTCAAGATAAAAGTATTGACATTATTTATCCATAAAGCATCTGGTAAACATGTTGAGATTCATAGATAGTCTTGTCTTTGAAGAATTCTGTCCTGCCTATGATCCTTTAGTCAAAGAGGCTATTGTAAAGTTCATGATCAATATTGCTGCCAAATGCCATAATGAGGTAAGTGCTGTGTGCTGCTACTGGAGATACTTTGGACACCTGGGATGGTACCTGAAACCTGATACTATGTTGATACAGGTAATGACTGGTTTGACCAGCAGACATGATGGATTTCATTGTTTCTATTACTGAAGGTGATGGAGACCCTGATCATAAGGATGATCTCTGCTGCTGTTTAAGGGAATCCCATATTTTATGGTCCATACTGACACTGGACATCATATTGAGGTACAGGTTCTGAGGTACACTGGAGATCACATTGATATCTGAGATCCTACGGGCCACCGGAAATTATGTGGATATCCCTGATGTATGCATGTAGCCCCTGCTGTGGACCATGAGTTCACTATTATATACATCATCGGAAGACAAATCATTCTATGTCTATACTCTTTGATAGCAAAAGCAACAATGTTGTCATTGATCCTTTCTCACATTTAGGGCCACATTAATATGAGTGACCCAACTGTCATTGGAATCGTTACTGATGTCAGTGAAGCATGCTTCTCTCACCTGTGGGAATGTCCTTTATGAGATATATACACTTAGCTGTAATAATTTTGAAGTCAATGATCCATTCTGACACTATAGATGTGATTTCTGTTCATGGTTCTCCCTGTTCTCTGAAACAATCACGATGTTCTGATTCTTCCTGGCAATAGATGCCATGGTATATCCAAGAACTTTGATGCCAGAGGCAACCAGGATGTTAATGATACCTACTGACACTTTGGACCAGATTATGATAGAAATTGTCCTATTTGCTAAGATAAATATGTTGATTTTACTCTCCCATTGTACCATTTGTAACCACATTTAAATTCATATTCAGTGTTGACTCTAAAGAGTTTGGTAATGTCTATGATCACTGTGGACAAAAGCATCAATTATGAAATGCATGGTCAGAACTTCTGCCCAAGATCCCAATGAGGTTAGTAGTATCTTTTCCTATTGGAAACTTGTTTCAAGCCTCTGATGTGACTTACAACCTGAACCTATGTTGCTGTCACTGCTATATGCTGAACCCAGGAAACATGAGGGTATCCATCGTTTCTATTCCTTGGAAGACCCTATTGATGTCAATGATCTGTTTTGCTGCATGAGAACAGACTGAATTCCAAGGTTCATATTGATGTACAAAGTTATACATTGAGGTGAATGTTCTGAGCTGGCATTGGGGATAAGCTTGATGTCTGAGAGCTTACCTGCTGCTGAAAACTGTGCTGATGTATCTGATACATGAATGCATTTTTTTTGTAGACCTTGTTGTGGGTAATATCCTTGCTGCTCCAAGAAGAGATTTGATGTAATTGATCCCTCTTGCCCCCAGAGAAAAGATTTATGTCCATAATTCAACCTTTTCAATATCAGTGATACACTTGTCTGCAGACACCATACTATATCTACAATTCTTGCTCACAATAGCAAACAATATTAGAGATTTGTGCTGCCACTTTGGACCATGATGATCCTAACTGCCTACTGTAATATTATGATGGTAGCCATCCATATTGCTACATGTAACTCTGTTCTTATCCATAGACAGTGCTGCCTCTGAAGATCTTGTTAAAATCTATTATCCCTACTGCTAGAAGTCTCTGTCTTGAAGTTCACGGTAAATACTGTTGCCTAAGTCATGTTTACTTAAGTGTACTGTATTATAATCAGTTATGATTTTCATGCCTATGACCTGACATGTGACATGTAGCAGTGTTGATGTCAGTGCTGCCTTCTGACATCAGTAATCACGACAGTGATTATTGTTACTCTCAAGGTATTATGGTGCACAGGAATCTATGAAATGTCCATGATTTATGGAAATAGCCCCTCCTGTTTTTTTTAATAATTTATATGCTCCTTACTGCAACCAGAAGAACTGAACACGATATCATTGATCCATCCTGGCAATGGAGAAAATGCTTATGTTAATACAATTCCCAGGTTCTGAATCTATGCTGATGTCAAAGATACACCTGGAAACAGTAACCAAGTTTTTTCCAAGATCTGTGCTACCACGGGCAACCTTGATTTCAGTGACCCCTGTTGCAAATGAGTATCATATTAGTATCATTAATTCAAAGTATTGTCAGAAAGTATTTTGATGTCCATAACCAATGATGGCACTAGCATCTATATTGAAATGCATAGTCTGTGTTGCTTCTGATGGAATTGTTCATATCAAGGAGTCCTGTGGCCACCAGAGTCTATTCTGAAGTTTAAGGTCAATACTGCTGCTTAAGGTCATGTTGTGAAGTGTTCTAAGATATGTTATATTGATTTCATTGATATAATGTGGGAAAAGATACCGTTGTTTTCTGTCCACAATGATTGATACCAGGATCATCCATGGATGTCCATGTTCTCTGCTGCCACTTGGAACATTAATACAAGCTACTCCAATTGCCACCAAAATATATACTGATATCATCAATCCACACTTCTGCCATCTGACACCATGTTAGGTATATGATGTGTACTGCCAGCTCTAACCAATTTGATGTCAAAGGCCTATCCTGCCACTGGACTGGACATTACTGTCTATGGTTTTATATGTCCTCTGAAAATGTGTACAAGCCAATGATACCTCCTGGCAACAAACAACATGGATTATCCCAGATGATGGCTGCCATTAGCCACAAGAAGATTAGGGATTCTTGCTGTCACTTTGGACCCTATTGATTATACCATTGATCTCAATTGCATAGGAAAATATCTTGATGTCACATAATCTTGCTGCCTGTGGTAAACATGTTGATATCCCAAGTCAGTGTTTGCTCACAAGAGCTTGGTGATGTCTGTGTGCCCTACTGTCATAAGAATCTATCTTGAAGTTCATGAACAATGCTGCTACCTACTTCATGTGGAGTGTTCTGAGTTCCACCTCAGATATGTGTGTGATCCTACTTGCAACTGGAAGCTATACTGATATCAATAATATCTGCTTTCACCAGCAAAAAAGATGGTGTACATAGGTATTATTGAGATCCTACCTGCCACAGGTGACTATAGTGAATTCCTTGATGCATGCATGCAGCCCTCAATGCAGACCATATTCATTAAATACCCATTTTGACACCAGATTTGCTATTGATGTCAATGATCCATCCCGCCACTGGAGAAGAAATTTATTTGCATGATCTCTTCTACCCTCTGAGTCTACGATGATATCACAGATTTATCTTGCAATAAACACCATGGAATCTATACTGATGTTGGACCTGCACTCTGCAACAAATGTGTGCAAGCTCCAGGTTCAGCCTGTGTATGGTACTTGGTTGCTATTTCAGTATCTGAGAATCTCACTGATCCAAGTTGTTTGAATGTGTTGGTATTCCTTTAGAGTTCTTATCCCCCTTGGGGCCCTCAATTTTTCCCCCAACTCTACCATAAGAGACCCAAGCTCCATTCAATATTTGGCTGTGGGTGTCTGTATCTGTCTGAGCCAACTGCTGAGTAGATTCTCCTAGAGGACAACATGCTTCTGTCTGCAATCCTATCACTGTATCATTAATGCTGTCAGGGATTGGTTGTTGCCCATAGGATGGGTCTCTAGTTTGGGAAGTTATTGCTTTGCCATTGCATTAGTGTTTTCTCTATCCCTTGTCCATGTATTTCTCATAGACAGAATAAATTTTAGGTCCAAAGTTTGAAGATGTGTTGGTGTGACGATAGCTTCACTGGAGTTCCTACATAGTTACAAGAGGTGGACCATTCAGATTCCATAACACAATATTGTGAGTCACAGTTAAGATCACTCACATTGATATTTGAGTACCTTCCCTTTCCCAGGTCTCAGTCTCATCCTCAACATGTCACACCCCTACACTCTATACCCCTGCAAGTTTCAGTTTTCCCTCCATTCTCATGGTCTTCTAGACATCTACCCTGCCCCTTCCCACACTGGATTCTGAACACTGCCATGCCATTACCCATTCTTTCTCTCACCCAGTTAATTTTGCCCATCTGCTTCCCATGATTTTTTTTAAGTGAGATTCAAGCATCCTCACTTTGTCCTTTCTTCTTGTTTAGCTTCCTTGGGTCTTTGGAGTACATCAAGTTTGTCCTGTATTTTAAGACTAATTTCAACTAATATGTGACTACATGCCATACATGTCCTTTGGGGTCTGGGTTAACTAGCTCAGGATGATATTCTCCATTCCATCTATTTTCCTACAAAATCCATGATGTCTCTGATTTTAATACCTGTATAGTACTCCACTGTGTAGATGTGTCACATTTTCTTTATCCATCTTTCAGTTAAGGGACATCTAGGCTGTTTCCAGTTTCTGGCTATTATGAATAAAGCTATGAACATGGTTGAACAAGTGTTCTTTTGGGGACAGTGGAATATCTTTTGGGTATATGCACAGGAGTGTTAAGCTGGCTCTTGAATAGAACTATTTACAGTTTGCTAAGAAACACCAAATTGATTTCCAAAGTTGATGCAGAAGTTTGCAGTTCCGCCAGCATTTGAGGTATGTTCCCCTTGATCCACATCCTCACTAACATGTATTACCACTTGAATTTGTGATGTTAGCCCATACGATTATAGTATGATAGAATCTCAGAAATGTTTTGATTTGCATTTCCCTAATGACAAAGCACATTGAACATTTATTTAAGTGCTTCTTGGCCATTCAAGATTCTTCTGCAGTGAACTATCTGTACCTAATTTTTCACCTACGTTATTTGGGTTTCTGGAGGTTAACTTCTTAAGTTTTTGGTAAATTTTGGATATTAGTCCTCTATGGGATGTCAGGTAAGTGAAAATTTTTCATAATGTGTAGGTTGCTGACTTGTACTATGGGCTATGTCCTTTGCTTTACAGAAGCTTTCCAGTTTCATGAGGTCCCATTTTTCAGTTCTTGATCTTAGAGACTGAAGTATTGGTGTTCTGTTCAGGAATTTGTTTCCTATACCAATGTGTTGAACCTATTTCCTACTATCTCTTCTATGAGATTTAGTGTATCTGATTTATGTTGAGGTCTTTGGTCCATTTGGACTTCAGTTTTGTGCACGACAGATGTGGATCTATTTGTATTCTTCTATATACAGACAGCCAGTTAGACCAGCAAAACTTGTTGAAGATGCCTCCTTTTTCCATGTATACTTTTACCTTCTTTGTCAAAATTCAAATGTCCGTAGGTTTGTGGGGCCATTTCAGGATCATCCATTCAATTTAATTGATCCACCAGTTTATTTCTATAGTAATAGAATGCAGTTTTAATATTATTTCTCTGTATTATAAATCGAAGACTGGTATGGTGATACCTCTGGAAATTCTTTTAGTGGTTAAGATTGTTTTAGCTCTCCTGGGTTTTGTTTATCTGTATGAATCTTAGAATGGTTCTTTCAATGTCTGGAAAGAATTGTGTTAGAATTTTGATAGGGATTGCATTAAATCTATAAATTGCTGTTGTTCAGATGGTCATTTTCAATATGTTACTCCTAGTGCCCCATGAGCATTGAAGATTTTTCCAATTCTGATATGTTCCTCAGTTTCTTTCTTCAGAGAATTGAAGTTCTTCAATTTTAAGTCCTTACATATGCTTGATTAGAGTTGCACAAAGATATTTTATATTGTTCATGTCTATTGTACAGAGTTGTATTTTCCTAATTTATTTGTTGGCCCATTTATCATTTATCAAAGGAGGGCAGGCTATGTATTACTTTGAAATAACTTTATATTCAGCTGTTTTGCTGGAGGTGTTTATCAACTTGCTTATGTTTACTATAATATCATCTGCAAATAGTGATACATTGACTTCTTCCTTTCTACTTTGCATCTCTGTGAACTTTATCAGTTGTCTTATTGCTCTGGGTAGAACTTTTAATGCTATATTATTTAAATAGTGCAAGAGTGGGGTGCATTCACCTGTCTCCAATCTAGTGGAAATGTTTGAAATTTCTCTACATTTAATTTTATGTTGTCCATTGACTTTCCATATACTGCTTGGATTATGTTTAGGTATGTGCCTTATATCCCTGATCTCAGATTTTGACATGAAGGGGTGGTGAATTTTGTTGAAGGCCTTTTCATCATATTATGAGATGATCATGTGAATATTTTCTTTCAATTTATTGATATGGTTGATTATGTGGATTGGTTTTCATATATTGAGCCATCCCCACATCCCTGGGATGAAGCCTACTTGATCATCATGGGTGATATTCTTGATGTATTTCTGAATGGGGTCAAAGTCACACTTAAAGAAATGTTCAAAGTTCTTAGTTATATGGGACTACAAATCAAAACAACACTGAGATTCCACTCTAACCCAATCAGAATGCCTAAGAACAAGAGCTCAAGTGACAGTACATGCTGGTGAGTATGTAGAACCCGAGGAACACTCCTTTATTGCTGGTAGGATTGCAAGTTGGTAGAAACACTATGGGAAACAATCTGGCTATTTTTCAGAAAAATGGAAATAGTTCTACCTGAAGAACCAGCTCGACTAATTTGGGCATATATCCAAAATATGCCCCACCATGTGCTCCACTATGTTCATATTAGGCTTACATGTAATAGACAGAAGCTGGAAAGAACCCAGATGTCCCTCAATAGAAGAGTAGAGACAGAAAATGTGGTTTCTTTACATAATGGAATATTATTCAGCTATTAAGAATGAGGAAATCATGAGTTTTTCAGGCAAATGGTTAGAACTGGAAATTATCATCATGAGTTAAGTATCTCAGACCCAAAAGGGCATTCATAGTATGTACACACTAGTCAGTGGATATTAGCCAAAAAATACAGAATACCTAGGATACAACCTACTGAACTTAAGAAGTTTAACAACAGAAAGGCACAAATGAGGATACTTCAATAACATTTGAGGGTGAAGAAAATAATCATAGGAGTCAGGAGGAGGGAGGAACCTGGGTGTGAGTGGGGAGATGGAACAGAAATGGGACAGGATCAGTTAGGTGGGACAGGAACGAAGCCCAAAGCAGTAACAGAATGAATAGAAATATGCAGGTTTGGGGGTGGGTTCCATGTGGGGGAACACTCTAGAAAGTACCATGGACCTTGGAGTTAAGACTCTCAGGACTTAGTGATATGCTCAACAATGGGGAGAGGGAACTTAAAAAGCATCCACCTCCATTCCATAGATAGGGCTTCAGGCAGATGGATGGGGTTACCAAAACACAGTTAAAATTTCTGACCCAGAATTGTTCCTGTGTAAAAGTACTTGATGGACAAAAATGGAGAAGAGATGAAGGGAAAGGTGGTCCAGTGACAGACCCAAATTGGAATTCCTCTCAAGGGCCGGCTCTAAGAACTGACATTATTACTTTTTTTTTTTTATATTTTGAAGTTTTATTAAGTTGCTTATTAAGTGACAAAGTAATAACTAAAATCAGAAGAAATATTTTAACTATATTTATGATGTGACATTGTATAAGGCAACTTTCTTTTTTTAATTTTTAATATTTTTATTACATATTTTCCTCAATTACATTTCCAATGCTATCCCAAAATTCCCCCATAGCGCCCCCCACTTCCCTACCCACCCATTCCCATTCTTTTGGCCCTGGCATTCCCCTATATTGGGGCATATAAAGTTTGCAAGTCCAATGGGCCTCTCTTTCCAGTGATGGCCGAATAGGCCATCTTTCGATACATATGCAGCTAGAGACAAGAGCTCCGGGGTACTGGTTAGTTCATAATGTTGTTCCAACTATAGGGTTGCAGATCCCTTTAGCTCCTTGGGTACTTTCTCTAGCTTCTCGATTGGGAGCCCTGTGATACATCCAATAGCTGACTGTGAGCATCCACTCCTGTGTTTGCTAGGCCCCTGCATAGTCTCACAAGAGACAGCTATCTTTGGGTCATTTCAGCAAAATCTTGCTAGTGTATGCAATGATGTCCGCGTTTAGAAGCTGATTATGGGATGGATCCCTGGATACGGCAGTCTCTAGATGGTCCATCCTTTCATCACAGCTCCAAGCTTTGTCTCTGTAACTCCTTCCATGGGTGTTTTGTTCCCAATTCTAAGAAGGGGCACAGTGTCCACATTTTGGTCTTCATTCTTCTTGAGTTTCATGCGTTTAGCAAATTGTATCTTATATCTTGGATATCCTAAGTTTTGGGCTAATATCCACTTATCAGTGAATACATATTGTGTGAGTTCATTTGTGATTGTGTTACTTCACTCAAGATGATGCCCTCCAATGGCTTGTGCTGTAAGATCGAGAATTGACAAGTGGGACCTCATGAAACTGCAAAGCTTCTGCAAGGCAAAAGACACCATCAATAAGACAAAAAAACCACCAACAGATTGGGAAAGGATCTTTACCTATCCTAAATCAGATAGGGGACTAATATCCAATATATATAAGGAACTCAAGAAGGTGGACTCCAGAAAGTCAAATAACCCCATTAAAAATGGGGCTCAGAACTGAACAAAGAATTCTCACCTGAAGAATACCAAATGGCAGAGAAGCACCTGAAAAAAATATTCAACATCCTTAATCATCAGGGAAATGCAAATCAAAACAACCCTGAGATTCCACCTCACACCAGTCAGAATGGCTAAGATCAAAAATTCAGGTGACAGCAGATGCTGGCGAGTATGTAGAGAAAAAGGAACACTCCTCCATTGTTGGTGGGATTGCAAGCTTGTACAACCACTCTGGAAATCAGTCTGGCGGTTCCTCAGATAATTGGACATAGTACTACCGGAGGATCCAGCAATACCTCTCCTGGGCATATATCCAGAAGATGTCCCAACCGGTAAGAAGGACACATGCTCCACTATGTTCATAGCAGCCCTATTTATAATAGCCAGAAGCTGGAAAGAACCCAGATGTCCCTCAACAGAAGAACGGATACAGAAATTATGGTACATCTACACAATGGAGTACTACTCAGCTATTAAAAAGAATGAATTTATGAAATTCCTAGCCAAATGGATGGACCTGGAGGGCATCATCCTGACATTATTACTGATGCAATGGTTTGCTGACAGACAGGAGCCTAGCATTGTTTGGCCTCCTAGAGACCCAAATAGCAGCTGAATAATTCAGTTGCAGATACTTATACCTAGAAATTGGACTGAAGTCGGGACCCCTATGGTGCAATTAGAGGAAGGATGGAAGAAGCTGAAGGGAAGAGTGACCCCATAGGAATACCAGCAGTATCAACTCATCTGGATGCCTAGAAGCTCCCAGAAACTGAGCCACCAACAAGGCAGCATGCCAGAGCTGGCTGGAGTATCCTGACACACATATAGCATAGGATTGCCTAGTCTGGCCTTACTGGAAAAATATGGGCCTAATCTTCAAATGACTTGAGACCCCATGGAGGGTGAAGTTCCAGTGTATGTGTGGGAGCATCCTCTTGGAAGAGGGGCAAGGGGGAGGAGGAATATGATGAGGAACTGTGAGGGGGTACCAGGGGCAGAAACAAAGCCAGGATATATATATATATATATATATATATATATATATATATATATATATATATATATATATATGCGCATACATACAACACTCAAGGTCATCTTCAGCTCCATAGTTAGTTTGAAGCCCACCCTGAGATACATTAGACCCTGTCTCATAAAAATATTATTAACTATACTCCTGTTAATAGAAATATAATTCCAGTTGGAATTGCCCCACTTAAATCTAGGATAACTAAGAGCTTTGTTGGCTTCTATTTGCCCTGAACTTGTGATAACTATTGTTTTACAACCTGTCAAGAAAAAAATGAGACCTCTAATGTCCTATAATCAAAGGGTGTTCCTATGACATTGACCCAGAGGGAAGGAAACCTATGATAAGCAGACTGGAGTTAAAATGCTTAATCCGGCTCCCAGTGTGGAGACAGTGTCTTTTTGTGTCATTCTGATTTTCTTAAAAATTGGATATTTTATTCACTTACATTTCAAATGTTATCCCTTTCCAGGTTTCCCCTCTGCAAACACCCTCTTCCAACCCCCTTTACCCTACTTCCATGAGGGTGCTCCCCCTCTGACCTAGCTACTACTGCCTCACTGCTCTAGCATTCCTCTTCAATGGGACATCAAACCTTCACAAAACCAAGGGCCTCCTCTCACATTGATGCCAGATAAGGCCCCTTCAGCTTCTTGAGTACTTCTCCTTACTCCTCCACTGGCTTCCCTTTGCTCTGTCCAATGGTTGGCTGTGAGAATCCACATTTGTATTGGTCAGGATGTAGAAGACCCTCCCAGGAGACAGTTGTATCAGGCTCCTGTCAGCAAGCACTTCTTTCTTTATCAGCAATAGTGTCTGGGTTTGGTGTCTGCATGTGGGATGGATCCCCAGATAGGGTAGTCTCTGGATAACGTTTCCTTCAGTCTTGATCCACTCTTTTTTTTTTCTTGTATTTCCTATAGAAAGGAGGAATTATGGATTAAAATTTTGGAACTGAGTGTGGGGTCCCATCCCTCAACCATGCCAACCTCTGGATATGGTCTTTAAAGGTTCTCTCTCCCCTTTTGTGGTGTATTTTGGCTAATGTAATCCTGTTGGAGTCCTGTGAGTCCTTTGCTTTTTGGCATTGGGGACTTTCGGTTTGCTACATCCAGTTCCCCATCCCCATTTGCTATACACTGCTATTCAGGTTCCCGACCCACATTACATTTCCTCCATCTCCTCTGATATATGATTCTTCCCTCTTTTTCACCTACCCCTCTTCTCTTACATCCCAGTCCCTTTCACCCTCTATTTCCCATGAGTATTTTGTTCCCCTTTCTAAGTAGGGCTGAAGCATTCACACTGATCTTCCTTCTGCTTGAGCTTCATTGGCTCCATGAGTTGTATCTTGGGTATTCCATGTTCTTTGACTAATATTCACTTATCAGTGAGTACATACCATGCATGGTCTTTTGTGACTGAGTTACCCCACTCAAGACAATAGTTTTTAATTTTTTTAAATTTTTATTAGATATTTTCTTCATTTACATTTCAAATGCTATCCTGCAAGTACCCTATACCATGTTCCATGCACTGCTCCCCAACCCACCCACTCCCACTTCTTGGCCCTGGATTCCCCTGTACTGGGGCATATAAAGTTTGCAAGACCAAGGGGCCTCTCTTCCCTATACTGGCTGACTAGGCCATCTTTTGCTACTTATGTAGCTAGAGACACAAGATCTGAGGGCACTAGTTAGTTATTTTGTTGTTCCACCTATAGGGTTGCAGACCCCTTCAGCTCCTTGGGTATATTCTCTAGCTCCACCATTGGGGCCCTGAGTTCCATCCAATAGATGACTATGACCATCCACTTCTGTATTTGCCAGGCACTGGAATAGCCTCACAAGAGACAGCTATATCAGGGTCTTTTCAGCCAAATCTTGCAGGCATGTACAATAGTGTCTGCATTTGGTGGCTGATTATAGGATGGATCCCTGGATGGGGTAGTCTCTAGGTGGTCCATCCTTTCATCTTAGCTCCAAACTTTGTCTGTGTAACTCCTTCCATGGGTATTTTGTTCCCAATTCTAAGGAGAAATGAAGTATCCACATATTGGTCTTCCTACTTCTTGATTTTCTTGTGTTTTGCAAATTGAATCTTGGATATTCTAAGTTTCTTGGCTAATATCCACTTATCAGTGAGTGCATATCAAGTGGTTCGTTTTGAGATTGGGTTACCTCACTTAGGATAATATCCTCCAGATACATCCATTTGTTGAAGAATTTAATAAATAAATTGTTTCTAATAGCTGAGTAGTATTCTCTTGTGGAAATGTACCACATTTTCTATATCCATTCCTCTGTTGAGGAACATATGGGTTCTTTCCAGCTTTTGACTTTTATAAATAAGGCTGCTATGAACATAGTGGAGCATGTGTCCTTATTACCAGTTGGAACATCTTCTGGGAATATGCCCAGGAGAGGTATTGCTGCATCTTCCAGTCCGACAATGTCAACTTTTCTGAGGAACTGCCAGACTGATTTCCTGAGTGTTTGTACAAGCTTGCAATGCCACCAGCAATGAAGGAGTGTTCCTTCACATCCATGCCAGCATCTGCTGTCACCTGAATTTTCACACTTAGCCATTCTGACTGGTGTGAGGTGGAATCTCAGGGTTGTTTTGATTTGCATTTCCCTGATGATTAAGGATGTTGGACATTTTTTCAGGTGTTTCTCATCCCTTCAGTATTCCTCACTTGGGAATTATTTGTTTAGCTCTGTACCCCATTTTTAATGGGGTTACTTGAATTTCTGTGGTCCAGTGTCTTGAGCTCCTTGTAGATATTGGATATTAGTTCCCTATCAGATTTAGGATTAGAAAAAAATCCTTTCCCAATCTGTTGGTGGTCTTTTTGTTTATTGACAGTATCTTTTGCCTTACAGAAGTTTTGCAATTTTATGAGGTCCCTTTTGCTGATTCCTGATCTTACTGCACAAGCCATTGCTCTTCTGTTCAGGGATGATTCCACTTTGCCTATAACTTCCAGGCTTTTACCTACTTTATCCTCTATAAAATTTAGTCTGGTTTTATGTGGAGTTCTTTGATCTACTTAGACTTGAGCTTTGTACAAGAAGATAAGAATGGATCAATTTGCATTCTTCTAAGTGATAACCTCCCTTTGTGCCATCATCATTTGTTGAAAATGCTGTCTTTTTTTCCAATTCATGGTTTTAGATCGATCCCTTGTCAAAGGTCAAGTGACCATAGGTGTGTGAGTTCATTGCTGGGTCTTCAATTCTGTCCCATTGATCTCCCTGTCTGTCGCTGTACCAGTACCATGCAGTTTTTATCAAAATTGTTCTGTAGTGCAGCTTGAGGTCTGGCATGGTGATTCCACCAGAGTTTCTTTTATTGTTGAGAATAGTTTTTGCCATCCTAGGTTTTTTGTCATTCCAGATGAATATGCAAATTGACCTTTCTATCTCAGTGAAGAATTGATTTGGAATTTTGATGGGAATTGCATTGAATATGTAGATTGCTTTTGGCAGGATAGCCATTTTTACTATATTAATCCTGCCAATCCATGAGCATGGGAGACATTTCCATCTTCTGAGATCTTCAATTTCTTTCGTCAGAGACTTGAAGTTCTTGCCATACAGATCTTTCACTTCCTTAGTTAGAGTCACACCAAGGTATTTTATATTTTTTGTAACTATTGTGAAGGGTGCTGTTTCACTAATTTCTTTCTCAGCCTATTTATCCTTTGTGTAGAGAAAGGCCACTGATTTGTTTGAGTTAATTTTATATCCAGCTACTGCACTGAAGCCGTATATCAGGTTCAGGAATTCTCTGGTGGAATTTTTAGAGTCACTTATATATACAATCATATCATCTGCAAATAGTCATATTTTGACTTCTTTCCAATTTTTATCCCCTTGATCTCCTTTTGTTGTGGTATTTCTTTGGCTAGGACTTCAAGTACTATATTGAATAGGTAGGGAGAAAGTTGGCAGCCTTGTCTATTCCCTGATTTTAGTGGGATTGCTTCCAGTTTCACTCCATTTAGTTTGATATAGGCTAATGGTTTGCTGTATATTTTTTATTATGTTTAGGTATGGGCCTTGAATTCCTGAGTATATTATAGATGTCACTGAAGTCCAACTTGGTGGACCAATGAATTTTACTGGGATTCCTTACAGGAATATGTGCAAGGGGTTACTTACAGGAGCAGAAATGACTCAAAGGCAGCTGCATCACCAAAGCCCACCACAGCATGGGCGAGAGCTCACAAAGCCGGGGACCTGGAGCACACTGCACGGCCTGCAGGCAGCACAACAGTTTGGAGAGAGTCTTCCACGTGCCTCAGTGGGTCTATACCTCTTCCAGGCAAGGTAGCTCCAGCTCTGCTGGTTTCTACTTCTTTCGGGAAACTAGTCTCATCTTCCAAGATACTCCTCAATTGTAGCTCAGCTTTCTGCATCTGAGAAGGACTCTCAGCTTTTAGTCCTTCCTCTGGCATGGAGGAGCCTAATGACTGTTTTAAGTTTGGGGGACTCCTTGAAGCTGTTTGGAGGTGTTTGCCTTCCTGCTTAAAGAGCTTCCTGAAGCTCTTTTGAGTTGTTTATCTCCCTGCTTAAGGAGATTCCTGCAGGGTGGAAGGTTTCGATCCTCTGAGGACACTATTATACAACAATATATTAAGGGCTTTGGGAGTTATATTAGTAATAAATTCAACTGTACTTGGATTGTACAGTTAATAATAATTTTATATGTCACATTATAATATAGTAGAAGTAATAATAATAATAATAATAATAATAATAATAATAATTTCAACTGTGCCTTACCCTGATAACATGGTTTCACATATACATGGGAGTATGGTAGCCTCCGGACCCATCCTCTGTCCAGGTAGCTGGACCATGATAATGGATTTTATACTCAGATGGCCATTAATTTTATTTATAGTTGCCAATTTGTAGGGCACACCATTTACTTTGAGATTTCCTGTACTTATAATTTCTAAATGGTCCCCTCTGGTAAGTTGGAACAGGAAGAAAACTGTACAGCTAGACCCTAACACACACAATCCTGATGGGTTGAGCAGAAGTATAATCTAGGCTGTGTCCCTCACATATCTGATATAGTCCACAGAGGGCATGGTACCTGATATCTGCATTGACACTGTTTCAGGCCAGTCAGAGATGAGAGAAACTAGACAAGGGATAGAGGTTTTGTTCAAAGTGGTTTGGGAACCAAAGCATTGGATTTCCTAATCCACTGCATTATAAAATCTTTGGCCCAGGTATGTGGTGCTTCCAGCAGAAGTTTAAATCACACTTCCACTAGGTAAGTCAGTTTTCCACAACAACTGAAGTATTTTGGTTTTGGTTTTGGTTTTGGTTTTGGTTTTGGTTTTGGTTTTGGTTTTGGTTTTGGTTTTGGTTTTGGTTTTGGTTTTGGTTTTGGTTTTGGTTTTGGTTTTGGTTTTGGTTGACAGGGTCTCATTATGTAGATCAGTGTAACCAGGAACACACTGTGTAGTAGTCCAGGCTACCATCAAACTAACAGAGGCCTCTGACTCTGGAGTCCTAGGTTTAAAGGCATGTGCTACTACCACACCTAGCCCCAATAATTGAAGTTTTAGGGAGTTAAACTGTACTGGCTACTTTTGTGTGAACTTGACACAGATAGAGTTATCACAGAGAAATGAGCTTCAGTTGAGGAAATACCTCCATGAGATCCAACTGTAAGGCATTTTCTCAATTAGTGATCAAGGGGGAAAGGCCCCTTGTGGGTAGGACCATCTCTGGGCTGTTAGTCTTGGGTTCTATAAGATAGCAGGCTGAGCAAGCCAGGGGAAGCAAGCCAATAAGGAACATCCCTCCATGGCCTCTGCATCAGCTCCTGCTCCCTGACCTGCTTGAGTCCCAGTCCTGACTTCTTTCAGTGATGAACAGCAATGTGGCATTGTGAGCTGAATAAACCCTTCTCCCCCAACTACTTCTTGGTCATGATGTTTGTGCAGGAATAGAAACCCTGACTAAGACAAATTGGTACTGGGAGTGGGGTATTCCTGAGAAAACCTGACCATGTTTTGGGGAGGACTGTGGAAGGACTTTGGAACTTTGGACTTGAAGATCCATTTGTTGTTAAGAGCTCTGTCAGACGTTGTATAGGAGCTTGGAAGATAATGTTGAGAAAAGTACAGAAGATGGAGGTCTGGTTTGTGAAATTTCAGAAGGAAAATTAAAGACACTTTCAGGGCCATTGCTATTTTGATTGTGAAGATTTTGTAGCTCTGGTTAGCTGGGGCTGAAGAATCAGCTGTGATTAAGAAGATACCAGAACTACTAAAGCAAAAACTTTGCATTACTGGGACTATTGATGCTGGTTAGCTGGAGCTAAGAATTTAGTGGTGATTAAGAAGAGACCAGCATCATTGAGGTGACATCTTCTGGGAAGTGTTTTCTGAAAGCACCAAGAGGGTGTGCTCCAGAGATAGCCAAGATTGTACTCCTGCTGAAGCGGGACTTGGTAATATGTAAGGGTCCCCCAGGTGGTACTGGTTTTGAAGGTATGAAGGGATCACGCAGAGCAGCTGAGGCTCGGCACTGTGAGAGGCTATGAAAGGCCATTGGTGAAGGTGTAGCCTCAGTTGCAATTGAAGGCCCAGGACTGAAGGGGTCATGCAGTGTTTTGGACATGCCAGTTACATGAGATGACAACCAAGAGCAGCAGCAGCAGTGGAGTACATTTATCTAGAGCTCAGAGGATGACGCGTGTGCTACAAAGGGCATGGCTAGAGAAGTGACCCAAGCCCTTGGTGGAGCCCAGAAGATCGTGAGTTGGATCCCAGACATTGGATGGTTGGAGATTGATTTTTGCTTTGATTGTAACTGTGCCTTTATATTTTCCCTCTTGAAGGAAGAAACTGTTTTAGTGGAGCCCACAGTTAAGAGACTTTTAATTGTAAAAATACTTTGGATTTTAAAAGAGATGGATATTTTAAAGAGATTGAAATTTTAAGAATATGTAAAGACTGTGGGACTTTTAAAGTTATTTATATCTTGGGGATGAATAAGAATGCAAGGGTTGAGGCTTACTAGTGATGTGTTTGTGTGTCAAGTTGACAAGGGGTCAATTGTACTGGCTTGATTTTTGTCAACTTGACACAGCTAGAGTTATCACAGAGAAAGAAGCTTCAGTTGAGGAAATGCCTCCATGAGATCCAACTGTAAGGCATTTTCTCAATTAGTGAACCAGGGGGAAAAGCCCCTTGTGGGTAGGACCATCTCTGGGCTGTTAGTCTTGGGTTCTATAAGAGAGTAGGCTGAGCAAGCCAGGGGAAGCAAGCCAGTAAGGAACATCCCTCCATGGCCTCTGCATCAGCTCCTGCTCCCTGACCTGCATGAGTTCCAGTCCTGACTTCTTTCAGTGATGAACAGCAATGTGTGAGAATTTTGCTTTCTTTAAAAACCCAGTAATGTTATATGAGTACTTTTTTGTTTTGTTTTGTTTTAATCTCACGTGTGTCCCCAGATGCACATAGTTTATGTTTGAAATTCTAGAGACTCTTGAGAGGGTATAAATGCAAGAGCTCCTGAGAGGACCTGGGGCAGTTGCTGCTACTCCTGTTGCATCTGCTTGTTATCGCTGGTTTAAATGAACAGTGCTCTAGCCACTGGAGCAAGGTTGTGGATTTATGTGTGTCAAAGGGCAATGATGGATATACATTGTTTCAAGAAGAAAAACAATTCCAAAATTCAGCTCACAAAGTAGGGTATTACCTTGATATAAAAACTGTTTAATGTTAATTAAAAAATAGTTGGATAGGGGCTAGGAAGTTGGCTAACTGGGTAAAGTGCTTGCACTCACAGTAAATGCTAAGTGTGCCAGCACTTGTGTGTAACCCAGCCCTGGAGGAGTGGAGAGAGATAGATGCCGGGGCTTGCTGAAGTACCAGTGTAGCGAAAAGGGCCAGCTCCAAGTTCAATGAGAACAACTATCTCAAAATAAGATGGACATAAATGGAGAAAGTCACTCAGCAGCTTATCTGGAATGATTAATTCATTTAAGTAAATTTAGAAAAACAGTATGATTGATTTAAAAGAAATGTTTAAATACTGAATATTTGGTAAAACAAATATTTCAATTCTTTCTATCTATAAATGAATATTTGAAATAATGAGGAATAAAGATTAACAGCTTAAGAATGAATCTAAACACAATGAACAGGCCACTGACACAGTATGTGCATATTTGTGAGTTTTAATTATGATATATTTTCAATACACATAATAGTATGTTGGATTATATATATATATATATATATATATATATATACATATATATATATATATATATATATATATATATATATATATATATGTTGAATCTACCTGAATAAATAAAATACTAAATCTAAAAAAAAAAGAATCTAAAAATCAAACTTCTATATGTTTGCTGAACATCGAAATAGAAGATATAATGATCATTTATGTTTGAAGACACATGTGAAGCATTCTTTTTTTAGTTTTTTATTTCTTTTTTTAATTAGGTATTTTCTTCCTTTATATTTCAAATGTTTTCCCAAAAATCCCCCAAATCCGCACCCCCACTCCCGTACCCACCTACTCCAACTTCTTTGCCCTGGTGTTCCCCAAATACTGAGGCATATAAAGTTTGCAAGATGTTAAATATGCCTGAATAAACAAAATACTAATACTGAAAAAAAGAATGAATCTAAAAATCAAACTTCTATATGTTTGCTGACCATCAAAATAGAAGGCATTCTTGATAATTTATGTTTGAGACACATGTGAAGCATTCTTAATCATTAGGTAAGTTTAGGTTTCATTTATCTGAAGGCCAAACACAATGAAATGATGTTTTGATGCCTTTATGAGAATACAAAAATCCATGTCTCAAACTAATATTTATACATTTTTTCAGTTACATTTAATGTGTTAGTGTTATGAAATATAACATGGCAAGGGAGTACATTTGGTGGGCTAATGCCAGGTGTTCCCCTGAGAAATTATACCATGCAACAGACCTGGTATAAAATGGATTTATTGGGGGAGGGGAGAGGAGTGAGGAACTCGGAAGAGATAGAGGCAGACAGACAGAAGCAAAGCCATTAGGTCAGAAAATGTAGGGCAGAGAACAGATAGAGGGGAAGCTGGGAACAAAGACAGACAGAGATCTCAGAAAGAAGAACAATGGGAACAGAGAGAAGGGGCTGGGCCTGAAACAGTGAGAGGGGACTAATCAGTCCTTTTATCCTGCCTCACAGTTAGCAGTTTAGTTTGTTTCAAGAAACAAATACACTTTCTTTCAATGAATTTTGTAAGTGAACAGGAAATATTCTCATCTCTCAAAGCTGACAGTGTTAATTTTATAATGTTTATAGGAGATTTTTGTGGGACTATTTTCTTAAAAACAGTGTAAGCCAGATATGTTGTCACATACCTGTAATAGCACCTACATGGAATGCTGGGATCACCTTGAACCTAAACATTCTAGATCTTCCTGGACAATAAACAACAGACTAAGTGGCTATCACAAAAATGAAATGAAATGAAATAAAATCAAACCAATGAACCTTCTATATTTGTATCTCATACCTTTGGGAACTAATAAGATAATGATTAAAAAATAAATTTCAATTATCTTTATCAATAAAAAGAATTAGAAATGTTATGAAGGTTAAAAAAATCACAACAGGGAGGGGGTAGGGACCTGGGTGGGAAAGGGGATAAGGAGGGGAAGAGAGGAAAATGATCAGGTATTGTGGGGGTGGGAAAAGAACTGAAGCGCTTAGGAACAGCAAAAAGAATGGAAACAGGCATGTTTGATAGGTAGGAGGTTATAAAACCCTCTAGTGTAGGAAGCCGTGATAATACGTGCCGTCACTAGATGGCGTTAAGCTCCATTGTGCGCATGTGCCAGATCAAAAGCCTGCCAAGTCACTTGTCCATCCCCTGGGACATTTGAGACTGTGGGTGGAACCCCAGTAGTATTAACACGTCACACCTGTGGGTATATATAGCAACACGTTTCTATCCTTCTTTGTTCTATCTCACGACTATGAATAAAGTGTAACCATGAAAGGTCTTGACTTGTGTTCTGTGTGCGTTCCTGCCGGACAGGAATAGCACAGAACACTCTAGAATGTACAAGAGACCTGAGAGGTGAGAGAATCTCAGGACTCAAAGGGAGGGACCTTAGATGAAATGCCCTGCAGTGGGGTGAGGGAACTTGTAGAGCCCTCCAGTGGAGAAACAGGACATCAAGTGGAAAGATGGGGTTGCCATCCCACAGTCAAAAGCTTTAACCCAGAATTGTTCCTGTCTGAAAGAAGGACAGGGACAAAAATGGAGAAAAGCCTAAGGAAAAGGAGATCCAGTGACAGGCCCAAATTGGGATGCAGCTCAAGGAGAGGCATGAAGGCCTGACACTATTACTGATGCTATGGTGTGCTCACAAAAATGGGCCTAACATGACTGCCCTCTGAAAGACCCAACCAGCAGGTGAAAGAGTCAGATGCAGAAATTTACATGCAACCAATGGACAGAAGCTGGGAACCCCTGTGGTTGAATTAGGGAAAAGCTAGAAGCAGCTGAGGAAGAGGGCGACCCTGTAGGTGGACCAACAGTCTCAAATAACCTGGACCTCCCAGGATCTCTCAGACACTGAGCCACCAACCAGGCTGCATACAGCAGCTGATTTGAAGCCCCCAACACATATACAGCAGAGGACTCCAGGGATGGACACAGTTAGAGAAGGTGCATCTAAACCTCAAGAGACTTGAGGCCACAGGGAGTAGGGAGGTCTGGCGGGGTGGGGGTAGGATGGTGGGGACATCCTTTTGGAGATGGGGAGTGGGGGCGTGGGGGGCATGGCAGAAGGAGTTATGGCATGTGGAACAGTCAGAGGGCAGACAAGGAGGGGGATAAAGTCTGGACTTTAAAAAAAGATTAAAGAATAAATTTTAAACAATTCACTACATTAGTGTGTGAAAGTTTGGTACAAAGGAATATTTGCCACTCACTTATTCATTTAGATTTTGTTTGGAAGTTAATATAAAGAGGCTCTTACACTTAAACAAGAAAATGATGAAAGATGTTTAAAAATAAAGGAGTTCTATTTTGACTCTAGAGGTATACCTCCTAGTTGACTTTATAATCACATCAGTGGGGTTTAACTTCCTTCTTAGAATCATCAGAATAACAAGGATTAAAGAGTCTTTCAAACTCAGTTTCATAGGGGAAAAAAAAGTTAGCAAATTTTTTTTATTTGGTTACAAATGTACCAGCAAGTAAAAAATATGTATGCTTCATTAGTCTGAAGATGGGAAAGTAGATGAGTACTTCAGAGTATGCTTCATAATGTCTCTTTTAAACACAGACATTTATTTTCTCAGTTCACCATCTACATCAAAAAGCATATCATCGTTGTTGTTCTCCAAGTTCATCAAACCCTAAAACAGAAAAGCACTTCTTACTAAACAAACTCCCAAGCATACAAATAGGAAAGATTCTGTGCAAATGATGTATAGACGTGCTATATATAGTTAAGCCAGATAATTATACTGTTAATAAACTATGAGGTACATCTGAGGTCAAATTCCCAGTTTATCATTTCATGTCTTCAATAATTCCTACAAAGTCATTAGGATTTTACAGATAATATCAGTCACTTCAGTCAGAAATAATTCAAAATAGCAAGTAGTTAAACTTTTTGATTCCTAAAACATATTTAGTTTCCTAAGGACATTTTATTGACTATGCGCATACCTCCATGCACACCTCCATGGACTTCTCATGCATGTCTTTAATTGCTTCCGGGGTCTGGCTCTGACTACATTTGGACAGTTTTAATGCTTGTTGTTCTTTTTGATAATTGCTCTACAAATGTAAAAGGAAAACATTACTATAACAATTCTGTTCATTTTGTTGTTACTGCCATGCAGCATGAATGCTAGGCTAAGATTCAACCACTAAATATATCTCCAATACTAAAATGTTTACGTGAGCAAAAATAATTCAATATGAAACTTAAAAGGAATAGTTTTCTACGTGATTTAACATTTTAACACCTATGACTAAATATACTTATATTTTTAAGTAACATGAAATACAACTATACTACCAATTGTGGGTTAATAAAACTTTTTTTTTTTTTTTTTATGAGAAAGTGTTTGCCATGCTGCAGACGCTGGCCTTAGCCTCTCAAGTACTTAGGTTTATAGGCATGAACCATGTAAACATGAACTTGGTAAAATCCTAGCCCTGGAAGCTTAACTCTAGCTAGTGTTAATGCTTTTATCATACAATGGCCTCCTTTTACTAAATAGCAGAAGCAATCCCAAGAGTTGGTTCACTACCTCATCTCTGTATGTACCCCCAACCTAAGGTGTATGTGCCACTTATTCTACTTTCTCTTCCTTTCTTAAGGATGCCTTACACTATTCTTTACTAAGTCCAACATCTTCACTTGTCTCAACTATTGTCAAGAGTTTCAGCAATTGTAACTGTTATTTTAAATTTATGACTTAGCTGGCTGTCAATGTAATGCCTATAAAACTAACTTTTATAAAGTTTGAGTTACAATGATCACAAGATCATGAATAGTCTTGATCACTTAAAGACATCCTACCTCAAAATAAAGTGTAAAGAGATGTCTGGGGATAAAGTTTAGTGGTAGATTGGTTTTCTCTAGGTTTCAATCTCAAGTAACACATGGAAGTAGTAATATACATTTCTCTTTGTATTCTTTATGTTGGCACACAACCATGGTAATTTGCATTTTATAAAAAATTAAGACAAGCTCTTTATACCTTTTCTCCTTGGGACACTACATTCCTATTTTGTCCTTTATATATTGTGATCAGTTTAACCTCACACGTCCACTCAAATCATCCTGATTAAGTACAATGACCTCCATTTTGCGTATTTTCCATTTAAAAATCATACACATGCATATATATGGAGACAAAGGATTAATATTGGGTGTCTTCTTTGGTTGCACCCTACTGTTTGGGAGACAGGATCTGACTGAACCTAGAGCTCATCCATTAGGCTACACCTGGTGGCTAGGAAGCTCTGGGAATCTTCTTATCTCTGAACTAAATCTGAGTTTGGTGGTTCTAAAATGCTCACCACCACACTAACTTTTATTGTTGTGGTGGTTTGTTTTTAGTTTTGCTAGTTTGTTGGTGGTGGTTGTGTAGGTGGTGGTAGTGGTGGTGGTCCGTGCATGCATGCCTACTCAGGGAATATAAGCTCGGGTCTCCATGCCTACACTGAGAAAGATTACCAAATAAACCATTTTCCAGCCCTGCAAATCTATCTTATTTGGCCCATTAGCAACATATGACACAGTTAGTGAACTTTTCTTCCTTAAAAGTTTTCCTTCACTTATGGTAGTATTCTTTCCACCAATTGTTCTCTTCCCTTGCTGGTTCCCTCTCAACCCCCCCCCCCTTTGCCACATGCAGAATTACAAATATTTAAGTTCTCTGGGGGTCTGTCTTTAGATTCCTCATTTACACTGATGATCACTCCCCCTTGAAATTTCATCCAGAGTTCAAGGTATAAAAATTGCCTTCAATTGGAGTATTTTTTTTTTTTATCTTCAGTCCCTATCTCTTTCTTGAACTGACATATAATGGCAGCTTCCTCAATGCCTTCCGAGGCAGGAATGGATCTCCTGTTCCTTTCAAATTTAATACTTCTGAAACTATTAAACCATCAAATAAAAATGTAGTTAATATGGTCATCATCTCAGGTCTTACTTGGAAACCATGTGATGACTACAGTCATTGGTACAGTAATGGAGAGATGATCTAAGATAGTTTGGTGATATTCTTCCACAGGAATATTCTGCTAGGGTCGTTGAGACAGCCTGATGGAAACAGGTTGTTTCCATCCACTGTTGTTACTAAATCTGTACTAAGTTATGATGGTAAGAACTGATTTACCAGTTTGAATTGGCTTTCTAATATTAACAACAGAGTCCAGATGACACCAGTAACTAAGCTTTCACTCTCCTATCAACTGTACCTGAGGCTGACATACTGTGCTCACTTTTGTAAAAAGTGGTAATCCTCTTTTCATCTTTCAGCAAATGTCTGCCTCTTGAAAATTTATGATCTTGACTACCATAAAATACCTAGTGGTTTTCATTGATATAGTAGTATGTGATCATACTTCTCTGGTTTACAATTCAGTAGGACTAGAACAGAACCAAAAATAGATAGATAATGAAACTTAATTTAGGTTCATGTGCCCAACACAAGGCTAGTTTCTCCATTCCTACCTGATACTTAGTTATACTAGGTTAATTATAAAGTTAGTTATGATACTAACCATTGATTTTTCTTGTTCTTCATTGAATTTCTGTATATCCATATCAAACTTCTGAAATGTAGTTATATCCTGCTCACACAATTTGTTGTTGATCACCTCGCTGTAAAGCAAAGTAATGAAAGCAGTCACATTTCATACCAATATGAAAAAAAGAACACTCAAAACAAATTAAATAGCCCATTTCATACTATAAAAAGAAAAACAGCAGTACAAAATTATCTAATGGGAAATCATTACAGATTTTTCCCTAACAGATTATCAGAGAAGTCTTCTTTTATGTTTTAGCTTTTCAAAATTAAAGAGGTTTTAATACATATACATCTTAATTTAGGAAATTAATTGTATTTCAAAGTATTTTTTCATTAATTTCTACCAAATATAAGGTCTAATTTATTTTCCTATATTTATTCAGTTAAGACTTAGTGCAAAACATAAGTCAATTAAAATATATAAATTGTCTGCATATGTAATTGATCCTTATCCATATTGTTATAATAAACCATAAATTACATTTCTAAGATTTTGTGCAAGACTTCTCTGTTTCCACAATGAAATTAAATCAGATTTTAAAATCTAATTAACAGGTACTTAAAGTAGAAAATAAAAATTTTCACAGATTTCTGAGAATTAGATTTAGTTTCCTTGAAGGCATGAAGTTATAGGGTTAAATGCTTAGACAAAATCAAAGACACACATTTTTTACTAAAATCTCAGACATGGTTTTTTTTTTTTAAACTCAGCCATATATAATTTTTTAAATGATACAAATGTGACCCTACCAAACTAAAACCTCTACCTCTCCCATTTGTTCATTTGCCAAAGTCATTCTAATTTCTGGTTGCTTTCTTTGAAAGAATCTTTGATATAAGTTTCCATGTGTTATCTCTTTATGTGGCTCCAGGTCCAAGGTATCTCAAATAATCATCTAATATCTATGGGCAACAGGCACATATGTGGTGCACATATATACCTATAAGCAAAACACTAATATACAAATATGTCTGAAAAATAAGTATTAAGAGCATTGTTTCCTAAGCCATGTAAGATGTTTTGGGCCTATGATCCTAGTCTAGGAAGCTTAAGCAGGAGATTTCCAGTGTATAGGACAACATAGATTACATAGCAAAATTCAGGCCAGCCTGAACTACATAGTGAGACCATATCTCAAAGAAAAATTATTGTCTTCTAAGAAAGCTAATGTAACATTCAATTACATATAATTTAAAACAGATTCTTTTGGATCTGAGTATCATTTTCTCACTGGTTAGTAAAGCTGTCTTTTACTTTCAATTACATAATTCATTTTATGAAAAAACAAAACAAAACAAAACAAAAACCAGTGAGGGGATTGGAGAGATGATTCAGCAGTTAAGAGCACTGGTTCCCTTCCAGAGATCTGAGATTGGATTCCCAGCACCTCCAAGATGGCTCACAACCTATAACTCCAGTTCCAGGGGAATCAATGCCTTCATCTGGCCTCCTCAGGTACCAGACATACAAGCTGTGTGCAAGCAAAACAAACATACCCATAAAATAAAATTTTAAAAAAAGTAATAAGGGTTACATTAAAGAATTCAGTTTTGCACTGTGTCAAATAAAGAAAGAAGCACAGAGGATTCCTAGAAAAGAAAATGACTTAATATAAAATTAATACTAGGTCAATGAAAAACTGTTGAATGTACAGAATTTTGTATACATATCACTTAGGTTTGAATACATGGAACTATAAAAAAGTTTACATCTTTTTTTTCCTCTAAAATCCCTTCAAAGCAGGTATGAAGATACCTCAATAGTTAAGAGGGTTTACTGTGAAAGGAGGAGGTTCGCAAATTTGAATCTAGTACCCATCTAGAAAACCAACCATGGATGGTTGTTTCTACAATGGCAGCACTGTGGTAGGCAAAGTGAGAATTGCTAGGACTTGCTGGCTGCTTGTCTAACTGGATGTTCAGTGACAGAGCCTGACTTAAGGGAATAAGGTGGAAAGTAATAGAGCAAAACCTAACATCCTCCTCTGCCCTCCACATTTGTATATATGCACCACATACAAAAACATACAAAAAAATAAAAGTTAATTTTAATTAATGTCACACCTCTGCAAAAAGCACCATTTTCATTCTGTACCACAGGAAAAAGTAAGTCCATGATGCTAAATCAAAAATATTTGCAAGAGTCTGTGTCATTAGTAGACCTTGGGTGCTGACTCTGCAACTAGTCCCAAAATACCCAGAGGAAGCTCAACTCCCAGGTGATCTAACACACCCAGGATCACAGCAATGGCATCAACATCAGGAGTAACTTGAGTCCCTAAGGATCCAGGGACACAGGAACTCCTGCCTTGCCAGTGGCATGGATTCCTTCTGGTCTGAAACTGCACCTGGATCAGACCTGGGTTACTGGCTCTGCACCCACTCTTAAAACACCCAGAGGAAGCATGACTCCCAGGTATTCTGAAATGCCCAAGATCACAGGATTACAGAGGAAGCTGGACTCCCAGGAGATCAGAGACACCCAGGAACACTGGAGTTCTGACAGAAGATCACAGCTGAGGGCACGACATCTTTCCCAACACCCTGTGTATGTGGGAGCCCCACAAGAACCAGGGAAACACAATCATCCTCCCAGCCAGAGGCACGGGTTCCTTGCAGCTTGCAACTGTGTCTAGAGAAAACATAGGGCTCTGGCACCCCACCAAATCTTGCAACACCAAGAAAAAGCTTAACTCCCAGGAGCTCTGACACAGCAGGATCTCACTAGATTGTTCACATCAGGATTTCAGGATCCAAGAGGCAGCATGACTTCCAGGAGTTCAGACACACCCAGAATATCAGGATCGCAGGATCCCAGGATCCCAAATAGCTGGACTCCAATGAGTTCTGACACAACCAGGATTACAGGAGGGACAGGCTCTAGTCAGAGACAGCAAGGGAAGGTAGCACCAAAGAAAATGAGATAGCAAGAGTTAAGTGCAAGAATATAAATAATAGAAACCAAAACTAGTCGGCATCATCAGAACAGGTGAAGGAATTGAACAAAAACCATTTAGGATCTAAAACTGGAAATAGAGAATAAAAACTCACAAAGACAGATGAACCTGGAGAAAGAAAACCTAGGAGACATAGATGCAAGCATCTCCAACAGAATACAAGAGATAGAATAGAGAATCGCAGGTACAGAAGATACCATAGATACACTGACAGAACAGTCAAAAAATGCAAAATGAAAAAAATCTCCTAACCCAAAACATCCAGGAAATCCAGGACACAATGAGATGACAAAACCTAAGAAAAATAGGTATAGAGGAGAGAAAAGATTACAAGTCAAAGGGCCAGCAAATATCTTCATCAAAGTGATAGATGAAAACTTTCCCAATCTAAGGAAAGAGATGCACATGAACAAACAAGAAGCCTACAGAAATCCAAATAAACTGGACCAGAAAAGAAATT
The DNA here is from genome assembly GCF_978045245.1 of Mus caroli. Taxonomy (NCBI): domain Eukaryota; kingdom Metazoa; phylum Chordata; class Mammalia; order Rodentia; family Muridae; genus Mus; species Mus caroli. The sequence continues at coordinate 115,252,991 of NW_028227260.1, read as the reverse complement.
CCCGCTGACACATAATAATCAGAAGAACAAATGCACTAAATAAAGATAGTATATTAAAAGCAGTAAGGAAAAATGTTCAAATAACATAAAAATGCAGACCTATTAGAAATACACCAGACTTCTTACCAGAGACTATAAAACCAGAAGATTCTGGACAGATGTTACACAGACCCTGAGAGAACACAATTGCCAGCCCAGGTTACTATACCCAGCAAAACTCAAAATTACCATAGATGGAGAAACCAAAATATTCCACGATAAAACCAAATTCACACAATATCTTTCCACGAATCCAAACCTTCAAAGGTAGATGGAAAACTACAACACAAGGAGGGAAACACTACACCATACAAAAATCAAGAAAGAAATCTTCTTTCAACAAACCTCAAAGAAGGTAGCAACATAAACATAATTCCACCTCAAACAACAAAAGTAACAGGAAACAACCAACAGTCACTGGTCTTTAATATTTCTTAATAGCAATGGATTCAATTCCCCAATAAAAAGACATAGATTAATAGACTGGATACATAAACAGAACCCAGGATTTTGCTGCATACAGGAAACCCACCTTAGTGACAAAGACAGACATTACCTCAGAGGAAAAGCCTGGAAAATCTTTTCCAAGCAAATATTCCCAGGAAACAAGCTGGAATAGCCATTCTACTATGGAATAAAATCAACTTATAACCAAAATAATTTTTTGTAGTTCTTTTTTGTTTTTGTTTTTTAAAGATAAGGACTGTCACAATACTTGTCAAAGGATGAATCAACAAAGATGAACTCACAATTCTGAACATCTATGCTCCAAATGCAAGGAAACCCAAATTCATAAAAGAAACTCTACTAAAGCTCAAAGCACATATTGTACCCTATAATAATAGTGGGAAAATTCAACACCCCACTCTCAACAACGGACAGATCCTGGAAACAGAAACAAAACAGAGACACTGTGAAACTAACAGAAGTTTTGAAACAAATGGATTTAACAGAGGTCTATATCTATAGATATCATAGAACATTTTATCATAAAACAAAAGAATGTCCCTTCTTCTCAACACCTCATGATGCCTTCTCCATTACTGACCATATAATGTGTCACAAAACAGGCTTCAAAAGATATAAAATTATTTAAATAATCCCATGAATCCTATCAAGTCATCACTGACTAAGGCTGATCTTCAATAATAATATAAATAATCCAGGCATGGTGGCATATGCCTTTAATCCCAGCACTTGGGATGCAGAGGAAGGCATATTTCTGGTTTGAGGGCCAGCCTGGTCTACAAAATGAGTTCCATGACAGCCATGGATAAACAGAAAAACCCTGTCTTAACCCCCATACTACTACTACTACTAATAATAATAATAATAAAAAATAGAAAACCCATATACACGTGGAAGTTGAAAAACAGTCTACTCAATGATAAATTGGTCATGGAAGAAATAAAGAAAGAAATTAAAGACTATTTTGAGTTTAATGAAAATGAAACTACAACATATCCAAACTTATGGGACACAATGAAAGTATTCCTAAGAGAAAAACTAATAGCTCTGAGTGCCTCCAAAAAAGAAACTGGAGAGAGCATACACTAGCATCCTGACAGCACCATTAAAAGCTCTGGAACAAAAGGAAGCAAATTCACCCAAGAGGAGTAGAAGGCAGGATAAAATCAAACTCCAGACTGAAATCAAACAAGTGGAAACAAAAAGAACTATACAAAGAATCAACCAAACCAGGAGCTGGTTCTTTGAGAAAATCAACAAGATAGATAAACCCTTATCCAGACTAAAGAGAGGGCACAGAGTCAGTATCCAAATTAACAAAACCAGAAATGAAAAGGGAGACATAACAACAGAAACTTAGGAGATCAAAAAAAAAAAAAAAAAAAAAGATCCTACTATAAAAGCCTATACTCAACAAAACTGGAAAATTTGGATGAAATGGACAATTATCTAGACAGATATCAGGTACCAATTTAAATCAGGATCAGATAGACCCTGCAAACACTCCCTGAACCCCTAAAGAAATAGAAGCAATCATTAATAGTCTCCCAACCCCCTCACCAAAAATAAAAACCCAGGATCTGATGGGTTTAGTACAGAATTCTATCAGACCTTCAAAAAAGACCTAATACCAACACTCTTCAAACTATTACGCAAAATTAAAAAGAGAGGGAACACTATTCAATTTGTTCTATGAAGCCACAATTACACTTATACCCAAAACATACAAAGACCCAAATGAAGAAAGGAAACTTGAGACCAGTTTCACTTGTGAATATTGATGCAAATATACTCAATAAAATTTTGGTAAACCCAATCCAAGAACATGTTACAATGATCATCCTTCATGATCAAGTGGTCTTCATCCCATGGATACAGAGATGGTTCAATATATGGAAATCCACAATGTAAACAATGGCAAGGAAAAAATCCACAGTATTATCTCATTAGATGCTGAGAAATCATTTGCAAAAATTCAACAACCCTTCATGATAAAATTCTTGGAAAGATCAAGAATTCATGGCCCATACCTAAACATAGTAAAAGCAATATACAGCAAACCAGTATCCAACATCAAAATAAATGGAGAGAAACTTGATGCAATCCCACTAATATCAGACAAGACAAGACTAGATAAGGCTTCCCATTCTCTCCCTACATATTCACAGTAGTATATAATATAGTAGTATTCTATAGCACTAGATGTTCTATCCATAGCAACTAGACAACAAAAAGAGGTCAAATGGATAAAAATAGGAAAGGCAGAATTCAAAATATCACTATTTGCAGATGACATGATTGTATATGTAAGTGACCCCATAAATTCCATCAGAGAACTCCTAAACCTGATAAACAAATTCAGCAAAGTGGCTGGATATTAAATTAACTCAAACAAATCAGTAGCTTTCCTCTCCTCAAAGGATAAACAGGCTGAAAAAGAAATTATGGAAACAACACCCTTCACAATAGTCACAAATTATCATACCCATACCTTGGTTTGACTCAAACCAAGCAAGTGAAAGATCTGTATGACAAGAACTTCAAGTCTGAAGAAAGAAATTGAAAATCTCAAAAGATGGAAAGATCTCCCATGCTCATAGATTGGCACACTTAATTTAGTAAAAATGGCCATCTTGCCAAAAGCAATCTACAGATTCAATGCAATCTCTATCAAAATTCAAACTCAATTCTTCATAGAGATAGAAAGGGCAATTTGAAAAATCATTTGGAATAACAGAAATCCAGGATATCAAAAAAACTATTCTCAACAATAAAAGAACTTCAGGGGGAATCATCCCCGACCTCAAGCTGTATTATAGAGAAATAATGATAAAAATGTATGGTAATGGTACAGATACAATGACTTCATGAAATTCACAGGCAAAAGGATGGATCTAAAATATATCATCCTGTGTGAGGTAACCCAATCCCAAAAGAACAAACATGGTATGTACTCACTGATAAGTGGATATTAGCCTAAAATCTCAGAATACCCAAAATGTAATTCACAGACCACATGAAGCTCCAAAAGAAGGAAGAGGAAAGTGTGGGTGTTTCAGTCCTTCTTAGAATGTGGAAAAAAATACTCCTTGGAGGAAATGTGGAGACAAAGTACAGAGCAGAGACTGAAGGAATGACAATCTAGAGTCTGCCCATCCTGTGGATCCATTCCATATACAGACACCAAACCCAGTCACTATTGTGGATGCCAACAAGTGCTTGCTGACAGGAGCCTAATATGGCTTTCTCCTGAGAGGCTCTGTCAGAGCTTGGCAAGAACAGAGGCTGATTGTCACAGCCAACCATCAGAGTGATCAATGGGTCCCCAGTGGAGGAGTTAGAGGAAGGACTGAAGGATCTGAAGGGGTTTGCAACCTTACAGGAAGAACAACAATATGAACGAACCAGACCCCCCCAGAGCACTCAGAGACTAATCCACCAACAAAAGAGGGGTTCCCATGGCTCCAGTTGCATATATAGCAGAGTATGACCTTGTCAGACATCAGTGGGAAGAGAAGTCCTTGGTCCTGTGAAGGTTCAATGCCCCAGTGTAGGCAAATGCCAGGGTGGGGAGGTGGGAGTGGGTGGGGGGTGAACACCCTCATAGAAGCACAGGGATGGGTTATGGAATAGGGAGTTTCTGGTGTGAAACCAGGAAAGGGCTATTATTAGAAATGTAAAGGAAGATAATAGAGAATAATAAATAAATTAAAATAAAAATATTCACAAAATACTACATATAAATAGGAATAATTCATTAAGATGTCATATAGTATATAACTAATATTTCCTAATATGTAAATTATGTTAATACTATATAGTTTTAAACATATTATATATCCAAAAAACGTACCTTCAAATTTTCCCAGAATATTTTGTACTGGAGATCTATGAAGTAATTAAAGCTTTAAAAAGTAAGGATACCTTTTGATGGCTCAGCTTTTGTCCTACAGCAGGACGATGAGAGTTTGACCCACAGCACTACACCCTCCAAGAAAACCATTCAAATTAAGGATTAATCTTACGGAAATATTGTTTATAATATATATCATATTCTAATTATTAATATAGATTACTTGCTATACAATCAATAAAACTTTTCTGGAAGTACTTACACTAAGAAGGAAATAATAAGTTTGAACATATTACCGTGTATCTCCAACTATTCCTTCAGGATTTGCATTCCCATCATCATGAGTTACTGGATTCTGTACTGGGTTGGTAATAAAACAAGATATTAAAACAATTATGTTATTTTGAAAATTTTAATGAAATGCTTTGTGATCATTCAGGCATAGTGCCAACATTAGGTTTTAAAGCAGATCTATGATTTGTCTAGAAGTTAAACAAAATCAAGTAATGTCTAATTGTCATCTAGAAATATATTTTAAGCTATTTATTTACATGTTGTGATTAAAGACAAGAGATGCAATATGAGATTTTTGATCTCCATTACAGTCCTAAGAAGAATAACTGAGAAAAAAGGAAGTGTAACATCAATGCCGAACATAAGATATCTGGTATCTTCCATAAGGTCCAATTCTGAAGCATTCCCATCTTGCTGTTCACCACTTAACAAATTACAGTTTTCCATTGGTGTCTCTACAGAACGTGCAAAACGCTGCCATTCCACTGAGAAACTTACGTTTTCAGATTTAAAATAAAAAAATAAATTTTCTCAAGCCATTTGAATCAAAAAAATCACTTAAACTAATAAAATTGAAATATAAAATAACATTAAGGAATGAATTTTACAAAAGCAGCACTTCATAATTGCATGAAGGGTTTAAAGATAAAACCATATTTCTATTACCCTCTGATTTAATACTAAAGACTTTAGTATTTAAACATGGAACAGAATAGTTGGCTTCAAAGATAGCCATTATAAACCTTAACTTTAATATGTACACATTTTTTAAAAAAAGAATTAAGTTGAATAAAGTATCTTGGGCTTCCTTAATCTAAATTATAAAGTTCTGCCTGTCTGGACATATATTTTACTGCTACAGCAAGAAGCTCTGTGTTTAATCTTCAGTTAAGAAAAAAATTAAAAAAAAATAAAACAGGCCTGTATCCTCAGGCCCCAGTACATTTGTAAGGCTGAGGACTTCAGTTTCAAGGCCAGTTCAAGCTGCACACGAGGTTTCAGACACTCCTGAGATAGAGAGTTAGAGCTTACTTCCCTAAACCAAAACAACACACAAATAAACACAGCCTGTCCTGAATTATGTCTGAAGTCCCAGTACTTCTGAGGCTGAGAGGAGCCTCAGGATTTTGAGGCTGTTTGGATCTTATATAGACAAATTTGGGCAATCTGGCCTTTCAACACCAGGTAGAGGAAAATGAAGACTGGTCTTCAGTTTGTTTTTATGAATTTCTGGCGGGAATGGAATGGGAAACAAAATACCCATGGAAGGAGTTACAGAGGCAAAGATTGGAGCTGAGACTGAATGCATCCAGAGACTGCCTCACTCAGGGAAAAATCCCATAATAACCACCAAACCCAGACACTGTTGAAGATGCCAACAAGAGCTTGGGGACAGGAGACTGATATAGCTGTCTCCTGAGAGGATCTGCCAGTGCCTGACAAATACAGAAATGGATGCTCATAGACATCCATCGTACTGAGCACAGGGTCCCCAATGATGGAGCTAGAGAAAGTACCCAAGGAGAATAAGGGGTTTGCAGCCCCATAGGAGGAGGAACAATATGAACTAAGCAGTACCCCCAGAGTTCCCTGGGACTAAAACACCAATCAAATAAATCAGATGTTAGGACTTATGGCTCCAGCTGCATATGTAGGAGAGGATGGGCTAGTAGGTCATCAATGGGAGGAGAGACCCTTGGTACAGTAAAGGTCCTATGCCCAGTATTAAGGAATGCCTGGGCCAGGATTTGGGAGTGGGCGTGTTGGAGGCAGGGGGAGAAGGGAGAGGAGAGGGGATTTTCAGAGGGGAAATAGAAAAGGGGATAATATTTGAAATGTAAATAAAGAAAATATATAATAGAAAAAAAGGAATGAAACAATTCATTTGCAGGTTATATGAAATAAATTCATGTTTTGCTAACATATAGGAACAATGTTCAGGTCTTTTCCTGGGGTAAAATCATAGCAAGTTATTGTTTCTCAACATATTGTGACTACAGTGCCAAGAGTAGGTATATGCACGGCTAAAACTCAGGTATAGGAATATATAGATATAGGTAAAATTAGAAATGAAGTATATGAAATCTCTTAGAAAAGACTTGTTCCATTGCAGGTGAGTTGGTAAAAGTCTAAGAAACTGCAGGACACAATCAATACCGAAGACTGGATATAATATACCTTCAGAATGAGCCTCATCCAAAACATTTATGTCATCTTCATCTTCATCATAGTCAAGAAGTAATAAGTAACCGTTCTTTGGTACCACCCACATTTTCTTTGCCATTTTTCTCTTAAGCACTCAGTTGTCTTCTCAGTTACAAAAATAAAAAGGAAAAAAGAATAAAAACATAGCAATCTGAATCCAAAGGTATCATTTAAATAGTTAAAAATGTCAAAAAGTCAAATAATTATCTTAGCTCATTGAAAGATTGTTTCTTTTGTTTTTTAACACTTATATTTTTAATAATTTGTCTTTATCATAGAGTTTTGAATACATATTCAATATAATGACATATATATATATATACATATGTATACACACACACACACATATATGTGTGTATATATATGTGTGTGTGTATATATATATGTGTGTGTATATCTATATATATATCTATATCTATATATCTATATATATATATACATATGCTTTCCCTTACAATTTCCTCCATGTATCCCATTTCTCATGTCCCTCTCCCTCCCAACTTTGTTTTAAAATCTTCTTTAATTTACGTATTTAAAAACCTTCTTTAGAACCCAAGTTAACAATCTACCATTTCTCAGTTTAAAAAAAGGCAAAAACAGGCCAGCCTTTCATGTGTGAGTCCTCCCCTTCCCACCAAAAATGATGAGCAAAATGTGTTTGCATTTAAACTTTGAGGCATCTGAATTTTGATCCTATATCCCAAAGATTCTTTTTAAACAAAACATCAGCAATTACGTTTTTCAGTGTATCTCAGTTTTAAAGTAAATTCACAGTACTATTCAGAAAGATAACGAGCATGGTAACTATATATTCATGTCAAGAAGACCCAATGCTCAGTCTACAACAAACACTCGCCGCCACCACCCACACAGAAAATCCTTATATTGGAGAAACGTGGGATTGGGGGAAGCCGAGGATTTCAAACATCTGCAGATTTTTAGTTCAAGGCTTGCCCAAGCCAGGCCAGCCTGAGCTACAAAGGAAGATCCCTTTCTACAGAAATAAAACTGAGAGAAAACGCTGAACTTGGTGGTGCAAGTCTTTAATCCCAATACATGGGCGACTGAGACAGGAGGATCGGTGCTCAGAATCCTTCCCAGATTACTTATTAATCTCTTGCAATGTCTCCTCTTCTTCTTTTCATTCATTCTTCCTACACCACTCCCTTCTCTGCAATGTCCATAGAGTGTATACCAAAGGAACACACCATAGAGAAGACAATGAAGAGGGAGGAATCCTCAGTGTATTTCTAATGGATCCCGGACAGCACACAGGACAAGCACCAAGTTGGACCCTAAGGCTCCTTACAGCACACAGGACAAGCTCCAAGGCTCCTCACTCACAGACCCATGCTCCCTCGACCCCCAATCCTGCAGCCAGCTCGCTGATCCTATCCCCAGGACCCAAGATTGTGTCCTCCAAGGGTTCACAATCCTCTAAGGCCCTGACCTATTCAATCCTCTGCCATGAATATGGTCCTCCACCTTCATTTAACAATCAGAAGCCATAGGAAATGGGGACCAGGAGGCTTTTCCTCACATAGTGACCACCTGGGCCTGATATGGCACACCGTGACACACCTCGATTAACTGTCCAACAACCCTGATCAGAGCAAATTATCACTTACAGGTTATCTCAGAGGTGAACTCCTTCACAACAGCACCCTTCCGTGCTCAGCTCCTCAACGGTAAAAAACCGTTGTCAGCAGAGATGCCTGGACAGAGGCTTCTGAGGACCCTTTGTGACGCAAGCTGGAGTAAACAGGTCTCACCCAGGGACTGTCCTGATTGGCTGAATATATCCTGCGCATGTGTACATGGAGTACCAGGCACCATTGCTTCAAAGGGAGTTTTCAGGAGGTGGGAATGAACTACTACTGGCTTTAAGACACTTTCTAGGTTCATAAGTCCATACAGACTTGAAAAACTTGAACAAACGTGAAACATACGAAACAATGCAAATGACACTACTTTATTTCAAATGTAGAGGCTCTTGTATGCAATTTTGGTTTCTATTTATTTATGTGCATAACATTTAATGTGTGTGGACTTTTTCTGAATGTACTTACGCACACCACAAGAGTTTATTCTGTCCTAAGAGATCAGAAGTGAGCATCCAGATCCCCTCTATCCCCTGGTACCCTCCTGTCTCCACCTTCCTAGTACTGACCTTGATTACAAGAATGTGCCTGACCCTTCTGGACCTCTCTCTCACTTATGCCTCTGTTGCCTATAGAGTCTGGAAGTGTGCACTGATTCTCTGAAACTTTAGCTGTGCATAAATTGTGATCCAAGATATGGGTGTTTTGTGCCCGGTCATCTGCATAGAACAGGTGCTTTTAACAGCTGAGTCATTTTTCCAAGCACTGTTTTGTGCACTTATTTGCACTCCTCTGGCCTCTTCTGGTACCAGGCATGCATCCGGTGTGTTTAAATTTATGGTGAACCAACACCCACCCACACACACCCACACACATTCACACACACACACACACACACACACACACACACACACACACACACACACACTGTACATACACATATGCCCAATGATAATTTTTAATTTTCATATTTCTCTATAACTCCTTTTGTACTATTTCATGCCTTGTCCAACTTTATTGTGAGGTGTATTCCTTTTCTTTCTTTGTTTTTTGATTGTTTTCAATTTTTTACTAGATATTTTCTTCATGAACATTTCAAATGCTATCCTGAAAGTCCCCTATACGCTCCCCCTCCCCGTCCTTCTCCCCTACCCATCCACTCATACTTCTTGGCTCTGGCACTCCCCTGTACTGCAGCATATAAAGTTTGCAAGACCAAGGGGCCTCTCTACCCAGTGATGGCCGACTAGTCCGTCTTCTGCTACATATGAAGCTAGAGACACAAGCTCTTGGGATAATGGTTAGTTCATATTGTTTTTCCACCTATAGGGTTGCAGACTCCTTCTGCTCCTTGGATACTTTCTCTAGCTCCTCCATTAGGGCCCTGTGTTCCATCCAATAAATGACAGTGAGCATCCACTTCTGTATTTGCAAGGCACTGGCATATCCTCCTACGAGACAGCTATATCAGGGTGTGTTCAGCAACATCTTGCTGGCATGTGCAATAGTGTCTGCTTTTGGTGGATAATTATGGGATGGAAGCCTAGGTGGGTTAGTCTAAGGATGGTCCATCCTTTTGCCTTACCTCCAAATTTTGACTCTGTAACTCTTTCCATGGGTATTTTGTTCCCTATTCTAAGGATGTATGACGTATCCACGCGATGATTTTCATTCTTGATTTTCTTGTGTTTTGCAAATTGTATATTGGGTATTGTAAGTTTCTGGGTTAGTATCCACTTATCAGTGAGTGCATTTCAAGTCACTTCTTTTGTGATTTGGTTATCTCACTCAGGATGATATCTTCCAGATACATCTATCTGCCTAAGAATTTTATGAATCCATTGTTTTAATAGCTTAGCAGTACTCCAAAGTATAAATGTACCACATTTTCTATATCCATTCCCCTATTGAGGGACATCTGGGTTCTTTCCAGCTTCTGGCCATTATAAATAAGGCTGCCATGAACATACTACTGCATGTGTCCTTACTACCAGTGTGACCATCTTCTGGGTATGTGCCCAGGAAAGGAATTGCTGGATCTTCAAGTAGTACTATATCCAATTTTTTGAGAAACTACCAGACTGATTTCCAGAGTGGTTGTACAAGTTTGCAATCCCACGACCAATGGAGGAGTGTTCTTCTTTCTCCACATCCTTGCCAGCATCTGCTGTCACCCGAATTTTTGATCTTAGCCATTCTGACTGATGTGAGGTAGAATCTCAGTTTTGTTTTTATTTCTATTTCCCTGATGGTTAAAGATGTTGAACATTTTTTTTTTTCAAGTGCTTCTCAACCCTTCGGATTCCTCAGTTGAGAATTCTTATTTAGCTCTGTACCCCATTTTTAATGGGTTATTTGAATTTCTGGAGTCCAGCTTCTTGAGATCTTTGTATATATTGGATATTAGTCCCCTATCAGATTTAGGTTTGGTAAAAATTCATTCCCAATCTGTTGGTGGCCTTTTTATCCTATTGACAGTGTCTTTTGTTTTACAGAAGCTTTGCAATTTTTTTCTGGTCCCATTTGTTGATACTTAGTCTTAAAGCACAAGTTATTGCTGTTCTGTTCAGGAAATATTCTCCTGTGCCCATATCTTCGAGGCTTTTCCCCACTTTCTCCTCTATAAATTTCAGTGTCTCTGATTTTATGTGGAGGTCTTTGATCCGCTTAGACTTGAGATTTGTACAAGGAGATAAGAATGGATCAGTTCTCATTCTTCTACATAATAACCACCTGTTGTGCCAGCACCATTTGTTGAAAATGCTGTCTTTTTTCCACTGGATGGTTTTAGCTCCCCTGTCAAAGATCAAGGGACCATAGGTGTGTGGGTTCATGTTTTAATTTTATTTGGTATTTATTTCATTTAAATTTCCAATGCTATACCAAAAGTCCCCCACAAGCTCCCCTCACTACCCCCTTACTCCCACTTCTTGGCCCTGGCATTCCCCTGTACTGAGACATATAAGTTTGCATGACCAATGGGCCTCTTTTTCCACTGATGGCCAAATAGGCTAACTTCTGATATATATGCAGCTAGAGACATGAGTTCTGGGGGGTACTGTTTAGTTCATATTGATCTTCCACTTATAGGGTTGCAGATCCGTTTAGCTCTTTGGGTACGTTCTCTAGCTCCTCCATTAAGGGCCCTGTGATCCATCCAAAAGCTGACTGTGAGCATCCATTTCTGTGTTTGCTAGGTCCGGGCATAGTCTTTCAGCAAAATCTTGATGGTATATGCAATAGTGTCAGTGTTTGGAGGCTGATTATGGGATGGATCCCCGGATATGGCAGTCTCTAGATGGTCCATCCTTTCGTCTCAGCTCCAAACTTTGCCTCTGTAACTCCCTTGCACGAGTGTTTTGTTCCCAATTCTAAAAAGGGGAAAAGTGTCCACACGTTGGTCTTTGTTCTTCATGACTTTCATGTGTTTCTCAAATTGTATCTTATGTTTTGGGTATTCTAACTTTCTGGGCTAATATCCACTTATCAGTGAGTACATATTCTGTGAGTTTTTTTGTCATTAGTTTACCTCACTCAGGATAATGCCCTCCAGGTCCATCCATTTGCCTAGGAATTTCATAAATTCATTCGTTTTAATAGATGAGTAGTACTCCATTGTGCAAATGTACCACATTTTCTGTATCCATTCCTCTGTTGAGGGGCATCTTGGTTCTTTCCAGCTTCTGGCTATTATAAATAAGGCTCCTATGTACATAGTGGAGCATGTGTCCTACTTTCTGGTCAGAACATCTTCTGGATATATGCCCAGAAGTGGTATTGCGGGATCCTCTGGTAGTACTATGTCCAATTTTCTGAGAAACCACCAGACTGATTTCCAGAGTGGTCGCACAAGCTTGCAATCCCACCAGCAATGGAGGAGTGTTCCTCTTTCTCCACATCCTTGCCAGCATCTGCTGTCACCTGAATTATTTAGCCATTCTGACTTATGTGAGGTGGAATATCAGGGTGGGTTCATTTCTGTGTCTTCAATTCTAATCCATTGATCTACCTGTCTTTTGCAGTACCAGTTACATGCAGTTTTTATCAGGTAGTACAGCTTGAGTTCAGCCATGGTGATTCCTAAAGAGGTTCTTTTCTTATTGAGAATAGTTTTTGCTATCCTAGTTTTTTTGTTGTATTTTTGTTTTTTGTTTTTTGTTTATTTTTGTTTTGTTTTGTTGTTTTTGTTTTTGTTATTCCAGATGAATTTGCAAATTGCCCATTCTAACTCAGTGAAAAATTGAGTTAGAATTTTGATGGGTATTGCATTGAATCTGTAGACTGTTTTCGGCAAATAGACATTTTTTACTATATAAATCCTACCAATCCATGAATATGGAAGATCCTTTAATAATCTGAGTTCTTCAATTTCTTTCTTCAGAGACATGAAGTTCTTGTCATACGAGACTTTTCACTCCCTTATTTACAGTCACACCAAGGAATGTTATATTTTTTGACTATTGTGGAGGGTGTCGAATCCCTATTTTCTTTCTCATCCTCTTTATCCTTTGTGTAGGGAAAGGCCACTGACATGTTTGAGTTAATTTTATATTCAGCTACTGCACTGAAGTTGTGTATCAGGTTTAGGATTTCTCTGGTGTAATTTTTGGGGTTACTGATACATGCTATCATATCTTCTGGAAATAGTGATATTTTGCCATCTTCCTTTCCAATTTGTATTCATTTTTTATCCTTTTGTTGTTGAAATGGTCTGGCTAGGACATCAACTAGTATGTTGAATAAGTAGGGAGAAAGTGGGCAGCCTTGTCTAGTCCCTGATTTTAGTAGGATTGCTTCAAGTTTCTCACCATTTACTTTGATGTTGGCTACCGGTTTGCTGTCTCTTGCTTTTTCTATGTTTATGTATGGGCCTTGAATTCCTGAATTCCTCAACTTTTATTATAAATTGTGTAGCATTTTATCAAATGCTTTTTCAGCATCTAATGAGATGATCATGTGGTTTTTGTCTTTGAGTTTGTTTCTATAGTAGATTAAGTTGATAGATTTCTGTATACTTAACCATTCCTGCATCGCAGGGATGAAGCCTACTTGATCATGATATATTCTTGGATTCAGTTTGCAAGAATTTTATTGAGTATTTTTGCATTGATATTCATAAAGGAAATTGGTCTGAGTTTCCTTTCATTGGGTCTTTGTATGGTTTGAGTACAATTGTAATTCTGGTTTCATAGAACAAATTGAATAGTGTACCTTCTCTTTTGATTTTGCATAATAGTTTGAATAGTATTGGTATTAGGTCTTCTTTGAACATCTCATAGAATTTTACGCTAAACCCATCAGATCCTGGGCTTTTTTTTGTTGTTGTTGTTGTTGTTGGGAGACTATTGATTACTGCTTCTATCTCTTTAGGGGTTATGGGAGTATTTCCAGGGTTTATCTGCTCCTAGTTTCAATTTGGTACCTGATATCTGTCTAGATATTTGTCCAATACATCCAGATTTTCCAGTTTTGTTGAGTATAGGCTTTTGTAGTAGGATCTGATGATTTTTTTGGATTTCCTAAATTTCTGTTGTTTTGTCTCCCATTTCATTTCTGGTTTTGATAATTTGGATACTGTCCCTGTGCCCTGTAGTTAGCCTGGCTAAGGGTTTATCTATCTTGTTGATTTTCTCAAATAACCAGCTCCTTGTTTGGTTGATTCTTTGTATAGTTCTTTTTGTTTCTACTTGGTTGATTTCAGCCCTGAATTTGATGGTTTCCTGCCTTCTACTCCTCTTGGGTGAATTTGCTTCCTTTTGTTCTAGAGCTTTTAGTTGTTCTGTCAAGCTGCTCCTGCATCCTCTCTCCAGTTTCTTTTTGGAGGCATTCATAACTAATTTTTCCTCTTAGGACTGCTTTCATTGTGTCCCATAAGTTTGGGTATATTGTAGCTTCATTTTCATTAAACTCTAAAAAGTCTTTAATTACTTTCTTTATTTCCTCCTTGACCGAGTTATCATAGAGTAGATTGTTTTTCACCTTTCACGTGTATGTGGGTTTTCTGTTATCTATATTTTTTATTGAATATCAGCCTTTTTCTGAGGTAATCTGATAGGATGCATGGGATTATTTTAATATTTTTATATCTGTTGATGCATGTTTTGTGACTGATTAAATGGTCAGTTTTGTAGAAGGCATCATGAGGTGTGCAGTACAATATGTGTTTTGTGCTTTACTAAATTTCTTTTATGAATGTGGATGCTTTTGCATTTGGAGCATGGATGTTCAGAATTGAGTTTTCATCTTGGTATATTTTACCTTTGATGACTATGATTTTCCCCCTTTGTCTTTTTTAGCAAATTGTATCTTATATCTTGGGTATCCTAAGTTTTGGGCTAATATCCACTTATCAGTGAATACATATTGTGTGAGTTCTTTTGTGATTGTGTTACTTCGCTCAAGATGATGCCCTCCAGGTCCATCCATTTGGCTAGGAATTTCATAAATTCATTCTTTTTAATAGCTGAGTAGTACTCCATTGTGTAAATGTACCATAATTTCTGTATCCATTCCTCTGTTGAGGGACATCTGGGTTCTTTCCAGCTTCTGGCTATTATAAATAGGGCTGCTATGAACATACTGGAGCATGTGTCCTTTTTACTGGTTGGGACATCTTCTGGATATATGCCCAGGAGAGGTGTTGCTGGATCCTCCGGTAGTACTATGTCCAATTTTCTTATATATTTTGTTGAAGATATTTGCTGGACGTTTAAGTTGAAATTCTTCCTTCTCATCTACACCTATGTGGTCTGTGAATTTTTTCATGGGCATACTGAGCTTCTGGGCTAATATCTACTCATCAGTGAGTGCATATCATATATTTTGTGATTGGGTTACCTCCCTCAAGATGTTATCCTCCAGATCCATCCATTTGCATAAGAATTTAATAAATTCATTTTTAAATAGCTGTGTAGTACTCTATTGTGTAAATATACCACATTTTCTTTATCCATTCCTCTGTTGAAGGACATCTGTGTTCTTTCCAGTTTCTGGCTATTACAAAGAAGATAGCTATGAACATAGTGGAGCATGTGAAATTACTACAAATGGGAACATCTTCTGGGTTAATGCCCAAGAGTCGTATAGCTGGGTCCTTAGGTAGCATTACGTACAATTTTCTGAGGAACTACCAAAATGATTCCCAGAGTGGTTGTACCTGCTTGCAACCCCACCAGCAATGGAGGAGTATTCCTCTTTCTCCTCATTCTTGCCAGCACCTGCTGTCACCTGCGTTTTGATCTTAGCCATTATGAATGGTGTGAAGTGGAATATCAGGCTTGTTTTGATTTCCAATTCCTTGATTACTAAGGATATTGAACATTTCTTTAGGCGCTTCTCAGCCACTAGATATTTAATAGGTGAGAATTTTTTGTTTAGCTCTGTACCCCATTTTTAATAGGGTCATTTTTTCTCTATCATTTAACTTCTTTAGTTCTTTGTATATATTGGATATTAGCCTTCTATTGGATGTAGGATTGTTAAAATTCTTTTCCCAGTTTGTTGGTTTCCATTTTGTACTACTGACAATGTACTTTGCCTTACAGAAGCTTTACAATTTTATGAGGTCATATTTGTTAACTCTTGTTGTTCAGGATATTGTCCACTGTGCCCAAGTGCCCAAGGCTCTTCCCAATGTACTTGTCTATTAGTTTCAATGTATCTGGTTTTATGAGTAGGTCCTTGATCCATTTGGAATTGAGCTTTGTTCAAGGAGATAAGAATGGATCAATTTGCATTTTTCTACAAGCTAACTTCTAATTCAAAGAGCACCATATGTTGAAATGCTCTCTTTTTTCTACTGGGTTTTTTTAGCACCTTTGTCAATAAACACATGACCACATGTGTTTTGATTCATTTCTGGTTCTTCAATCCCATTCCACTGATCTACATGCCTGTCTCTGTACCAATACCATGCAGGTTTTTTAAAATTATTATTATTATAATTGCTCTGTAATACAACTTGAGGTCAGAGCATGTGTTTCCACCAGACGTTCTTTTATTGTTGAGAATAGTTTTCACTATCCTAGGTTTCTTGTTATTATCAATGAATTTTCAAATTGTTCTTTCTTTTGAGATAACCCCCAATCTAGTTCTTCAGGACCCACATGAAGACAAAGCTGTACATCTACTACCTTTAAGCTGAGAGGCCTAGATCCAGCCTGTGTACTTTGTTAGTTACTTAGAAGCAGAATAGTTAATATAGTTTGTTGTTCAAGAGCTTTGGTTTTATTCTTGCATTATTTGTTCTTCTCTCTCATGGAACTATACACTTAGCATGTGTGCACTACACATTCAACTCCCAAAGTAAATTTCCTCAAATCTCCAAACTCAGAGGTTATCAATGAGTAGTCCACTAAATCCTACTTATTTCTGTTGTGTTTTTTAACAATTGGAGAAGATTGACATTCCATGTGTAAACTCTATCAATCATGGTCTAATCTCTCAGTAAGCAAAAGGCATGAGTGGTATGTGGATACGCCATCTTTATCCCCTACTATCTTTTTATCTTCTATTTTTATTTTATACCAAGCCGAATTCCCCTTATAGCTTTTGTACCAGTCACAATGTATTATGATACAATCCTCCTAAGGCCAATGATACTCAGGCTTTTATGTCTCCAGGAACATGCTATTCTATCTATTTGGGCTTTTGTTACCTTATCTGCCTAAAAACTAATAATCATTAATCATATCAATTTGTTCTATTTATACACACACTGTGCATGTATGTTATATGATTATGATTATTATTACAAAAGGCATATTTTTAAAATTATTTTATTAGGTATTTTTCTCAGATACATTTCCAACGCTATCCCAATATCCCCCATACACTCCCCCCCCCACTCCCCTACCCAACCAGTCCCACTTTTTGGCCCTGGTGTTCTGTATATGCCCTGTACTTGGGCATATAAAGTTTGCAAATCCAATGGGCCTCTGTTTCCAGTGATGGCCGAATAGGCCATCTTTTGATACATATGTAGCTAGAGTCAAGAGCTCTGGAATAAGGGTTAGTTCATAATATAGTTCGACGTATAGGGTTGAAGATTCCTTTAGCTCCTTGGGTACTTTCTCTAGCTTCTCAATTGGGGGCCCTGTGATCAATCCAATAGCTGACTGTTAGCATCCACTTCTGTTTTTGCTAGGTCTCAGCATAGTCTCACAAGAGACAGCTATATCTGGGTCCTTTCAGCAAAACCTTGCTAGTGTATGCAAATGTGTCAGAGTTTGGAAGCTGATTATGTGATGGATCCCCGGATAAGGCCATCTCGAGAGGGCCCATCAAAAGGGATCATTTTTTATATTTTCAAAGGACTCTGATGAACAAATGTGAAGATTAGATTACCCCACAGATGATCAAATTTGACACAGTAGAAATATACTGAGACTTCAATGTCTCCAGCTTGCCAAACAAGTTCTCTTTCACACATAGTCTGTCTTTTTATGTCTCTATAATATATTTTTATTACGTATTTTTCTCAATTAAATTTCCAATGCTACCCAAAAGTCTAGCATACCACCCCCATTCCCTGACCACCCAGTCCCATTTTTTGGCCCAAGTTTTCCCCTGTGATGGGGCATATAAAATTTGCAAGTCCAATGGGTCTCTCTTTCCAGTGATGTCCGACTAGGCCATCTTTTGATATATATGCAGCTAGAGTCAAGAGCTCCAGGGTACTGGTTAGTTCATAATGTTGTTGCACCTATAGTGTTGCAGATCCCTCTAGCTCTCTAGGTATTTTCTCTAGCTCCTCCATTGGGGGCCCTGTGATTCATCCAATAGCTGACTGTGAGCTTCCACTTATGTGTTTGCTAGGCCCCGGCATAGTCTCACTAGAGACTGCAATATCAGGTTACTATCAGCACAATCTTGCAAGTGTATGCAATGGTTTCAGCGTTTGGAGTCTGATTATGGGATGGATCCCTGGATATGGCAGTCTCTAGATGGTTCATCCTTTTGTCTCAGCTCCAAACATGTCTCTGTAACTTCTTCCATGGGTGTTTTGTTCCCAATTCTATTAGGGGCAAAGTTTCCACATTTTGGGCTTCGTTATTCTTGATTTTTAAGTGT